>NC_056677.1:74320888-74633732 GCF_018350195.1 Panthera tigris | reverse complement strand
TAGCACAGAGCCCGACATGGGGCTTGAACTCACAAAACCGTGAGATCATGCCCTGAGCCGAAGTTGGACGCTTAACCGATGAGCCACCCAGGTGCCCCCACTTTCCTTATTTGTAAAATAAGCACAGTAGCACCTGCCTTTGTATTAGAAATGAGTATTTGTATGAGAAAAGGTTTTTGTCTATAAAAAAATAACTTAAAAAAGTCAAATTTTAAAGTGAAATGTTAGTGGTAAAGTCTAGGTGTTAGGTATATTGATGTCTGCTGTTAAGTGCTCAAATTCACTGTTAAATTTTTTTCTTTCGTTTGAAATTTTCATTTCCGCACACTTTGAACAAATTTTGAGAACAGATCTTTTCACAGGGACTACTATATTTTCTTAAATGTTTTCACTTTTATTTGAAATGTCCTTTAGTAATCTGAGACTTTCTATTCTTTAACAACAGAACTAAACTTCTATAGATGCACAATTCATATATGCATATTTTAAGTATATAATGTTTGGCTAGAAAAACAAAAATCATAAAATATTAACAAAATTAGCATTTTTCTTAAATTTATTTTTAATATTAGGTAGGAGGAGATAGAGACGATTTCAGTGAAAATTGTCATGTCATGAAGCTAGTTATAAGGCTGACCTCAAGGAGCACCTGGATGGCTCAGTGGGTTAAGCGTCTGACTTTGGCTCAGGTCATGATCTCGCAGCCCGTGAGTTGGAGCCTTGCATCAGTCGCTGTGCTGACAGCTCAGAACCTAGAGCCCACCTCGGATTCTGTGTCTCCCTCTGTGTCCCTCTCCCAATTGCTCTCTCTCTCTCTTTCTCTCTCAAAAGTAAATAAACATTAAAAAAAAAAAAAAAAAACCTTTTAAAACGGCTGACTTCAAACTAGCTAGAAAGTATACTGAACCAAATAGAACTGCCATTCTTCTTTTAGTTTGGCTTTGTTCAAGTATGGAGATTTAGAAAGTTTACTCTCTGAACCTAAAGTTTTACATCTTTTAAATGAGATTATTGGACAGATAATATCTTAAATAACTTTCATTAGTACAACTCAATGATTTTAGGGTAAAAAAAAATGGGAACCTTGTTCTTTGTCCTAATAACTACAAAGAAAGAGCACACTCACGAGTTTATTAATTTCTCTGCCAAAATTTTAGCATTTATATAGTTTAAAGGATTATTGTGTACTTTAAATTTATTGGCAATGTGAGCCAACAGTATTAACCCTTTGATCACAGGCTAAACTAGTTCTCATCCTAGAAGCCCTAACTTGTTTTCTTTCTTCAATAATCACAATCATAATTCATGGAATATGTACATACTCATTTTCTAGTATAAAATGTATAATTTTATTTAAACATTTATAAAGTAGACTGTAGTGATATTACACTTTATATTTTGCCAATTGTCCCTTTTTTAGGACAAAAAAAATAGATGACCAGAAATTATAATAAGAAACTACAAAATCAAGATAAACTACAAAATAAAACGAGTAGTGAGATCTTGCCAGAGATTTAACTAGATGGCCAAAGTCACCTACGATTGAAAACCAAAAGAGGGGCACCTGCGTGACTCAGTCAGTTAAGCATCCAACTCTTGATTTTGGCTCAGGTAATGATCTCATGGCTTGTATTATGGAGCCCCACCACAGACTCTGCTGACAACATGGAGCATGTTTGGGAATCTTTCTCCCTCTCCCCTTCAAAAAAAATAAATAAACTTTAAAAAAGTAAAACTAAATCTATAACCATTTTCTATGACTTAACTTCTGTTTTCACCATAAGGTGACATGGGAAATTAGTAGTTACAGAGACAAATGACATGAATAAGAGGTAAGATCTGGAATGCAAATTTTAATTTTGATTTTTTCAAGAACTACACGATTTCCTGAAATTAAATATCATTAGATATTTTCCCATAAAATGGGCACTTACACATGAAAGCCTTTAAAATGAATTATTATATTGGTATTTTCAATTAAAACATGAACAAATATTTCTCTTAATAATTCTATGGCTTGATAGCCCCTAGGTTGCTTATTTTCTGGCTTAAACTAAAACTATTCATCTCCAGTGTCATTCAATGTCTACTTTAAAAGTTCTTCAGAGATGATTCCCTGTCAGCAATATAATTTTCAATTTAATAGCTTTCAGACAATCCTTTAAATACATACTTTAAGGATTAATATAGCAGTTCATATTGAGTGAAAAAATGGAAATAAAAATTAGCAAGTAAAACTACAGTGTACAGTTGAGGTTAGGATATTCTAGTAAAGGGAAATGCAGGTGTAGGTTTAAATGACAGGAAAGTGATCATTAGGAAGTCTCAGAATTTCTTTGAAAATCCAAGAATACAACTAAGAATCACCTATATAAGTAAGCTACTGGAATCATGGAATGTAATATAGTTACACAAGAAGAAAGGAAAACATTCTGTGTTTGTAGATTTTTTCTTTCTAATTGTATTGATATGGGCTTTCAATGAAAAAAAAATCATTCTTCTGAAGCTTCTTCCCTAACGAATTAAAATACATCTTGAAGATACCATATAATTTATAAGGAAAAATGTCATTTACACTTAAAACAAAACATAGTAAGAGAAACTCTTTGTTGTCTTTTAATGCACCAATTCTTTCTTATTAAGGTTTTTATTTTAATTCCAGGATTGTTAATATACAGTTTCAGATGCACAATGTAGTGATTCAACAATTCTATACATTATTCAGTGCTCATCATAAGTGTTCTCTTTAGTGTTTTGATTATGAATAGAATCATCAATTTACAGCCATCAGTGACATTTCTTGTTGTCATTCACCAAGGTAATTGCCTCTTTTGCCAGATGAATTTCTTATAACAGAAATGTTACAGGAAATTCTATTTGGGTAAAAATAGTTCTAATATTTAAAAGCTTTTGCTTAGACAATTTGTTTTCATATATGAATAGTGTTCAGATGATTGAAGTGAGAATTATTAACAAGAGCTCCCTGTGAAATATTATACAAGTTTGAGGATTATGAGATCTGTGGAAAATCCACATTTTAAATAAAGGGTTTATAATTTTAGAAATTAATTCTAATATTCAAAGGCATAATAGTCATAACTGTACATGTATTGAAAATTGTTACTTATCAGAAATAACATCAAACTATAAGTAGAATATCATTTCATAATAATAAGATTATCTACCTTAGGAAAATAAGATTGATACAAGAATTGCATTAACAGAATAAAAGTGAATTGTGTGTATTTTTTCAAACAATCTCAAAAGGACTAAAATATACCAATGATAACATTTTTCTTTTAGTGTGTTGAAAATATATTTTATTATTATGATAAAACAATACAGTGGTTAGATTTAGAACTTTAATAAGAGAAACAGATGATAAAGAAGTAATGGGAACTCAACTTATAGTTAAATATTAATATTACTCTATATTATATTTAGCTATACATTACTTAAGACATTTTCATAAGTTTACACAATAGAGATGATGTTATTCACAAATCCTACCAATACACTATTTAAAAGAGTAAGATAAATGCCCCTGGGCCAGTATTGATCATTCAAGCTTTTTCATAATGCAAATGATGTATCTTTATTAGTTTCCCTTTTTTGGCCAAATTCTCCTTGCAGATTCTGTATACCTGCTAATTGTGACATAATCCTTTCAGAAATTTCATGAAATATATTTCCTGATGTGGAAGATCCATTTATAACAGGCAGTACTAGAAATGCAAAAGTGCAAATAATGATTTATCATTAGCTGTGAAGCTACCCTTAAGCATTTAAATATAACGAGACTCATTACCAAAGCAATTACAGTGCACATAACTACTCAAATATGAACATAGATCAGTTCTAAATCACTTTATAATTAATAATATATATCATTGGTCATAATTCTGGAACATCAGAGACAATCTAGGGTTGTATGTAATTATGGTACATCTATCACTTTACAACAAAGCCATTAGCCTCTTGAACACTTCTGCTGCCGAATTGTGTTTAAGTGGGGCATTACATATGTAATACAAAAAAAAAAAAAGATTTCATACTGACAAGTGCCCCATTCACAGATCAAAATTCCAAGGCAGGATGACTTGAGAATATATTAAAGGTATCACATAGGCTTCTTTATTTGATGGTGTCCATGTTCATTGTCAACAGTACCAATCAAATAGAAAACCAGACTGTGATCTCAATTTATTTTCATCTTTAAAAATATACATAAAGATTGCCACTTATCAGAGCATCTTTTAAGTTACAAAAATTTTTATGTTTAGTCTTCCATAAGACTCTTTTTGTGTTAATATACTATATAAAGAACTCTTTGCTGTATCCATTAATGATACTTTAAAACTATTTTTATTAAGTCAATGACTCAATCCTAAAATACCCTAATAAGGATAATTTATTTATGATACTATAAATGAAGTTCTTACATCAAAGTTAAAAGAATGCCACTTTTTCATTTAACTCAAGAATTCTTTGTGGTGAAATATATTCATATTTATTTTAACCTTGTCTTTATTTTCAATCTTACATTTTCACTGTTTTCTTTTTTTTAAGTTTAATTATTTATTTTGACAGAGAGAGAGAGAGAGAGAGAGAGATACAGAGAGAGCAGGGGAGGGGCAGAAAGAGGGAGAGAGAGAATCTCAAGCAGGCTCCACACTGCCAGCACAGAGCCCGACTAGGGGCTCAATCCCACAAACCATGAGATCATGAACTGAGCCAAAATCGAGTCAGATGCTTAACCAACTGAGCCACCCGGGCGCTCCTTCACTGCTTTCTTATATATGTTCATATTCCTTTCTAAAGCTTGAATTCAAGAGAATTCTGGATACACCATTCATTTCTCTCATATCTCAAACCATTTCTAATAAAACACTACACAGCAAAATATAATTACTTATAATTAGAAGAACAAATGAAGAAAAAGTAATTATCTTGGAATTTTCATAACATCAGTTTTTTAAGAGGGTGGTATATTCATCCCTAGCCAATTTTCCACTTTTCCCTCTTCATATGAATTAAACTCTACTTTTCTAACATTCTGAGTTAATAATAAAGTCCTTCTATGTAGTAAGCCAAAACAAAACACAACAGAAAAAACAACAATAGAAAAAAAAATACCATCAAATTCTTCATTAGTATATCACATTAAACAGAAGAATAGTGTTATAGGTGTTCTTTCTAATTTTCTGCAAGGTGGAGGCTGGAGGGTACTAGGAAACTAGATAATAATTCTAACTAAAAAGTATTTCCCCACAATCTTGTTAAGTTAAATTTGGAAAACACTACTTCTTACTAGGTTCAATTTTAGAGGATTGTAAAGATGGCAATATAATTCAGTTATTAAAGTTTCCTCTTTGATGATTCATTTATATTTAGAAAGTGAATTTTGTTTAGAAGATAATTTAATAAATCCTTGGAATGGCTAAAACTTTTGATTATTCTGACATGTAATATTAAAATCAGTCTACTACATTGCCATCTTTTTGCTCCTGAGATTAAGGTATCCACCAAATCCCTTTGTATTTGCCCTTTGTATAAGGGTAATTCCTCTTTATACCAAAGAACATACAGACATTTTTTGGTTTTTATTCTTCTGAGCAGCAAAACCCTTTCTATGGAGTTTATAAAACTAAATGATATAGACTGTTAACCCATAAGCCATGAAACCTTTTAAAATGGTGTGATGAGTTTATACAAACCAATAATTCATACATATGATACATATGATAAAACTGCCTTCCTTTCTATTTAACCAATTATTTATTTTATTTGTTTTTACTATTTATATTTTTATTTTTTAAGTTTTATTTAATTCCCAGTTAATATAATGTAATATTACTTTCAGATGTACAATATAATAATTCAACACTTCCATACAAGAACTGTTACTCATCACAACAAGTACACTTCTTAATCCCCATCACCTGTATAACTCATTCCCCACCCCCGCCATCCACCTTCCCTCTGGTAAACATCAGTTTGTTCTCATAGTTAAGAGTCTGTTTTTTGATTTTCCTCTTTCTATCTCTCTCTTTTTTTTTAATTTTCTAATTAGTTTTGTTTCTTAAATTATACATATGAGTGAAACAATATGGTATTTATCTTTCTCTGACTGACTTAGTTCACTTAGCATAATACTAACTAGCTCCATCCAAGTCATTGCAAGTGGCAAGATTTCATCCCCTTTTCTATGGCTGAGTAATATTTTATTTGTATATTTATACCACACCTTCTTTATCTACTCATCAGTTGATGGACACACAGGCTGTTCTCATAGTTTGGCTATTGTAGATAATGCTGCTATAAACACTGGGATGCATGTATCCTTTTGATATAGTATTTTTGCATTCTTTTGGTAAACAAAATGGTAGTGCAATTGCTGGAACATAAGATAGTTTTATTTTTAATATTTTGAGGAACCCATACTGTTTTCCAGAATTTGGGCATTGGTTTGCATTCCCACCAAAAATTTTAGAGGGTTCCCCATTCTCCACATTGCCAGCACATGATGTCTCTGTGTTGCTGATTTTAGCCATTGTGATAGGTGCAAAGTGATTTCTCCTTGTAGTTTTGATTTGTATTTTCCTGATTATAAGTGATGTTGAGCATCTTTTCATGAGTCTGTTGGTCATCTGTATATCCTTTTGGGGAAAAAAAGCCTATTCCTGTATTCTGCCCACTTTTAATTGGATTATTTGTTTTTCAGATGTTGAGTTTTATAACTTCTTTATCTGTGTTGGATACTAACCCTTTATCAGATATGTCATTTGCAAATATCTTCTACCATTCTGTAGGTTGCCTTTTCATTTTGTTGAATGTTTCCTTTGCTGTGCAGAAGATTTTTATTTTGATGTAGTTCTAATAGTTTATTTTTGCTTTTGTTTCCCTTGCCTCAGGAGACCCATCTGGAAAGAAGTTGCTGTGGCTGATGTCAGGAGGCCACTGCCTGTCTTCTCCTTGCGGATTTTATTGGTTTTATGTCTTACAATTAGATCTGTAATTCATTTTTAATTTATTTTTGTGTTAGGTGTAAGAAAATGGTCCAGTTTCATTCATTAATATGTTGCTGTCAAGTTTTTCCAACACCATTTGTTGAAGAGACAGTCTTTTTCCCATTGGATATATTTTTTTTTTCTGCTTCATTGAAGATTAATTGACCACATAGTTGTTAGTTCATTTCTGGGTTTTCAATTGTGTTCTATTGATCTATGTGTCTATTTTTGTGCCAGAACCATACTGTTTTGATTACTACAGCTATGTAGTATAACTTGAGGTCTGGAATTGTGATGCTTCCAGCTTTGTTTTCCTTTTTCAAGGTTGCTTTGGCTACTTGGGGCCTCATGTGGTTGTATAAAAAATTCAGAATTGTTTGTTCTAGGTCTGTGAAAAATGCTGGTTGTATTTTTTTTTAAGTTTTTTAATGTTTATTTATTTTTGAGAGAGAGAGAGAGAGAGAGAGAGAGACAGGCAGACTGACAGAATGCAAGCATGGGAAGGGCAAAGAGAGAGGGAGACACCGAATCTGAAGCAGGCTCCAGTCTCTGAGCTGTCAGCACAGAGCCTGATGCAGGGCTCAAACTCATGAGCTGTGAGATCATGACCTGAGCCGAAGTCAGATGCTTACCCACTGAGCCACCCAGGTGCCCCATGCTGGTTGTATTTTGATAGGGATTGCATTAAATATATTGATTACCTTGGGTACTATCAACATTTTAACAATATTTGTTCTTCCAATCCTTTAGCATGGAATGTCTTTCCATTTCTTTATGTCATCTTTAATTTCTTTCATCAATGTTTTTTGTTTTGTTTTCTTTTGTTTTGTTTGTTTTAAGAGTACAAGTTTTCACTCGAATAGCTATTAATTCTTCTTATATGTTTAGTAGAATTTGTTTGTGAAACCACCTGGCCCTGGACTTTTGTTTGTTGGAGGTTTTTTGATTACTGATTCAATTTCTTTGTTGGTTATTAGTTTAAGTTTTCTATTTCTTCTTGTTTCAGTTTTGGTAGTTTATGTGTTTCTAAGAACTTATCCATTTCTATGGGTTGCCCAATTTGTTAGCATATAGTTTTTCATAATATTCTCTTATAATTGTATTCCTGTGCTGTTGGTCATTATTTCTCTTCTCTCATTTGTGATTTTATTTATTGGGGTATTTTTCTTTGCTCATAAGTCTGGCTAGAGGTGTATCAATTTTATTAGTTTTTTCAAATACCAGCTCCTAATTTCATTGATCAGTTCCATTGTATTTTTTTTTTTTTTAGTTTCTATATCATTTATTTCTGCCCTAATCTTCATGAATTTCCTACCTTTTGCTGGATTTATGCTTTGCTTATTGTTCTTTTTCTTGCTCCTCTAGGTGTATGGTCAGGTTATTTATTTGAGATTTTTCTTAATTCATAAGTTAGGTCTGTATTCCTTTCTACTTCCCTTTTACAACCACTTTTGCTACATCCCAAAAGTTTTGGACCACTGTGTTTTCATTTTCGTTTGTTTCTATGTGATTTTTAAAATTTCTTCTTTGATTTCTTGACTGACCCATTCATTCTTTAGTAGCATGTTGTGTAACCTTCATGTATTTGTAGTCTTTCCAGAGATTTTCTTATGGTTGGTAGCATGTCATACCATTGTGGTCAGTAAGGATGCATGGTATTATTCCAATCTTTTTGTGTTTGTTAAGGTCTGATTTGTGACCTCATGTGTGATCTATTCAAGATATTGTCCTATGTGCACTTGAAAAGAATGTGTGTTCTGCTTTTTTTAGAAAGGAATATTCTGAATTTATCTGTGAAGTTCATTTGGTACATTGTGTGATTCAAAGTATTGTTTCCTTATATAATTTCTGTTTAGATCATCTGTCCATGGAGATATATATATATATATATATATATATATATATACACAAACACACACACACACACTAGTATTATGATTATAATGATAGTGCTATTATTATCAAAGAATTCCTTTATGGTTTTATTAATTGTTTTATATATTTGGGGTTCTTCCAAGTTTGGTGCATAAATATTTACAATTGTTATAACTTCTTGTTCAATTCTCCCCTTTATTGTGAATGTAATGCCCTTCTTAATTGCTTATTGCGGTCTTCGTGTTAAAGGCTAGTTTTTTCTGACGTATGTTTTGCTACTCCAGTTTTCTTTTGAGATCCATTTACATAGTAAATGTTTCTCCATCCCCTCAGGTTCATTTTGCAGGTGTATTTAGGTCTAGAATGAGACTTGTTGGCAGAAGATAGATGGTCTTTCTTTTTAATCCATTCTGACACTCTATGTTTTTTGATTGGAGCACTTAGTCCATTTATAATCCTAGTAGTTATTGACAGATATGTATTTATTTTCATTTTATTGCTTGTTTTGTTGTTGTCTGGAGATTTTCTCTGATCCTATCTTGTCTTTGTCACTTTTGGTTTTTCTTTTCCACTCAAAGCATCCTCTTTAATATTTCTTGCAGGGCTGGTTTAGTGGTCACAGACTCCTTTTTTTTCCCCTTTGGAAAACTATTTCTCCTTCTGTGCTGAATTTTAGCCTTGCTGTATAGAATATTCTTTGCTGCAGATTTCTCACTTTTAATATAACACGACAGTCCCTTCTGGATTGTGATATTACTGTTGAGAAATCTGCAGATAGCCTTATGGGTCTTCCCTTATAAGTTAAGGATTCCTTTTTCTTGATGTTTTAAGATTTTTCTTTATCATTATATTTTGCAGATTTAATTGCGGTGTCTTGGTGTTGGCCTGCTTCTATTGATTTTGATGGGAATTCTCTTTGCCTCCTGGACCTGGAGATGTGTTTCTTTCCCCAGTTTAGGGAAGTTTCATCTATGATATCTTGAATTAAATCCCCACTCCCCTTCTCTCACTTCTTTTCCTGGGAGTTCTATAATATGGATGCTATGACCTTTCATGGAGTCATTGAGTTCCTAAGTCTATTCTTATATTCCATAATTCTTCTTTCTATATTTTGTTCAGCTTTATTATTTCCAATTATTTTGTCTTCTAGGTCACTAATTCATTCCTTTGCTTCTTCTAGCCTTGTGTTCATTACATCAAGCTGGCTTCCAATCTCATTTATTGTTTTTGTCATCTCTGATTGATTCTTTTTTTAACTCTTCTATCTCTGTACAAAAGGTCAAACTCATGTTTTCTATTCTTTTCTCAATCCCACTGAGTAACCTTATGATTGTTGCTAAATTCTCCATCAGGCATGTTTCTTATATCTGTTTCACTTAGATATCTGGCTGTGGCTTTATCTCGTTCTTTCATTTGGGATAAATTCCTGTCTTAGATTTTGTTTAAGTCTTTGCCTTCTTCTGTGTGTTAGAAAAGCCAGTTATGTTTCCTGATCCTGAAGGTAATGACTTTATGAAGAAGAGGTCATATAGTGTTCAGGGCCTGGTGCTTCATGGAGTGTCTCTGGTGTGTGGGGCATGTGCTCTGCTGTTGTTTTGCCTACTCTGTCCTTCAGACCAGTCATCTGCAGAGGTTCTCATTACTTACTATGTGCAGTGTTGGGTTCTTGGCCTGAATGTGGTGAATTTTGTCTAAGTGTGCTCTGATCCACTTGGGAAATGAGACCTGATTAATATTAAACTAAGTATTTTAATCTGAGTATAATACTAAAAATTATCATAATTATAGTAAATGCTCATTTAACTTCAGGGTTCTGATACATTGGACACTTTTTTAAGTGAAGACTAGTGTAAGAACTAACAATTGCAATGTGCTTTGATATTCCAGGAAGGTCTTTGAATATTCAGAGTATATTACAGGCAACATTAGATAATATATTTACAATGCATTATTAAGGAATATTTTCCAAGTGCCTATACTGCAGCAATTTATGGAGATGAAAATAGATTTTGATGCTAGAATAAAACTGAAGTCGTGCCAGTTTTTATAAAATGGCATGCCACTAAAGAGCCTTCACAAAACATTACACTAAGTGAAAGAGGTCAGTAACAGAAGATCACATATTTATATGATTTCATTTATATGAGATGTTGAACATAGGGAAATTTATAGATATAGAAAGTAGATTAATGGTGGTCTACAAATGGATGAGGGGATAGAAGAGTTACTGCTAGTGGTTATTCTGTTTCTTTTTCATAATAAGAACACATTCTAAAATTAATTGTGATGATGATTGCACAACTTTGTGAGTATAACAACCATTGGATTATACACTAAATGGGTAAATTGTGTGGTATGTGATTTATATCTCAATAAGTAAATATCTCAATAAATCTGTTACCAAAAGAGGACTCTATATACTAAAGCATATATGGAAATATTTTATGAGATCCCTGTATGCTTCACTGCCTGCTGGAACTAAGGACTACATAATTTGCAACCACCAAAGTCACTTGAAGTTGATGTTTGCGGTTGTAGACATCCTTCAACTTGAATTGCAAATTCTCCAAGGTGACTTTTATTTTAAAAAGAATGTTTCCTTCATTCTACAGTTTAACAAAAATCAACATATATGTCTAAGTATATGTTTGCTTAGTGTATAAGAAAATTGGCCAGTATAGGGAAGAGGAAAACCTATTCGAAAATCTGTTTTTCTGTTATGAAGATAAACATTTTTACGAAAAATGAAAATAGAAAGCTACTCCTCCCACCCCAAAGTTATTAACCTAGCACGCAGCAAAGGGATCCTGGTTTAACAAGGAAGTATACTGATATTACTCTGCTCAAAAACATTCCACAGGTTTTTCATCTCACTCTATTTAAAAGTTGAAGTCTTTAAAATGACTACAAGGGCCTACAACAGGGTTAGGTTAGCAAACAGTTTTTGTAAAGGGGCAGATAGTAAGTATTTCAGCCTTAATAGGGTACTAAGGTGTATGTTAAACTGCTCAATTCTGCTCTTGTGGAGCAAAACAGCCACAGGTAGTACATAAATGAATGAACATGACTGTATGCCATAAAACTTTATTTATGGAACTGAAATTTGAATCTCACAATATTTTCACATGTGAAGTAATATTATTTTTCTTGAGTATTTTTTTTCTAATCATTAAAAAAAAAATGGGGTGCCTGAGTGGCTTATTTGGTTAAGTGTATGACTTCGGCCTAGGTCATTATCTCACAGTTCCTGAGTTGGAGCCCCGTGTCGGGCTCTGTGCTGACAGCTCAGAGCCTGGAGCTTATTTCAGATTCTGTCTCTCTCTCTCTCTCTCTCTCTGCCCCTTCCCTACTAGTGTGTTCTCTCTCTCTTTCTCTCTCCCTCTCTCTCTCAAAAATAAGTGAATATTTTAAAACTTAAAAAAGTAAAAACATAAAAACCATTCTTAGCTCTTGGACTGTCTGAATATAGTTTGCTGACTTCCACTCTCTCTGTCCTTATCTCCTACTTCTTTTCTCTTGGCTAGGTCATGTTAAGAAGACAACCAGAAGCCCAAAATGGAGTCACTTATGTTAGGCCACATCACAAAACTAGTGTTTAATACCTAACCTATTTGCACTTTGAACTTCCCCCAGAAATGTAGTCTTAACTGGTCAGTCAGTAATTTTCTTGTAAACAACAATGAGGTAATTTGTCACTTGGGCTTTCTCCATCTTCCAAAGGGAGATGAGGTAATCTACCTAATGAGACTCTTACCACCAAACGTGACCTCAACCAAAATAATATATTTTTTTTCTGACTTCCTTGTCCTGTCTTTAAAAACCTTGCACTTCTTTTAGCCCTTTGGTATTACTCTCTACTTGCTAGATGGGATGCTGCCTGATCCATGAATTATTAGATATTCAAATTTACTCAGTTGAATTTTATTTTTTTCACAGTTGACTCCAGAGATGCTAATTTTGCTATCTACATCAGGCATACATCTTGTACCTTTGTAATTTTGTTCCTTCTGTATGGAATCAGCTTGCCCCAGATAGTCACATGGTTTATTCCCTCATCTTTTTCAAATCTTTGTACAGATGTCACCTACAATATCCACAACAAGACATTTTGTTTTTACTTGTATTTCTTTGCTTTGCTAATGAATACTGCTCAAGAGCAAATGTGGGACTAATTAGCATTCCAGTGTCTTAATTTGAACATATAAAAAGACTTTTTTGCTATATCTTATAATTTGTAGATGAAAACCAATTATTGACTGAATAATTGGAAGTGAGCAACCTCTTGACTCTGTTATTCCTTTCTCATTACCAAAGATTGGCAGTCCAGATTTTCTCCACCAAGAGTATAATTCTTGTTCTAATTACTGTACTCAAAAGGCCTACAACTTACTTAATGTATTCCTCTGTACACATACACATGCAAGCATACACACATATGCACATCATTAACATAGAAATAAAATATGAACTATGCAGTAAGTCAGTAAGTACAATTTGTTTGTTTTTTTTTCCATTAAGCTTTCTTATTTTAATTCCAGTATAGTTAGCATACAGTGTTATATTAGTTCAGGTATAATATAGTGAGTCAACAATTCTATACATTACTCAGTGCTCCTGATGTTAAGGATACTCTTTAATCCCCATCACCTATTTCACACTTCCCTCCACCCATCTCCCCTCTGATAACCATAAGTTCATTCTCTACAGATAATCTTTTTTTCTGGTTTGTCTCTTTTTCTTCCTTTGCTCATTTGTTTTGTTTCTTAAATTCCACATAGAAGTGAAATCATCTAGTATTTATCTTTCTCTGACTGATTCATTTTACTTAACATGATATTCTCTAATTCCATCCATGTAATTGCAAATGGCAGGATTTCACTTTTTATGGCTGAATCATATTCCAGAATAATATATACTACACCTTCTGTATCAATTCATCTATTGACAGACACTTCTACTGTTTCCATAATTTAGTTATTGTAATGCTGCTATAACCATAGGGCTGCACATATCCTTTCGAATTAGTGCTTTTGTATTCTTTGGGTAAATACCCAGTAGAGTGATTACTAGATCGTAATGTAGTTCTATATTTTTAGTTTTTTGAGGAACTTCCATACTGTTTTCCACAGTGGTTGCACCAGTTTGAAGTCCCAGAAACAGTGCAAGAGGGTTCCTTTTTTTTTCACATCCTCCCAATGTTTGTTGTTTCTTGTGCTTTTGATTTTAATTATTCTGACAGGTGTGAAGTGTGCTATCTCATTGTAGTTTTGATTTGAATTTCCCTGAAAATGAGAAATGTTGAGCATCTTTCATGTGTCAGTTGGCCATCTGTATGTCTTTTTTGGAGAAATGTCTATTCCTGTCTTCTGTCCATTTTGATCAGATTATTTGTTTTTTTGAATGTTCACTTGTATCAATTCTTTATATATTTTGGATGCTAACCCTTTATTGGATATGTTATTTGGAAATACCTTCTCCCATTCAGTAGGTTGTCTTTTAGTATTTTGATTGTTTCCTTCACTGTTCAGAAACTTTTTGTTTTGCTGTAGTCTCAATAGTTTACTTTTACTTTTGTTTCCCTTGCCTCAGGAGACATATCTAGAAAAATAGTTCTATGGCTGATGTAGAGAAACTACTGCCTATGCACTCTTTTGTGGTTTTTATGGTTCCAGGTCTGACAATTAGGTCTGTAATCCATTTTTAGTTTGTTTTTGTGTATGGTGCAAGAAAGTGGTCTACTTTCATTCATTAGCATGTAGCTGTCCAGTTTTCCCAACTCCATTTGTTGAGGAGACTTTTTCCCATTGCATATTCTTGCCCATTTTTTAGAAGATTAACTGACCATATAATCATGGATTTTTTTCCTGGGCTAGCTGGTTTTTTTTTTTCTTTCTTTCTTTCTTTCTTTCTTTCTTTCTTTCTTTCTTTCTGACACTCATCTATGTATCTATTTTTGTGCCAGAACCATAATCTTTTGATTGCTAGTGCCCTGAAATATTACTTGAAATCTGGAATTGTGATACTTCCACTTGGTTTTTCTTTTTCTTGATTGTTTTGGTTAATCGGGGTCTTTTATGGTTGCCTACAAATTTTAAGATTCTTTGTTCTAGTTCTGTGAAACATGCTATTGGTATTTTTATAGGGATTGTATTAAATCTATAGATAGCTTTCGGTAGTAAAGACATTTTAACAATATTTTTTTTTCTTCCAATCCATGAGCAAGGAATGTCTTTCCATTTCTTTGTGTCATCATCAATTTCTTTCATAAATGTTTAATAGTTTTCAGAGTACAGATCTTTCACTTCTTTGGTTAAGTTTATTCCAAGGTATGTTCTTATTTTTGGTGCAATTGTAAATGAAAGTGCTTTCTTAATTTCTCTTTCTGTTGCTTCATTATTAATGTATGGAAATACAATGGATTTCTGTGTATTGATTTTGTTTCTTGTGACCTTACTGAATTCATTTATCCATCATAATAGGTTTTGGTGGAGTCTTTCAGGTTTTCTACATATAGTATCATGTTTTCTGCAAATAGTGAAAGTTTTATTTCTTCCCTAAGAATTTGGATGCCTTTTATTTCTTTTTGTTGCCTAATTGTTATGTCTAGTGCTTGCAGTGCTGTGTTGAATGAAAGTGGAGAGACTGGACATTCTTGTATTGTTATTGACCTTAGGGGAAAAGCTGTCAAACTTTTTTTTTTTCCATTGAGGATGATATTAGCTGTGGGTTTTTCATATATGGCATTTATCACTTTGAGGTATGTTCCCTCTAAACCTATTTTGTTGAGAGTTTTTGTTTTTTATGAATGTATGTATTACTTTGTCAAATGCTTTTTCTGTATCTAATGAAATTGAATCAGTAGACAAAAAACTCCCAACAACCAAAAGTCCAGGACCAGAGGGCTTCAGAGGTGAATTCTACCAAAAATTTTAAGAAATGTTAATACATGTCCTTCTCAAACCATTCTAAAAAGTAGAATAGAAAGGAACACTTCCAAATTCGTTCTATGATGCCTGCATTCCCCCGATACTAAAACCAGATAAAAACACTACAATAAAAAAAGAGAACTACAGGCCACTAGTTCTGATGAACATAGATACAAAAATTGTCAATAAAATATTAGCAAACAAATCCAACAATATATTAAAAAATCATTCACCATGATCAAGTAAGATTTATTACTGGGATGCAAGAGTGTCTCAATATTTGCAAAGCAATTAATGTGATACAACACATTAACCAGAGAAAAGACAAAAACCATATGATAATTTTAAAAGATACAATTTTTATTAGTATACTATTCTTTCCAAGAGAAGTGATAATTTCTTTATACAGTGTTCAAATGTTATTTATATTGAAACATAATCCCTATTCTTGCATAAGCACTTGAGGGACATATTCTTTCCCTCTTTTTGGAATAATAAAGCAGAACCTTAGTGAGATTTAATTAAATCTCTCACAATACCTTTTATTGCACAAATCATCATTGACCATATAGTTAAGGGCTGACACCTGAAAAAATTATTCATTCTTGGATAAGATAAATATTGAATGGAAATAATGCACTTAATTAGGCTACCATTGTGGCAAATTGTATGTGATAAGGCAATGAATGATGTTAATTTCCTTCTTAATTAAGCTACATTGAAAAGAGGGACATATACAGGATAATAAACTCTTGACTCTGAAGCCCAATAACAAAATTAAACTATAAAATACATTAAATATGCTGTTTTATTAGTTCATAGTAACATGGGGAACCATAATCAAAGCAGGCTACCTTTTTTAATATAATGAAAACACTATCAGGTATTTTATTTTTATTTCCAAATACTTATTACTTTGTAATATCTAGATACTTCTCCTCCTCTGAGAACACATTTGTTTCTTTTTATTTCTTTTTCTGTAAATATTACCTTAGTAATAAGTTCTATTATAAATAAATAGAATATACATTCCAAAATGTGTATATTCTGTTCTTCTCTGAAACAGTCCATCTTACATGCACAGACCACTTGTACTGTCCTTGTATCCTAAGGAGTGTGGTTTTAATAAAAATGCAACTATTACAAAAGCAAATAATGTCAGATATTCAAATCCACAAAAAATTTAGCCTTACCTTAAGAATTTAGGTAAATTGGGGCACCTAGGTGGCTCAGTCAGTTGAGCATCCAACTTCGGCTCCGGTCATGATCTCGCTGTTCGTGAGTTCCAGCCCTGCGTCGGGCTCTGTGCTCACAGCTCAGAGCCTGGAGCTTGTTTCAGATTCTGTGTCTCCCTCTCCCTCTGCCCCTTCCTTGCTCACGCTCTGTGTCTCTCTGTCTCTCAATAATAAATGAACGTTAAAAAATAAAGAATTTAGGTAAATTATATATACATATTTTTAAACTCAACAAATATTTTTCACAACTAAACATAATAGAATAAAACTATTCACTGTTTTTTAATTTAATTTTATTTTTTATTTATTATTTTGAGAGAGAGCGAGAGTGCATGTGCAAGTTGGGGAGGACCAGAGAGAGAGGGAGAGAGAGAGAACCTCAACCAGGCTCTGCACTATCAGTGCACTATCAGTACAGAGCCTGATGCGGGGCTTGAACTCACAAACACAAGATCATGACCTGAGCTGAAGTCAGATGCTTAACCAACTGAGCCACCTAGGTGCCCCAAAACTATTCATGTTTAAATGGTGTGGTATATGATATTAGAAAATCATCTTGTCTGGACAATGATTCAATAAGATCAATTCAAGTATATATTGTGCTTCAGGTGTGTATTGCTTTCAAAATTATTAGGGCATTCTATTAAGTGGTAATGTACTTTGCACCCATAACTGAAATTTTTCCAGGAAGTTCATAAAAGCATAGGAAATATTGTAGCTTGATACTTGAACACCATAATTGTTTTAGCTCTAAAAATCTGAAAATGGCCTCAATTTCTTCAGCCCCAAAACTACTTTCAGATTTATATATGCAAAACATGATACTTTTGAAATCACATTTATTTTCCCAAATCTCTATGGAAACCATACAATCATTCATCCATCCATTCATTCATTCATTCAACAAATCTTTAAGAATACCTATCATGTATCAGGTGTTCTGCTTGCTCTTAGAGATTTAGGGGTAAACCAGGTAGATATTTTTCTGGTATTAATGAACTTTTCTTTTTAATAAAACAAGGGAATATATTTATTCACATTAGGATAGGAGAATTCATTCCAACATACCATCCACATAAGCAGATGTATGTTTCTTCATGTTTCCACTGATAATTATACTCTACAAGTAGCAGTAGGGAATCTGTGTATTAAACGATGTAACATCATTTTTCTAGGTCATTGTACCTACTGCACCACAAAAAGAATGTTGACCCCATCAAACAATAATATAGTTTTGATGAACATAAACATGCATATTCTGATCACAAAGCACTGTATGTGTCAATCATAATTAATGTGATACAGATAGGAAAGCTCAGTATTTCAATAAAAATGCCTATTTTTTAAAATAATATTAAAGCTGATTCAATAATAAAAGTTTCTTAAAGTATGTACACTGATAACAATTTGTCTATGGGTCTAATGGGAATTTATTAAAATGTGTTTTTTGGGGCACCTGGGTGGCTCAGTCGGTTAAATGTCCAACTTCACCTCAAGTCATGATCTCACACTCCGTGAGCTCAAGCCCCGCGTCAGGCTCTGTGCTGACAGCTCAGAGGCTGGAGCCTGCTTCAGATTCTGTGTCTCCCCCTCTCTCTGCCCCTCCCCAGTTCATGCTCTGTCTCTCTCGGTCTCAAAAGTAAAAATAAAAACATTAAAAAAAATTAGAAAAATAAATAAAATGTGGTTTGGACTAGATGGGTAGTCAAGGGATTTTTTTTTTAAGAAATAGAAGCAACTGAGGGTTGATGGGAGGTGGGAGGGAGGGGAAAGTGGGTGATGCCCATTGAGGGGGACACCCATTGGGATGAGCACTGGGTGTTGTATGGAAACCAATTTGACAATAAATTTAATGTTAAAAAAAACATTTTGTAACTTCAGATGGTGACAGATGGCAACTAGACTTAGTGTGGTGATAATTTTGCAGTATATATAAGTGTCAATCACTATGCTGTACACCTGAAACTAATATAATATTGTATGTCAATTACACTTCAATAAAACAATAAAAAATAAAATATAAATAAATAAATAAATAAATAAAAGCAGAGAAGTAAATATGTGAAATGGTTTGTAATAATAATACAAAGGAAGAATCTTGGCAATATGTGCAACATTTTTATTTAATGAATAGATTATCATTGTTCAAAAGTTTGTTCTAATTTTCCTAATATTATATCATGTATATATTCTTCTAGAGATGTATGCATTATTAAAACCACACTTTAAATGGAAAATGAATAAAAATATATATGAACTATATTACTCATAAAATGGTTACATTCTAGCAGTACAAAATTATCTTAAAAAATAATGTTAAGGGATTAATTAGACATATGCACTAATTAGGGTATTAATTTCTATAGAAGAACTGGATAAAAAGAAGAATTCATTAACTTTATTAATTTACTTAATTTCTGGAAATATATGGCAACATCAATTCCAACAATGAAAACTGTAATAGCAATAATGTAGTCTATGTCTGTGCTCATAGGTATGTATTTTGGAACATTAATCTCTTCTAAATTGATTATATTATCTGCAAAAAGTAATCTAATAAGAACAAATCATTGCCTTAGAAAATGTAAACAGAATTTTGACAAATAATCTTTCTGTTTAATTATTTAATTTATGAAGACATATTTTCTGACGAACTGGAAACTTAAAAAAATAACTAATACTGAGACGGACTCCAGGGTGGCTCAGTCTGTTAAGTGAATGGCTCTTGATTTTGGCTCAGGTCATGATCTCACGGTTGGTGGGATTCAGCCTCGCACTGGGCTCTGTGCTGACAGCAGGGAGCCTGCTTGGGATTCTTTCTCTCCTCTCTCTGTAGCTCTCCCACTCATGTTTTCCCCCTCTCTCTCAAAATAAAGAAACATTAAAAAAAAAAACTAATATTGAGAGATTTGATGTAAGAATCCGTTTTTTTTGTTGTTGTTGTTGTTGTGTCTCTTCCTTTCCAGTTGAAGGCATGCACAATTCCTACAACATTACTTCCTCACCAAGTATGTTGCTGACTGACATCCACGGAGAATGAAATCAGGGACGTCAGATTATTTCTTTTCTCTTTCTCTAAATACTATTTAGCTCATACTTTCACCAGAATAATGTTTTACATTTGTATAGTATCTCAAAAATTTCTTAAAATGCTTCTGCATTCATAATAATTAACGGTAACACCTTACTTGGTAGATCTCTTCATTGGTGCAGGAGTCTGGAGAGACTGGAGATTTTTTTTTTTTTTTTTGAGAGAGAGAGCATGAGCAGGGGAGGGGCAGGGGGAGAGGCAGATAAAGAACCTGAAGCAGGCTCCAGGCCAGATGCAGGGCTGGCATTCACAATTGTGAGATCATGACCTGAGCCAAAACCAAAAGTCAAGTCAGAAACTTAACCAACTGAACCACCCAGCTGCCCTGAGACTGGAGATTTTAAGTAGCTACTTAACAAATCTTCACATTCCAAATACAGAGTGAGCCTAATACTAATCAAAGTATCCTGTACTGAGACCAAATCATTCTTTTGGCTATTTACTCTTTTCTAATAACCAGATCCCCACTTTTGTGTGAGAATAATCTGATTCAATAACAACAACAATAACAAAACTAATAGCTCTGTATTGACAATATTTTACATTTGGATTGAGATATTGAACTAGAAGTGAAAAAGAAAGAGGGAAGAAGAACTATGTGGTCGCTTCTGATGTAACATTTATTTATATAAACCTTGTCTTATTTCAAAAGGACTTAAGATTGGTGTTTCAATTATCAAAATAAAATATAACCAAATATAATAAAGGTAATCAATGTAATTCAGCAGTGGAGAATAAAATAAATGAATCCAGGAATAGAGAGATTCAAAATTCTTGCAATTTAAGTAAGTCAGTCAGCATCACCTTATATATTAAAGAAAAATGAGAACACTAGTAAATTATATGGAATACTATAGATACCTATTAATATTTATAACAATTTAATAAATGTACACTTTAATAATAAAAATACTTGAGGTTTTGACAGTGAACATATCAGATAAAGCATATATGCTTCTTAGCAGTAGCAAATAATTAGGCTTATTATTTCATTTTATCACTCCTTGAAAAAGTTTTCATTTGTTATACATGTACTCAGTTTTCAAACAATTATGAGCATTTCTGTATCAGATATGCATGTTAAGAAAAGTTAAAATTAAAAAAAAGACTTATCTTGGATTAGAACTGAATCAAAGATGTATTTAATAAAAATTTTGCTACTTGGCAAAAAAAAAAATGAAGCTTCCCTTGTTTATAATACTGACATCATTAGCAGTGAAACTTTTTAAAACATATTCCAAAAAAGCAGAAAAAAGTATATTCCAATTTTAAGATAATATTTTTTCATTTACATTCTTCCACACTTTACATTTTTCATTTTTTTCCTTAAAACCTAACACACACACACACACACACACACACACACACACACGTCTTCATTCTGGCAAAAATTCTATTCCAAATCAAAAGAAGAAATGTTTGTGTTTTCAATATTTAATTTAAAAATCTGTGATTTTAATGACATATTTAACTAAACGTAAGATTTTTTAAAACAATAGAATAAAAATGCAGGTGTTCTTGAAAATAGTTATCCTTTTTTTTCTTTAGTTATGCATGAATTTTTTTAAAATCACTTTATGGAGGTGTATATATACATACACACTATTCCTCTTTAATTGTTAAGAATTTGTCTGGTGCCTTCTTGAATGAATTCAGAAAGACCAGATTTAAAATTAAGTTGTTTTTTTTTTTTTGTTTTTGTTTTTACTGAGCAAGTATTTTTATGAATAAATATTAGTTTATTATAATATCTTCTGTAAAGGTCAGGCATATAACTTTAGGTTAATAATAGTTTTGTTTGTTTCAAAAAGCTCTATTATAGGATATTTGTAATAAGCACTGTTGCCTAGTACTACATGCTTATAAAATGATACAGCATTCAATAACTATGTCATCAAAACCAGTCACATTATTTATACTTATACCTTATGTAATAATGACAAACAACTTTCCTTTGTTTTTGAATACAGAACAGTATGCCTGTGGCAATGCCAACTTTTTAAGACTTTTATAGGAATTTAAACTACATACAAGTAGAATAACTTTCTTTTATGCATATACCATTCTAATTTTACCAACTCCACTGTTTTGACTAAGAAGGCACAATATTGTTTATGTTGAATATATCATGTTGATAAACATTATGATGTTGCTATATTTATATATACAATCGGAACTGTCTATAATCGATCATGATACTAAATGTTGCCTGCATGTACTACATTGTTCTTTTCAAATAACTCAATATTAAATTTCATTTTCTATTTACTCAATCAGGAAACATGATTAATCAGTATATGCATTCAAATATATTCATCAACTCATGCAATAAATATTTTCTGAGTTTGTATTATGTGCCAGATACTTGTTAGGCACTGAAGATACAATTATAAACAAGACAGACATGTGTCCTGACCCACAAGGAGTACACAGCCTACCAGGTAAGACAGGCCAAAAACAAACAAAAAACAAATGAATGAAGGAATTAGAGGTCACAAAATAAAGATTCAAGGCCAGATATAGACAACACATGTTTTGCTTAGTCCACACATTGTTCCACAAATTTTGTTTTATCACATTAAAAATATGCAACATTTCATAAAAATTTAGACTCATACTTTTTACAAAGGACTTTAGAATATTTCCAACTTTACAGCTCTACTTCCAAATGACCTGGTACCAAATAGCTATTGTCCAATCTAAATGCAAAATGTCATCTCTGGTTAGCCAGAGTCCTTGCAATACCTCACACAGCTTTATAGCAGGTTCATTTACCCATTTACTTACCTGCCTGGTCCCTGTAGCACTTTAGTTTGTAACCCCTGAAGTAGATCTTAATTACAATTTGTGACACATACAATAGAGGGAAAAAAATGAATGAAGTATAAAAACCAGATCTGCTTAATATAGTAGTGCTATGGACAGCATCTCTGAGGGTGCTGACAGTTGAAGTATGAGAAGAATGGAGGACGCAGTGTCTTAGGCAGAAAGTAAAATCAAGTTTGTGTTTTTCATAAAGAAAGGAGGCCAGTGTGACTGGAATATATATATTGAGCAAGAAGGAAAAAGAAATGAAATGAGGTTAAAGACATAAACTACAATCAAATCATGTAAGGTGTTGTAGCTTATGGTAAATATTTGGCACTTATTCTAAATGCACTGGGAAGTCATAATAATCGGATTTATAGTTTTCAATATTACTCTAGCAAAGTTTGTGACTTGGAGCCCCAGGTGGGGCTCTGTGCTGACAGCTCAGAGCCTGGAGCCTGCCTAGGATTTTGTGTCTTCCTCTCTCTCTGCCCCTCCCCGACATGTGTTCTCTCTCTTTCTCTCTCTCTCTCTCTGCCTCTGTCTCTCTTTTTCAAAAATAAATAAACATTAAACATTTAAAAAAAGAAACATTGAGTAACAAATTACATACAGATGAAGAAAAATGTGCACTGATAGCAAACACACCCTAGTAACTTGAACACAATATGTTTCAAAGACCAAAAATACTTAATGGAGTTCCAAGGCTAGTTAAAAAAAGTAGAAGATATGTCTGAAAATATACATATTGTTATTGAAATTTAAAAAAGTATAACTCAAAACAACTAATTATCATATAATAGATTAAATAAGCTTGCATATTGGCTGATACTACACGTTCATGCTATCAAGTTAATGAAGTAGGGTGAGAAAATCTAATAACTGACTAGAACCAAAAATTACATGAAAGTGTACTAGACCACTGAAATACCTTAAAAAAATAAAGACTACATGATTTAAAGGCATCATAGTACAGTGTTCACACAGTACATATAATGAAAGTATATGGAGAAACATATGTTATTGATTTTGTACAGCAAAAATATTTATGCCTGAGAAGACAAAGTCATGTTCAAGTAAATTTTATTTTTACCTATCATAGTCATTTTATGATTGTCTCTTTGTGAAGGACAAACCATTTTCTGCATTAAGACATCATATTCAAATATATGTGGTCCGCCTTCATTCATGGGTCTTAAAAGGCATCACTCTTTCACTACAATATCACTGCAGTGATAGGTTTAAGATAAAAAAAAAAGTTTAAAATATGATTTTGGCAACGAACATCTAAAATAACTTCATCAAGAGGATCCTGGGAAGATGGCGACCGTAGGGGGACGATGGGCTCACCACACGTCCTGTTGGTCACTTAGATTCCACCTACACCTGCCTAAATAACACAGAAAACCGCCAAAGACTAGCAGAACGGAGTCTCCAGAGCCAAGCGCAGACGAGAGGCCCAGGGAAGAGGGTAGGAAGGGCGGAGAGGCGGTGCGTGCTCCACGGACTGGCAGGAGGGAGCCGGGGTGGAGGGGCGGCCCGCAGGCCAAGCAGAGCCCCCGAGTTTGGCTTGCAAAAGTGGAGGGGCTGGACGGAGTGTTCCGACAGCAAGCGGGACTTGACATCTGGAAGGTTCTAAGCTAACAGCTCTGCTCGGAGAACAGGAGGGCTGGAGGACAACGGGAGGGAGAGTTGTTGAGCCCCGGATGACAGAGCTCAGCTCGGCGGGGAACAAAGGCACTTGCCAGCACCATCTCCCTTGCCCATCCCCCAGCCAAAATCCCAAAGGGAACCAGTTCCTGCCAGGGAACTTGCTTGCACCGCACAAACACCCAAAGCTGTGCTTCTGCGGATCCATCCCTCCGGCGGGTCTGACTCCCTCCCGGTGCCACAGGGCCCCTCCAGAAGCTGATCTCCAAAGGAAAAGCAAGCTGAGCCTGCCCCTCCCGCCCCTGTACACCTTGCCGATCCACCCCAACTAATACGCCAGATCCTCAGCACCACAAGCCTGGCAGTGTGCAAGTAGCCCAGAAGGGCCACGCCACCCCACAGTGAATCCCACCCCTAGGAGAGGGGAAGAGAAGGCACACACCAGTCTGACTGTGGCCCCAGCGGTGGGCTGGGGGCAGACATCAGGTCTGACTACGGCCCCGCCCACCAATGCAAGTTATTCAAGACAGCACAGGGGAAGTGCCCCACAGTCCCACACCACTCCAGGGACTATCCAAAATAACGAAACGGAAGAATTCCCCTCAGAAAAACATCCAGGAAATAACAACAGCTAACGAACTGATCGAAAATGATTTAAACAATATAACAGAAAGTGAATTTAGAATAATAGTCATAAAATTATTCTCTGGGCTTCAAAACAGTATAAAGGACAGCAGAGAATCTCTTGCTACAGAGATCAAGGGACTAAGGAACAGCCAGGAGGAGCTAAAAAATGCTATCAATGAGCTGCAAAATAAAATGGAGACAACCACGGCTCGGACTGAAGAGGCAGAGGAGAGAATAGGTGAACTAGAAGATAAAATTATGGAAAAAGAAGAAGCTGAGAAAAAGAGAGATAAAAAATCCAGGAGTAGGAGGGGAAAATTAGAGAACTAAGTGATGCACTAAAGACAAATAATCTACGCATAATTGGTATTCCAGAGGAGGAAGAGAGAGGGAAAGGTGCTGAAGGTGTACTTGAAGAAATAATAGCTGAGAACTTCCCGGATCTGGGGAGGGAAAAAGGCATTGAAATCCAAGAGGCACAGAGAACTCCCTTCAGACGGAACTTGAATCGATCTTCTGCACAACATATCATAGTGAAACTGGCAAAATACAAGGATAAAGAGAACATTCTGAAAGCAGCTAGAGATAAACGTGCTCTAACATATAAAAGGAGACCTATAAGACTCGTGACCAATCTCTCTACTGAAACTTGGCAGGCCAGAAAGGAATGGCAGGAGATCTTCAATGTGATAAACAGAAAAAAATATGCAGCCGAGAATCCTTAATCCAGCAAGTCTGTCATTTAGAATAGAAGGAGAGATAAAGGGCTTCCCAAACAAACAAAAACTGAAAGAATTCGTCACCACTAAACCAGCCCTAGAAGAGATCCTAAGGGGGATCCTGTGAGACAAAGTACCAGAGACATCGCTACAAGCATGAAACCGACAGACATCACAATGACTCTAAACCTGTATCTTTCTATAATAACACTGAATGTAAATGGACTAAATGCTCCAACCAAAAGACATAGGGTATCAGAATGGAGAAAAAAACAAGACCCATCAATTTGCTGTCTACAAGAGACTCATTTTAGACCTGAGGACACCTTCAGATTGAGAGTGAGGGGATGGAGAACTATTTATCATGCTACTGGAAGCCAAAAGAAAGCTGGAGTAGCCATACTTATATCAGACAAACTAGACTTTAAATTAAAGGCTGTAACAAGAGATGAAGAAGGGCATTATATAATAATCAAAGGGTCTACCCATCAGGAAGAGCTAACAATTATAAATGTCTATGCGCCAATAAAAGGAGCCCCCAGATATATTACACAATTACTCTCAAACATAAGCAACCTTATTGATTAGAATGTGGTCATCGCAGGGGACTTTAACACTCCACTTTCAACAATGGGTAGATGATCTAGACACACGGCCAATAAAGAAGCAAGAACCCTGAATGAAACATTGGATCAGATGGACTTGACAGATATATTTAGAACACTGCATCCCAAAGCAACAGAATATACTTTCTTCTCAAGTGCACATGGAACATTCTCCAAGATAGATCACATACTGGGTCACAAAACAGCCCTTCCTAAGTGGAAAAGAATTGAGATCGTACCATGCATACTTTCAGACCACAATGCTATGAAGCTTGATATCAACCGCAGGAACAGTCTGGAAAACCTCCAAAAGCATGGAGGTTAAAGAACACCCTACTAAAGAATGAATGGGTCAACCAGGCAATTAGTGAAGAAATTAAAAAACATGGAAACAAACGAAAATGAAAATACAACAATCCAAACGCTTTGGGATGCAGCAAAGGCAGTCCTGAGAGGAAAATACATTGCAATCCAGGCCTATCTCAAGAAACAAGAAAAATCCCAAATACAAAATCTAACAGCACACCTAAAGGAAAGAGAAGCAGAACAGCAAACACAGCCTAAACCCAGCAGAAGAAGAGAAATAATAAAGATCAGAGCAGAAATAAACAATATAGAATCTAAAAAAAACTGTAGAGCAGATCAATGAAACCAAGAGTTGGTTTTTTGAAAAAATAAACAAAATTGACAAACCTCTAGCCAGGCTTCTCAAAAAGAAAAGGGAGATGACCCAAATAGATAAAATCATGAATGAAAATGGAATTATTGCAACCAATCCCTCAGAGATACAAACAATTATCAGGGAATACTATGAAAAATTATAAGCCAACAAACTGGACAACCGGGAAGACATGCACAAATTCCTAAACACCCACACGCTTCCACAACTCAATCAGGAGGAAATAGAAACCTTGAACAGACCCATAACCAGCGAAGAAATTGAATCAGTCATCAAAAATCTCCCAACAAATAGGAGTACAGGTCCAGATGGCTTCCCAGGGGAGTTCTACCAGACGTTTAAAGCAGAGATAATACCTATCCTTCTCAAGCTATTCCAAGAAATAGAAAGGGAAGGAAAACTTCCAGACTCATTCTAGGAAGCCAGTATTACTTTGATTCCTAAACCAGACAGAGACCCAGTAAAGAAAGACAACTACAGGCCAATATCCCTGATGAATATGGATGCAAATATTCTCAGTAAGATACTACCAAATCGAATTCAATGGCATATAAAAAGAATTATTCACCATGATCAAGTGGGATTCATTCCTGGGATGCAGGGCTGGTTCAACATTCGCAAATCAATCAATGTGATACATCACATTAATAAAAGGAAAGATAAGACCCATATGATCTTGTCAATCGATTCAGGAAAGGACTTTGACAAAATCCAGCACCCTTTCTTAATAAAAACACTCGAGAAAATCGGGATAGAAGCA
Source organism: Panthera tigris (assembly GCF_018350195.1). Classification (NCBI taxonomy): domain Eukaryota; kingdom Metazoa; phylum Chordata; class Mammalia; order Carnivora; family Felidae; genus Panthera; species Panthera tigris. The sequence goes on along the minus strand of NC_056677.1, from coordinate 74,605,747 downwards.
ACATACTTAAACATCATAAAAGCCATTTATGAAAAGCCCACAGCTAACATCATCCTCAATGGGGAAAAACTGAGAGCTTTTTCCCTGAGATCAGGAACATGAGCTCAGGAACATGACAGGGATGCCCACTCTCACCGCTGTTGTTTAACATAGCGTTGGAAGTTCTAGCATCAGCAATCAGACAACAAAAGGAAATCAAAGGCATCAAAATTGGCCAAGATGAAGTTAAGCTTTCACTTTTTGCAGATGACATGATATTATACATGGAAAATCCGATAGACTCCACCAAAAGTCTGCTAGAACTGATACATGAATTCAGCAAAGTTGCAGGGTACACAATCAATGTACAGAAATCAGTTGCATTCTTATACACTAAGAATGAAGCAACAGAAAGACAAATAAAGAAACTGATCCCATTCACAATTGCACCAAGAAGCATAAAATACCTAGGAATAAACCTAACCAAAGATGTAAAAGATCTGTATGCTGAAAACTATAGAAAGCTTATGAAGGAAATTGAAGAAGATATAAAGAAATGGAAAAACATTCCGTGCTCATGGACTGGAAGAATAAATATTGTCAAAATGTCAATACTACCCAAAGCTATCTACACATTCAATGCAATCCCAATCAAAATTGCACCAGCATTCTTCTCGATGGTAGAGCAAACAATCCTAAAATTCATATGGAACCACAAAAGGCCCCGAATAGCCAAAGTAATTTTGAAGAAGAAGACCAAAGCAGGAGGCATCACAATCCCAGACTTTAGCCTCTACTACAAAGCTGTAATCATCAAGACAGCATGGTATTGGCACAAAAACAGACACATAGACCAATGGAATAGAATCGAAACCCCAGAACTAGACCCACAAACATATGGCCAACTAATCTTTGACAAAGCAGGAAAGAACTTCCAATGGAAAAAAAGACAGTCTCTTTCACAAATGGTGCTGGGAGGACTGGACAGCAACATGCAGAAGGTTGAAACTAGACCACTTTCTCACACCATTCACAAAAATAAACTCAAAATGGATAAAGAACCTGAATGTGAGACAGGCATCCATCAAAACCCTAGAGGGGAAAGCAGGAAAAGACCTCTCTGACCTCAGCCGCAGCAATTTCTTACTTGCCACATCCCCAAAGGCAAGGGAATTAAAAGCAGAAATGAACTACCGGGACCTTATGAAGACAAAAAGCTTCTGCACGGCAAAGGAAACAACCAACAAAACTAAAAGGCAACCAGCGGAATGGGAAAAGATATTTGCAAATGACATATCAGAAAGAGCTAGTTTACAAAATCTATAAAGAGCTCACCAAACTCCACACCCAAAAAACAAATAACCCAGTGAAGAAATGGGCAGAAAACATGAATAGACACTTCTTTAAAGAAGACATCCGGAGAGAAGGAAGATGGCGGCGTAGGAGGACGCGGGGCTCACAGCGCGTCCTGCCGATCACTTAGATTCCACCTACACCTGCCTAAAGAACCCAGAAAACCGCCAGAGGATTAGCAGAAGGGAGTCTCCGGAGTCAAGCGCAGACCAGAGGCCCACGGAAGAGGGTAGGAAGGGCGGCGAGGCGGTGCGCGCTCACGGACTGGCGGGAGGGAGCCGGGGCGGAGGGGCGGCTCGCCGGCCAAGCAGAGCCCCCGAGTCAGGCTGGCAAAAGCGGAGGGGCCGGACAGACTGTGTTCCGACAGCAAGCGCGACTTAGCGTCTGGGAGGTCATAAGTTAACAGCTCTGCGCGGAAAGCGGGAAGGCTGGAGGACAAAGGGAGGGAGAGCTGCTGAGCCCCCGGACGGCAGAGCTCAGCTTGGCGGGGAACAAAGGCGCTCGCCAGCGCCATCTCCCCCGCCCATCCCCCAGCCAAAATCCCAAAGGGAACCAGTTCCTGCCAGGGAACTTGCTCGCTCCGCGCAAACACCCAACTCTGTGCTTCTGCGGAGCCAAACCTCCGGCAGCGGATCTGACTCCCTCCCGCTGCCACAGGGCCCCTCCTGAAGTGGATCACCTAAGGAGAAGCGAGCTAAGCCTGCCCCTCCAGCCCCCGTGCACCTTGCCTACCCACCCCAGCTAATACCCCAGATCCCCAGCAACACAAGCCTGGCAGTGTGCAAGTAGCCCAGACGGGACACGCCACCCCACAGTGAATCCCGCCCCTAGGAGAGGGGAAGAGAAGGCACACACCAGTCTGACTGTGGCCCCAGCAGTGGGCTGGGGGCAGACATCGGGTCGGACTGCGGCCCCGCCCACTAACTCCAGTTATACACCACAGCACAGGGGAAGTGCCCTGCAGGTCCTCACCACGCCAGGGACTCTCCAAAATGACCAAACGGAAGAATTCCCCTCAGAAGAATCTCCAGGAAATAACAACAGCTAATGAACTGATCAAAAAGGATTTAAATAATATAACAGAAAGTGAATTTAGAATAATAGTCATAAAATTAATCGCTGGGCTTGAAAACAGTATACAGGACAGCAGAGAATCTCTTGCCACAAAGATCGAGGGACTAAGGAACAGTCACGAGGAGTTGAAAAACGCTTTAAACGAATTGCAAAACAAAATGGAATCCACGATGGCTCGGCTTGAAGAGGCAGAGGAGAGAATAGGTGAACTAGAAGATAAAGTTATGGAGAAAGAGGAAGCTGAAAGAAAGAGAGATAAAAAAATCCAGGAGTATGAGGGGAAAATTAGAGAACTAAGTGATACACTAAAAAAAAATAATATACGCATAATTGGTATCCCAGAGGAGGAAGAGAGAGGGAAGGGTGCTGAAGGGGTACTTGAACAAATTATAGCTGAGAACTTCCCTGAACTGGGGAAGGAAAAAGGCATTGAAATCCAAGAGGCACAGAGAACTCCCTTCAGACGTAACTTGAATCGATCTTCTGCACGACATATCATAGTGAAACTGGCAAAATACAAGGATAAAGAGAAAATTCTGAAAGCAGCAAGGGATAAACGTGCCCTCACATATAAAGGGAGACCTATAAGACTCGTGACTGATCTCTCCTTTGAAACTTGGCAGGCCAGAAAGGCTTGGCACGATATCTACAGTGTGCTAAACAGAAAAAATATGCAGCCGAGGATCCTTTATCCAGCAAGTCTGTCATTTAGAATAGAAGGAGAGATAAAGGTCTTCCCAAACAAACAAAAACTGAAGGAATTTGTCACCACGAAACCAGCCCTACAAGAGATCCTAAGGGGGATCCTGTGAGACAAAGCACCAGAGACATCACTACAAGCATAAAACATACAGACATCACAATGACTCTAAACCCATATCTTTCTATAATAACACTGAATGTAAATGGATTAAATGCGCCAACTAAAAGACATAGGGTATCAGAATGGATAAAAAAACAAGACCCATCTATTTGCTGTCTACAAGAGACTCATTTTAGATCTGAGGACACCTTTAGATTGAGAGTGAGGGGATGGAGAACTATTTATCATGCTCCTGGAAGCCAAAAGAAAGCTGGAGTAGCCATACTTATATCAGACAAACTAGACTTTAAATTAAAGGCTGTAACAAGAGATGAAGAAGGGCATTATATAATAATCACAGGGTCTATCCACCAGGAAGAGCTAACTATTATAAATGTCTATGCGCCAAATACCCGAGCCCCCAGATATATAAAACAATTACTCATAAACATAAGCAACCTTATTGATAAGAATGTGGTCATTGCAGGGGACTTTAACACCCCACTTACAGAAATGGATAGATCATCTAGACACACGGTCAATAAAGAAACAAGGGCCCTGAATGATACATTGGATCAGATGGACTTGACAGATATATTTAGAACTCTGCATCCCAAAGCAACAGAATATACTTTCTTCTCGAGTGCACATGGAACATTCTCCAAGATAGATCATATACTGGGTCACAAAACAGCCCTTCATAAGTTTACAAGAATTGAAATTATACCATGCATACTTTCAGACCACAATGCTATGAAGCTTGAAATCAACCACAGGAAAAAGTCTGGAAAACCTCCAAAAGCATGGAGGTTAAAGAACACCCTACTAACGAATGAGTGGGTCAACCAGGCAATTAGAGAAGAAATTAAAACATATATGGAAACAAACGAAAATGAAAATACAACAATCCAAACGCTTTGGGATGCAGCGAAGGCAGTCCTGAGAGGAAAATACATTGCAATCCAGGCCTATCTCAAGAAACAAGAAAAATCCCAAATACAAAATCTAACAGCACACCTAAAGGAAATAGAAGCAGAACAGCAAAGGCAGCCTAAACCCAGCAGAAGAAGAGAAATAATAAAGATCAGAGCAGAAATAAACAATATAGAATCTAAAAAAACTGTAGAGCAGATCAACGAAACCAAGAGTTGGTTTTTTGAAAAAATAAACAAAATTGACAAACCTCTAGCCAGGCTTCTCAAAAAGAAAAGGGAGATGACCCAAATAGATAAAATCATGAATGAAAATGGAATTATTACAACCAATCCCTCAGAGATACAAACAATTATCAGGGAATACTATGAAAAATTATATGCCAGCAAATTGGACAACCTGGAAGAAATGGACAAATTTCTAAACACCCACACTCTTCCAAAACTCAATCAGGAGGAAATAGAAAGCTTGAACAGACCCATAACCAGCGAAGAAATTGAATCGGTTATCAAAAATCTCCCAACAAATAAGAGTCCAGGACCAGATGGCTTCCCAGGGGAGTTCTACCAGACATTTAAAGCAGAGATAATACCTATCCTTCTCAAGCTATTCCAAGAAATAGAAAGGGAAGGAAAACTTCCAGACTCATTCTATGAAGCCAGTATTACTTTGATTCCTAAACCAGACAGAGACCCAGTAAAAAAAGAGAACTACAGGCCAATATCCCTGATGAATATGGATGCAAAAATTCTTAATAAGATACTAGCAAATCGAATTCAACAGCATATAAAAAGAATTATTCACCATGATCAAGTGGGATTCATTCCTGGGATGCAGGGCTGGTTCAACATTCGCAAATCGATCAACGTGATACATCACATTAACAAAAAAAAAGAGAAGAACCATATGATCCTGTCAATCGATGCAGAAAAGGCCTTTGACAAAATCCAGCACCCTTTCTTAATAAAAACCCTTGAGAAAGTCGGGATAGAAGGAACATACTTAAAGATCATAAAGGCCATTTATGAAAAGCCCACAGCTAACATCATCCTCAACGGGGAAAAACTGAGAGGTTTTTCCCTGAGATCAGGAACACGACAGGGATGCCCACTGTCACCGCTGCTGTTTAATATAGTGCTGGAAGTTCTAGCATCAGCAATCAGACAACAAAAGGAAATCAAAGGCATCAAAATTGGCAAAGATGAAGTCAAGCTTTCACTTTTTGCAGATGACATGATATTATACATGGAAAATCCGATAGACTCCACCAAAAGTCTGCTAGAACTGATACATGAATTCAGCAAAGTTGCAGGATACAAAATCAACGTGCAGAAATCAGTTGCATTCTTATACACTAACAATGAAGCAACAGAAAGACAAATGAAGAAACTGATCCCATTCACAATTGCACCAAGAAGCATAAAATACCTAGGAATAAATCTAACCAAAGATGTAAAAGATCTGTATGCTGAAAACTATAGAAAGCTTATGCAGGTAATTGAAGAAGATATAAAGAAATGGAAAGACATTCCCTGCTCATGGATTGGAAGAATAAATATTGTCAAAATGTCAATACTACCCAAAGCTATCTACACATTCAATGCAATCCCAATCAAAATTGCACCAGCATTCTTCTCGAAACTAGAACAAGCAATCCTAAAATTCATATGGAACCACAAAAGGCCCCGAATAGCCAAAGTAATTTTGAAGAAGAAGACCAAAGCAGGAGGCATCACAATCCCAGACTTTAGCCTCTACTACAAAGCTGTCATCATCAAGACAGCATGGTATTGGCATAAAAACAGACACATAGACCAATGGAATAGAATAGAAACCCCAGAACTAGACCCACAAACGTATGGCCAACTCATCTTTGACAAAGCAGGAAAGAACATCCAATGGAAAAAAGACAGTCTCTTTCACAAATGGTGCTGGGAGAACTGGACAGCAACATGCAGAAGGCTGAAACTAGACCACTTTCTCACACCATTCACAAAAATAAACTCAAAATGGATAAAGGACCTGAATGTGAGACAGGAAACCATCAAAACCTTAGAGGAGAAAGCAGGAAAAGACCTCTCTGACCTCAGCCGTAGCAATCTCTTACTCGGCACATCCCCAAAGGCAAGGGAATTAAAAGCAAAAGTGAATTACTGGGACCTTATGAAGATAAAAAGCTTCTGCACAGCAAAGGAAACAACCAACAAAACTAAAAGGCAACCAACGGAATGGGAAAAGATATTTGCAAATGACACATCGGACAAAGGGCTACTATCCAAAATCTATAAAGAGCTCATCAAACTCCACACCCGAAAAACAAATAACCCAGTGAAGAAATGGGCAGAAAACATGAATAGACACTTCTCTAAAGAAGACATCCGGATGGCCAACAGGCACATGAAAAGATGTTCAACGTCGCTCCTTATCAGGGAAATACAAATCAAAACCACACTCAGATACCACCTCACGCCAGTCAGAGTGGCCAAAATGAAGAAATCAGGAGACTATAGATGCTGGAGAGGATGTGGAGAAACAGGAACCCTCTTGCACTGTTGGTGGGAATGCAAATTGGTGCAGCCACTCTGGAAAACAGTATGGAGGTTCCTCAGAAAATTAAAAATAGACCTACCCTATGACCCAGCAATAGCACTGCTAGGAATTTATCCAAGGGATACAGGAGTACTGATGCATAGGGGCACCTGTACCCCAATGTTTATAGCGGCACTCTCAACAATAGCCAAATTATGGAAAGAGCCTAAATGTCCATCAACTGATGAATGGATAAAGAAATTGTGGTTTATATACACAATGGAATACTACGTGGCAATGAGAAAAAATGAAATATGGCCTTTTGTAGCAACATGGATGGAACTGGAGAGTGTGATGCTAAGTGAAATAAGCCATACAGAGAAAGACAGATACCATATGGTTTCACTCTTATGTGGATCCTGAGAAACATAACAGAAACCCATGGGGGAGGGGAAGGAAAAAAAAAAAAAAAAAGAGGTTAGAGTGGGAGAGAGCCAAAGCATTAGAGACTGTTAAAAACTGAGAACAAACTGAGGGTTGATGGGGGGTGGGAGGGAGGGCAGGGTGGGTGATGGGTATTGAGGAGGGCACCTTTTGGGATGAGCACTGGGTGTTGTATGGAAACCAATTTGACAGTAAATTTCATATATTAAAAAATAAAAAAAAATAAAAAATAAAAAAATAAAAATAAAATAAATAAATAAATAAATAAATAAAGAAGACATCCGGATGGCCAACAGGCATATGAAAAGACGCTCAACGTCACTCCTCATCAGGGAAATACAAATCAAAACCACACTCAGATATCACCTCACGCCAGCCAGAGTGGCCAAAATGAACAAATCAGGAGACTATAGTGCTGGAGAGGATGTGGAGAAACGGCAATCCTCTTGCACTGTTGGTGGGAATGCAAATTGGTACAGCCGCTCTGGAAAACAGTGTGGATGTTCCTCCAAAAATTAAAAATAGACCTACTCTATGACCCAACAATAGCACTTCTAGGAATTTACCCAAGTGATACAGGAGTACTGATGCATAGGGGCACTTGTATCCCAATGTTTATAGCAGCACTTTCAACAGTAGCCAAGTTATGGAAAGAGCCTAAATGTCCATCAACTGATGAATGGATAAAGAAATTGTGGTTTATGTACACAATGGAGTACTACATGGTAATGAGAAAGAATGAAATATGGCCCTTTGTAGCAACATGGATGGAACTGGAGAGTGTGATGCTAAGTGAAATAAGCCATACAGAGAAAGACAGTTACCATATGGTTTCACTATTATGTGGATCCTGAGAAACTTAACAGAAACCCATGAGGGAGAGGAAGGAAAAAACAAGAGGTTAGAGTGGAAGAGAGCCAAAGCATAAGAGATTCTTAAAAACTGAGAACAAACTGAGGGTTGATGGGGGTGGGAGGGTGGGGAAGGTGGGTGATGGGTATTGAGGAGGGCACCTTTTGGGATGAGCACTGGTGTTATTTGGAAACCAATTTGACAACAAACTTCATATATTGAAAAAATAAATAAATAAAATAACTTCATCAGAATTGATTTTTAATTTATTTTTTATTGAAATGTAGTTGACAGAATTCTACCTATTCTTTTATTTGTTTGTATTTTTGTTTGTTTCTGTTTTTTTTTTTTTTTTTGAAATTCTACCCATTCTTTTTTTATTATTTTTTTTTAAGGTTTATTTATTTATTTCGAGAGAGAGAGCAACCATGCATGAGCAGGAGAGGGGCAGAGAAAAAGGGAGAGAAGGAATCCCAAGCATCCTCCATGCTGCCAGCACAGAGCCTGACATGGGTTCAGTCCCACAAACTGCAAAATCATGACCTGAGCTGAAATCAAGAGTCAGACACTTAACTGTTTGAGCCACCCAGTTTCCCCTAATTCTACCAATTCTTGATGTCCAGTTTAACTATACTTACTTTTTTTTTGTTTACCCAAACATAGGAAAAGTTAGAAGAGGTTAACATTCTACAAGTTATTATCTTACCTTCATAGGACACATGGTAGATGGTATAGGGATAACTTTGTATTACTAGATAAATATTGTAGCATAGTCTTCCTGCCCCATTTCATCTTACTCCATTTTGGCAGTGTGTCTTTTTTAATGTTCATTTATTTTTTTTTGGGGGGGGGGAGAGTAGAGAGATAGAGTGCACAAGAGAATCCCATGCAGGCTCCATGCCCAGCACAGAGCCCAACGCGGGGCTTGATCCCACAACCATGAGATCATGACCTGAACCTATATCAAGAGTTGGGCACTCAACTGGTGGAGCCACCCAGGCATCCCCTGACGTCTAAGATGTTGAAGCAGTTTTATGATGTATCACATTCACGCACCTGACAAAACCACAAAGCTATTTATTCTCTCAAATAGTACAAGAAGACAAAAATGCTGTTGTGTAAAACCTCTAGTTTGATTTTGCAGAATATTCAAAATATGTTTTCCCTCATAGATAAGCAAAGCAAAGTATAAGCTACAGAAAATGTGTAAATATATCTTAGGTGTTTGACAGGCATTTAAGAGCCCACGTAATTTGCCAAGCCATTTGCCAAGCAGGTAGCTCTTCTGTAAAGAAACTTATTTGCAAAAAATAAAAATAATTGAAATAATAATGAAAACCAATGGGCTCTACTACTAATGAATTAACTTTTAGGAAATTATTGAATTTCTTTGGGTCATCCACAATTCCCTCTCCATTGTTTAAATTTCTTACCTTTTCTAATAAAGTTACTTCCATTAATGTGGAATATCTACACCCAATACTATACACCAAAAATTTATGCCATATAAGTAATTTGTTTTTGATAAAATCGGGTTTTACCAAGTCACTTTGACTTTTTAAATAATTTATCATATTTTCTCAATACTGCATTACAAGCAAATAAAAAATACACATGCCTAGTTTGCACACAGAAGTGCAATACATTTTGGAATGTGACAAATTTGAAATAAATCTTGGCTCACGTTGACATCTAGATAAAGTTACTGAACCGAAGAGAGAATCAAGAAACAGCTTTTTTTTATCATCTTTTTGGATTATTAGCATTAATTCAGTTTCAAGAAGATGCAGAGGGGTGCATTGGTGGCTGCATGAGATCTCTTCAACATAAAAACTGTAAGCCCACAAGAAAGGAAGAAGCTGGAATATACACATTTATTCATTCATTGGTAAGTATTCTTAAGACTTTAAAAGATATATGTTTAATTTCTATTCTTAAGCACATACATGGAGGAGGGCTTTGAGGTTGGGAGCTGGTCAAACAAGACTTCCTACAAATGGAGGAGATAATAGCTTCTTCTTGCAACTGAATTAATGCTAATGTATTAATATTTGTTTTGGCCTCCATTACTCTTAAAGTCAGAATGGATAGATGAGATAATCCAAAAAGATGATAGAAAAGGCTGTTTCTTGATTCTCTCTTCAAGTCAGTAACTTTATCTAGATTTCAACGTGAGCCAAGATTCAAATTAAAACTATTTTTCAATTAAATCAAATGTTACAGGCTGTAAGGGAAACATACCTTCAAGATCGTATATGAGTACAAGATAATTTGATGGGTTAATCCCAGTTTTAGGTAAATTCTCAAGAGGAATTTAAAATATCTTCAAGTATACTATTCTAAGTGTTAAAAAGTGAAGTGTTCGGCTTATTGAAATACACATCTGCAATTCTTACAAAGCGTATTGCAACAGAGTAATATTTTTAATTTTAAATTATATGCAACTATCACTCAGAGAAACTCTCTGGAACTGAGACTATACAGCCATTAGATACTCCTAGAGTATTAACATTACCTGATAGAGATTTCATAGAAACCTGTCCTTCTTGTTAAACATATATTTTATATTTTTCCTACTTGAAAGTAAAACAATAAAATTAAAACTTTATTACTCTTACACAACCTGTGATGCATGAACAACTTACTTATAGTTCTTTATTCAATACATATTAATTGTCTAAGTAAGGAAATTTTAATCTATATAGATAAATATAATACAAAGCAGTGATAAAAATGAGTGATAAATGGTAGTAGAATTCAATGAATAGAGAGGTCACTTCTAGCTACTATGATTTAGGAGAACTCAAGGGAGAAGTTTAACTTTAAACTTAGAAGGACAGATGACATTTTGATAAGAGTGTAGATGTTGGAGAGTAATAAATGAGAGCTCTCAAGATGGGGCTTGTAAATCTAAGACAGAAGGAAAGAAAAAGAAAACCACAGGGTGTTTAGACAATGTCTAGAAAATAAGCTTGGATGAGACAAAGTGTGTACATAGAAGGAAGAAGAAGCAGAAAATATAATGAGAATGTGGAGAACCTTGAGTAACTTTGATTTTTGTCCCTGAGGAAAGTGAAGAGCAAAAATTTTAAAAGTTTAAACTTGTAAAACACCTCCCACCTTTTTAATGAAGACAGTAAGACCAAAGCCATAATATAGAAAATAGTCAAAAGTGCAGCTATTGTGGTTAATGGAGGAGTAGTACCCTTTCCTCTGTATCAAACCCACATACACTCAGTGACCTTCCTCAAACATTTAGCATGTGAAAATAGTTTTAAAATATCTCTTTAAGCTAAAAGTTGCCATTATAGGTTCTTGTATAGTAAAATTGAGCAATAAAATAAGTGTTTTACACAATTTACTGCTACTGATAATCCTTTGCACCAAAACCACAAAATCTATATCATTTTCTTCTTGAAAATTAAATAATTTACACTGAAACAACTTGAATAATTTTTCAAGGAATCTTCAAATTACCAACTTAAACAACTAATTATCATTAGAAGTCAGAAGTCTTGATAAAAATAAATAGGAGGAAAATAGATGAACAAATTAATAGCAAAGTTTTTTCTTAACTCATTATTAAAGGTTTAGTAATAGTGGGCTAAATTCCGGCAGGGAATAATATGATGAAATAAAAGAGAAAAGTAGATAATTTTTTAAATAATATAAGCAAACAACATATGAAAATGGCATATGACAACATTACAATAAATTTCCATACCTAAAATATAAACATTCCTATTTTAATTATCTACATGAATGATGGTAAGTAGCAATTATATAATCAAAATGATTAATATATTAATTCATTTGCATTTTTGGAAGAAAAAAACTAAATACCAAATATTGCTTAAACATTTTAGGAAATAATTTCTTTTAAAATTTTAAAACAGTATGACACTATATTAATTTTAAATTAATATTTAAGGGGCACCTGGGTGGCTCAGTTGGTTGGGCGTCCGACTTCAGCTCAGGTCATGGTCTCACAGCTTGTGAGTTTGAGCCCTGCATCAGGCTCTATGCTGACAGCCCAGAGCCTGGAGCCTGCTTCAGATTCTGTGTCTTCCTCTCTCTCTGACCCTCCCCTGCTCAGGCTCTGTCTCTCTCCTTCAAAAATAAATAAACATTAAAAATTAAAAAAAAAACTAAATTAATATTTAATTTATTATTTAATATTTCTTATCACAATCTCACTCTACCTCCAGATAGTGCCTGTTTGTTAAGCCTCTTCCAAAGCCCACCATGATGTACGTGTCTTCTGGACAAATAACACATATCTTGCCTGTCCTGATCATTTGCAGTTACCATCTCATACATATCACTTCTACTGAATTATAAGCTCCATAAGAGTATGGATTATATCTTATATACCTTCTTTTGCATTCCTCACAATAACTGGTGGAGTGATAATCATGGCAGTTTAGTGAAATGAGCATTAGAATGAGGGTTGCAAAATGGATATTAGCACCAGTTCTGTATGTGATTTGGAAAAACTATTTTATCTTTCAGTATTTTAATTTTAATCTTTGTAAAATGATAGCATTGGGCTATATGACTTATTCAACTTAGTGAGTCTATGAGTAAAGAACACTGGATGAATATATGATGATTGTTTTTTTTCTTGTGTATTTTCCTCCTTATACGCTACCTTAAAATTTTTAAAAATATAGAATATTGATTATAACTTCAGGAAATATGCTTTCATAAGTGGCATTACATTTTTGAGACTTTATATAGAGCTCATTTGAACAGTTTCTAATAGAGAGGCAACTAAAATTTTATGAAAAAATTCCTTTCTTATCAATAGCTAGAAACATTAATATAGAAAATTTCTAGGTAGATGTATTTTTAAAAATTACTGTTACTACAAATACTTAGGTGTCTCAGGAAAAGACATGCTAACCTTCTAAGCAGTTAAAAAAAAGAGAGAAAATTATTTTTTGTTTTAATTTAGTCTCAAGTGATTCAAATCCAGCTCAGAACGTTTAAAGCTAATACAAAGCTTACTTTCATATCGTACAAACCTACAGAGAGAATGCCAGTAATAAAATGTGATTAAACTAAATCCGACTCACTTTAATCTTTGTTTTGTCAAAAAACCTAAGAACTTAGGCACGCTCTTCAAGTTAAAATATTTGCTGTTTGTAGAGCTACCAGAGTCTCAGAACAACCCAGAGGCTGACTGAAATTGTAGGTTAACCTACCTTAAGATAGGTTATCTGGATGCCCTGGTCCAACTAAGAAAACAAAGCAGAACATGACAGGGATATTTGGAGCTTTCAGGATTATGAAATATTCTGAAATTCAATTTTTTCCCTTTTTTTAAAGTTTATTTATTTATTTTAAGAGAGAGAGAACAGGGGAGGGACAGAGAGAGGGATAGACAGAATCCCAAGCAGGCTCCATGCTGTCCACTTTGAACCCCACAAGGGCCTTGGACTCACGAATTGTGATATCATGACCTGAGTCAAAATCAAGAGTCGGATGCTTAACCGACTGAGCCATCCAGGCACCCCTTTGTTTTTTAGATGTCTAGTCTATATTGGCATTTGTATTGTGGATTCTTAATCTCAGATTTTATTTTTCTCTTTATTTGAAAGATTCTAAGATTTCTTATTTCAGCTGAATTACTTAAGCTACCTAAAATATTCTCTTTCTTTTTAATTAACTTGAAATCTTAATTTGTTTTATCCACAAGCTTTGAAGTATAAGTTTAAAATTAAAACCTTATTTAATATATGATTGATTTATAATAAAGACTAGTCAATCTACTAAAAATAGTTATTTCAATTATGAAGTAATTTTTAGAAAAGATTAACTGCTCAGAAACATTTCAGCTCCATTAATCAATAGCTAAATTATATAGTGTCTTCTTCAATAAAGGGAACTTCAAAGGATAACTTCATAATATTATAAAAGTGATAATGGCAAAATATTTTACATAGAATTATTCACTATTTAGAAGATGCATGGCATGATCACAATCTTCTTGTACTTGTTGAGGACTGATTTCTGTACTACTATACGATCTATTCTGGTGATTCTCCCATGTGCACTTGAAAAGAGTATGTATTATGCTGTTTTAGGACGGCATTTTTTTAAGTTTGTTTATTTACTTTGAGACGGGGGGGAGAGAGAGAGAGAGAGAGAGAGAGAGAGAGAGAGCATGAGAAGAGGAGGAGCAGACAGAGAGGGAGAGAGGGAATCCCAAGGAGTATCTCCACACTGGCAGCATGAAGCCCAACTCAGGGCTCGATCTCACAAACCATGAGATCATTACCTGAGCTGAAATCAAGAGTTGGACACTTAACCAAATGAGCCACCCAGGCACCCCTGGATGGAATGTTCTAAATATATCTGTTCAGTCCATCTGGTCCAGTGTGTAATTCAAAATCATTGTTTCCTTGTTGATTTTTTGCTTGGATGATTTATTTGTCCATTGAATTAAGTGGGGACTTAAAGTCCCTTCTATTATTGTATTATTATCAATGAGTTGCTTTTGTTTGTTATTTTTATATGTTTGGGTGCTTCTTGTTGAGGACATAAATGTTTACAATTCTTAGATTTTCTTGTTGGATTATCCCCTTTATTATGATATAGTGCCTTTCTTCATCTCTTGTTACAGTCGTTGTGTTAAGGTCTAGTTTGTCTGATATGAGTATTGCTACTCTGGCTTTCTTTTGACATCCACTCATATGGTAAACATTTATCCATCCCCTCACTTTCAATCTACAGGTGATTTTAGGCTAAAATGAGTCTCTTATAGGTAGTATGTAGATGAGTTTTGTCTTTTATCCATTCTGACATAACTATGACTTTTCATTAGAACATTTAGTCCATTTAAATTCAAAGCAATTATTAATAGATATGAATTCAGTGCCATTTTGTTACTTATAAAGTACTTTTTCTGCAGATTTTCTCTGTTCCTTTTTTGTCTTTGTCACTTTTAGTCTTTCCTTTCCACTCAAAAAGTCCTTTATCTTATTTCTTGCAGGGCTAGTTTAGTGGTCACAATCTCCTTCTAGTGTTTGTTCTTTTCTGGAAAACTATCTCTCCTTCTATTCTACATGATAGCCTTGCTGAATAGAGTATTTTGGCTGGATATTATAGATAGATATAGATATAGATATAGATATAGATATAGATATAGATATAGATAGATATACACAGATAGATGGATATATAGATATATAGATATACACAGATAGCTAGATATAAATAGATAGATAGATAGATAGATAGATATAGACATATATATCAAATAAAATGAATAAAGAAAACTACAAAAAATACAGCAGCTGTCTGTCTCACAAATATGTAAAATTTCTAAGCTGCTCATGGAGATTTAGGCTACGGATCCCATTAAAATCAAAGGGTGTCACACATCTCAATACCAGTGAACACCTTAGAAAATGTAAGTGACATCTTGTTACTATAGAGTTAATTCAGTATTTGAATTAAAAAAATAAATTACTAAATGTTAAAAAGATTATTTTCTCCAATTTGAACATTTTATGTTAATATATTAATGAACAGGTTATTTGAGAAAGGTCCAATTCTACTATTATGCATTTGTATTATACAATACAAATATATATTGCACTATTGTATCATAAACTTAGTAAGGGATATAATTACTTACTAAATATTAATGCAGGTAAATTATTTATATTAGGATATCTTTGATAAAAATATACAGTATACAACTTTCAACTTTGTTCAATATACTCATCTGTATTACACTTGCATAAATTACTGAGACTGCAAGCACATTTACAATATTAATAATGAAAAAGATAAAATACCTAGGAAAAATATAACTGGAATTTTGCAATCGTCATAAGGAAAAACTTTATTTTTATTTTTATTTTTACTTCATATATATATATATATATATATATATATATAATTTATTGTCAAATTGGTTTCCATACAACACCCAGTGTTCATCCCAACAAGTGCCCTCCTCAATGACCGTCATCCACTTTCCCCCACTCCCCCACTCCCTATCAACCCTCAGTTTGTTCTCAGTATTTAAGAGTCTCTTAAGGTTTTCCTCCTTCCCTCTCTGTAACTTTTTTTCTGCCTTCACCTCTCCCTTGGTCTTCTGTTGATATTCTCAGGATCCACGTATTAGTGAAAGCATATGGTATTTGTATTTCTCTGCTTGACTTATTTCACTTAGCATAATACCCTCCAGTTCCATCCACGTTGCTACAAATGGCCACATTTCATTTTTTCCCATTGCCAAGTAGTATTCCATTGTATACATAAACTGCATCTTCTTTATCTATTCGTCAGTTGATGGACGTTTAGGCTCTTTCCATAATTTGGCTATTGTTGAAAGTGCTGCTATAAACATTGGGGTACAAGTGCCCCTATGCATCAGCACTCTTGTATCCTTTGGGTAAATTCCTCGGTGCTATTGTTGGGTCATCGGGTAGAATTATTTTTAATTTTTTGAGGAACCTCCACACTGTTTACGAGAGAGGCTGCACCAGTTTGCATTCCCACCAACAATGCAAGAGGGTTCCGTTTCTCCACATCCTCGCCAGCATCTATAGTCTCCTGATTTGTTCATTTTAGCCACTTTGACCGGCATGAGGTGGTATCTCAGTGTAGTTTTCATTTGTATTTCCCTGATGAGGACCGACGTTGAGCATCTTTTCATGTGCTTGCTGGCCATATGGATGTCTACTTCATGTCTTCTGCCGATTTCTTCACTGGATTTTTTTGTTTTTTGTTTTTTTGGGTGTGGAGTTTGGCGAGTTCTTTATAGATGTTGGATACTAGCCCTCTGTCTGATATGTCATTTGCAAATATCTTTTCCCATTCCATCGGTTGCCTTTTAGTTTTGTGGATTATTTCCTTTGCAGTGCAGAAGCTTTTTGACTTCATGAGGTCCCAATAGTTCATTTTTCCTTTTAATTCCCTTGCCTTTGGAAATGTGTCGAGTAAGAAATTGCTGCGGCTGAGGTCAGAGAAGTTTTTTTTCCTGCTTTCTCCTCTAAAATTTTGATGGCTTTCTGTCTCCCATTCAGGTCCTTCATCCATTTTGAGTTTATTTTTGTGAACTGTGTAAGAAAGCGGTCTAGTTTCATTCTTCTGCATATTGCTGTCCAGTTCTCCCAGCACCATTTGTTAAAAAGACTGTCTTTTTTCCATTGGATAATCTTTCCTGCTTTGTCAAAGATTAGTTGGCCATACTTTTGTGGGTCCAATTTGGGAGTCTCTATTCTATTCCATTGGTCTACGTATCTGTTTTTGTGCCAATAACATACTGCCTTTACGATTACAGCTTTGTAATAGAGGCTAAAGTCTGGGATTGTGATACCTCCTGCTTTGGTTTTCTTCTTCAATATTACTTTGGCTATTCAGGGTCTTTTGTGGTTCCATACAAGTTTTAGGATTGTTTGCTCTAGATTCGAGAAGCATGCTGGTGCAATTTTGATTGGGATTGCATTGAATGCGTAGATTGCTTTGGGTAGTATTGGCATTTTAACAATATTTATCCTTCCCATCCATGAGCAGGGAATATTTTTCCATTTCTTTGTATCTCCTCCAAATTCCTTCCTAAGCTTTCTATAGTTTTCAGCATACAGATCTTTTACATCTTTGGTAAGGTTTATTCCTAGGTATTTTATGATTCCTGGTGCAATTGTAAATGGGATCAGTTTCTTATTTGTCTTTCTGCTGCTTCATTATTGGTGTGTACAAAGGCAGCTGGTTTCTGTACATTAATTTTCTATCCTGCAACTTTGTTAAACTCATCTATCAGTGCTAGCAGTGCTAGCAGACTTCTGGTGGAGTCTCTCAGGTTTTCCATGTATAGTATCATGTCATCTGCAAAAAGTGAAAGCTTGACTTCATCTTTGCCAATTTTGATGCCTTTGATTTCCTTTTGTGTCTGATTGCTCATACTACGATTTCCAACACTATGTTAAACAACAGCGGTGAGAGTGGACATCCCTGTCATGTTCCTGATCTCAGGGGGAAAGCTCTGTTTCCCCATTGAGGATGACATTAGCTGTGAGCTTTTTTGAGAATTTTTGCATCCATATTAACCAGGAATATTGGCCTCTAGTTCTTTTTTTCTTTTTTTTCTTTTTGTCCCCTGGGTCTCTGTCTGGTTTGGGAATCGAAGTAATGCTGGCTTCATAGAATGAGTCTGGAAGTTTTCCTTCCCTTTCTATTTTTTGGAACAAGTTGAGAAGGATAGGTATTATCTCTGCTTTGAATGACTGGTAGAATTCCCCAGAGAAGCCATCTGCTCCTGGATTCTTATTTCTTGGGAGATTTTTGATAACTGATTCAATTTCTTCACTGATTATGGGTCTTTTCAAACTTGCAGTTTCTTCCCCTTTGAGTTTTAGAAATGTGTGGGTGTTTAGGAAGTTGTCCATTTCTCCCAGGCTGTCCAGTTTGTTTGGCATATAATTTTTTCATAATATTCCCTAATAATTGCTTGTATTTCTGAGGGATTTTTGTAATAAATCCATCTTCATTTGTGATTTTATCTATTTGGGTCCTCTCTCTTTTCTTTTGAGAAGCCTGACTAGAGGTTTATCAATTTTGTTGTTTTTTTTTTTTTTTTTTTTTTTTCAAAAAAACAACTCTTGGTTTCATTGATCTGCTCTACAGTTTTTTTTTTTTTTTTTACATTATATATTGTTTATTTCTGCTGTGCCTTTATTATTTCTCTTCTTCTGTTGGGTTTGGGGTGTCTTTGCTTTTCTGCCTCTATTTCCTTTAGTTGTGCTGTTAGATTTGTATTTAGGATTTTTCTTGCTTCTTGAGAAAGGCCTGGATTGCAATGTATTTTCCTCTCAAGACTGCCTTCGCTGCATCCCAAAGCATTTGGATTGTTTCATTTCTTTTTCATTTGTTTCCATATATTTTTAAATTTCTTATCTAATTGCCTGGTTGACCCATTCGTTCTTTAGTAAGATGTTCTTTAACTTCCATGCTTTTGGAGGTTTTCCAGACTTTTTCCTGTGGTTGATTTCAAGTTTCATAGCATAGTGATCTGAAAGTGTGCATGGTATCATCTCAATTCTTTTATACTTATTAAGGGCTGTTTTATGACCCAGTATGTGATCTATTTTGGAGAATGTTCCATGTGTACTCGAGAAGAAAGTATATTCTGTTGCTTTGGGATGCAGAGTTCTAAATTTATTTGTCAAGTCCATCTGAACCAATGTATCATTCAGGGCCCTTGTTTCTTTATTATTTCTCTGTCTAGATGATCTGTCCATTGCTATAAGTGGAGTATTAAAGTCTCCTGCAATTACCACATTCTTATCAATTAGGTTGCTTGTGTTTGTGATTAGTTGTTTTATATATTAGAGGGCCTACAAATTCTGTGTATAGACATTTATCATTGTTAGCTCTTCCTGATGGAGACACCCTGTAATTATTATCTAATGCCCTTCTTCATCTCTTGTTACAGTAATTATTATCTAATGCCCTTCTTCATCTCTTGTTACAGCCTTTAATTTAAAATCTATTTTGTCTGATGTAAGTATGGCTAGTCCAGCTTTCTTTTGACTTCCAGTAGCATGATAGATAGTTCCCCATCCCCTCACTTTCAATCTGAAAGTGTCCTCAGGTCTAAAATGAGTCTCTTGTAGACAGCAAATAGATGGTTCTTGTGTATCTACTTTTGTATGTTAAGGCCCGTTTATCCCTAGCTGCTTTCAGAATTTTCTCTTTATCCTTGTATTTCTCTAGTTTCACTATGATATGTCGTGCAGATCAATTCAAGTTACATCTGAAGGGAGTTCCCAGTCCCTCTTGATTTCAATTCCTGTTTCCTCCCCCACATTGGGGAAGTTTGCAGCTATGATTTGTTCAAGTACACCTTCAGCCCCTTTCCTTCTCTCTTCTTCTGGAATTCCTATGATTCGGATATTGTTCTGTTTGATTGCATCACTCAGTTCTCTAATTCTCCCCTCATACTTCTGTTTTTTTTTTTAATCTCTCTTTTTCTCAGCTTCCTCTTTTTCCATAATTTTATCTTCTAACTCATCTTTTCTCCCTTCTGCCTCTTCAATCCAGGCTGCGCCCGCCTTCATTTTATTTTGCAACTAATTTATAGAATTTTTAATTCATCATAACTATTTTTTAGTCCCTTAATCTCTATAGCAGTAGATTCTCTGCTGTCCTTTATGCTTTTTTTGAGCCCAGCAATTAATTTTATGACTATTATTCTAAATTCTTGTTCAGTTATATTGCATAAATCAGGTTTGATCAATTTGTTAACTGTCGGAACTTCCTGGAATTTCTTTTGAGGGAATTCTTCTGTTTCGTCATTTTGGCTTGTTTTCTGTCCCTTATGTGTTTTAAGACCTTTTGTGTGCTCACTTCCTGTAAGCACTGCTATATCAAAGGAAGTTCATACACTGTCTAGTGCCTGGCCCTCCAGGTGGTGTTTGTTCAGAGATTGTTATTTGCTCTCTGATGTTGTGACTTTGGTTATTTATTACCCTACTCCTAGTGGCATTTTTTACCTTCCACCAGGTATGCTTTGATTGCTTCTTTGTAGTTGCCCTGTAAAGGAAAATAGATAGACAAAAAAGAGACAAAAACATGCAAACACACAAATAACACAAACAAATAAACAAAAACAAAAACCTAAAGACTAAAACCAAAAAACCCATAAACACTGACTCCGAGAACAGGGTGGAGCCTGGCCCTCCAGGAGGTGTTTGTTTTTTTTTTTTTTTCTTTCTCAGAGATTGTTACTTGCTCTCTATTGTAACTGTGGTTATTTTATTACCCTACTCATAATGATGTTTTGGACCCTCTATTGGTGTGCTTTGATTTGTCCTTGGAGTAGCCCTGTGAAGTAAAACAGGCAAACAGGAGCAACAACACACTAACACAGAAGCAAATAACACAAACAAACAAATAAACAAAAACAAAAAACTAAAGACTAAAAAACAAAAAACCCAAAACACTGACTACAAGTAAAGAAAAGGGTGGAGCTGGTCCTGATGGAAGAGCACATAGAAAGAGAGAAATGACAGGAGTTGGGGAAAAAGAAAAAAAATAAACATTGACTAGGCAGAGAGACTACAAGTTTTAATCCAGAGAGAGAGAAAGGGAAATAAAGAAGGAGGTGGGGAAAACGAAATGAAGATAGTTACCCAGACAGAGAAACTATATGGCTTGATTACTCCAGAGAGAGAGAAAATAGTGTAAAGAAGGAGGTGTAGAACATGTATCAAAACAATGGTTTAAAAAAATGTCTGTTTAGAGAGACCAATAAGCAGAGTAACCAGCCTTGGGGAGGGAAGAGATAAGGAGGAGAAATGGGAGGGGGGAAGAATATATCTATATATCCAGAATTGACCTAGAGTTAATCCAGGCAATGCTGCATTGCTTGTCATAAGGAGCTTTCTGCAGGGTGTGTTCAGCTCCCATGGATAAGCAGTTACCCAGCGTGAAGGGGTGTGGTTTGGCTTACTCTGGACCCACCTCCACTATGGGCCCTGGGAGTGACCTCTGAGGCCCCTCCTTGGTGGTGGTGGTGGGGAAATGGTGATCCCCCAGTCTCTTCTCCATGAGGCCCTACCCAGTGGACTCCGTTTGATTCGTCCTCATTGTGCTGCGGGTGTAGACGGGATGGTCCTTCTCCGCCAACTCCCTTGACCCTGCACTTGGCTAGGATTCAAAGTCCCACTCCTTGCACTCTGGCACTGTGGAAGCGCCTCTCCCGGTGGTGATATATGGACCTGGGTGGTTTTGTGCCACCGCACTTCAGGGAGAACAGCGTTTTCCTACTGCAGACTCAGCTGTCCCCCTCGCAGATGCAGGCAGACACAGGCAGGCTTTGTCTTTTCCCACAGCACTCCAGGGAGACGGCTGCCTTTTCCTAATGCAGACTGCACCCTCTGCCCAGGCACTGAGCCCAGGGATGGCGGACACAGGCAGGTTTTGTACTATCGGGCAACCATCCAGGGAGGGAGCCACTTTTTCCAACTGTGGACTGAGCCCCTGACCTACCACCGCACCCAGGCCCCTGGCTCCCCTCCTCCCCAGGTGTGCAAACAGGAAGCCAGCCCCAGTCCGAAGAAAGCCCCACAGTTAGAGATAGAGTCCCTCTCAGTCTCAGTCCGAGGTCTTTCTCCTGTCCAGATAGGGTCCTGCACTTCCCCATCTGCTCTTTCTCTTCCCTTTGTCTCTTCGCAGAAGCGGGTCCTTCCCCTCCGTGCCCACGTGACCTTTTTGTTTTTTATGTCCCCCAGTTTTCAGTTACCCAATTATCTTTTTGCAGCTTTCCCACTTTCTTCCTAGTAGATTCAGTCTCTTTTCCTCCCAGGCTCTGGTGTTCAAAGTCCTTAGGCTTCTACACTTCTTTGTTTGAGAGACATGGGAAGTATGGATCCCCCTACTTCTCTGTCATGTTGGCTCCCCCCTCTTCTGCCAGGAAAAACTTTAAAACGCTTCAGGACACAAACATAAACTGAAATAAAGGAAAGACATGCTGTAATCCTGCCATTGCATCACCCTAGTGAAAAAATGAGGAATAAACTAGTGAACTAAATAGTTATATATTTCTTTTGATACTAATGTAGATATTATAAGAAAAATCTATGATAATAATCCTAATTTAATATTAAATTTGGTGTAATCCCAAAAACAATAGTAACATTTTTCTGGAACTAGAAAAATTGATTCTAAAGTTTATTTGACCCAAATTGATTCCTAAAGTTCATTTGATCACACTTCTAGGAATATTTATGAATGATATCTGTGCAATGTTATTTTTTATAGCACTATCATCTTAAAATTGTAGCTAAACCCCAGTATCCATCTATAAGAAATTGTTTATAACAATTAGGATTAAGTCTATGAATATTTGCTTATATCTACATAAAATAAATTCTGTAATAATACATAAGAAGCTAGTGAAAGTGGTTATCTACAGAGGCAAGGATAAGTGGGATAGACAGGGATTGGTGTGTAAGTCTTCTAGATGTGTACCTTGTTACATGGTTTTGAATTTTGACCATTCAAATACATTACTTATTCAAACTCCAGAAACTAAATTTAAAAAAATGAACACCTGAAAAAAGGGAAAGCATACAGAGTATACATTCTATCAAGTGCTGTAAATGGTAGTCCTATCAATACGGCAAGAAATTTTTTTTTATTTAAATTTTTTTTAATGTTTATTTCTGAAAGACAGAGAGAATGAACAGGGGAGGGGCAGAAAGAGAGGGGGACACAGAATCTGAAGCAGGTTCCAGGCTCTGAGCAGTCAGCACAGAGCCCAACATGGGGCTCGAACTCGTGAAGAGCAAGATCATGACCTGAGCCAAAGTCGGACGCCCAGCAGACTAAGCCACCCAGGGGCCCCAATGGCAAGAAATCTTTAAAAACATATTTGTTTTAACCAGATTTTGTATTAATCTATTGAATTCAGCCATCATTTGTCCTTGGTTACTTGTAACTTGGAGTTTCTTTTCAGAGAAATTAAAGAAAAGATAATTTGTTTTCACCTAAACATCATACCATAGTTCACACTGCTATTGGTTTTGATGACTATCAAAGGTAGTATAAATCCCTGGACAATATTTTTAATATATAAATATACATATGAATAGACTAAATGCTTGAATTTTGTATAAAAGTGTGGCTCAGACCACTGCTCTCAATATGTTAACAGTCTCGATTTACTCATAACACTTATTGCCTGGTTTCTATGGGTGTTTTTCTTTCCCTATAGTTATTCCAGGCAGATGTAACAGAATTCAAGAATGGTGGAATAAAGAACTCCTTAGCAACCACAGTTTCACTGAGGTTAAGGTTACTCAATTTGGGGGAGTTTTAAAAGTTTAAAATGATTAACGTAACTCAGCATATAACCTGCAATTGAAAACACCTGGTTCACAGCTTGCCATAGAGTTGATACGTGAGGCTCTTTGACATTTACTGCCATGAAGTTTGAAGGGAGGCTACTGAAAAGAAAACAGAGCAATAAAATTTGGCAATAATTTCTTTCTCATAGTTTCGGCCAAGTACACACTGGTGTGTACTTACACACAAATACAAATAGCATTTGTATTTCTTAATTGGATTCATTTCCAAAAAAAAATACAGACTTTTAGGAAAAGTTTATAAACAGTTGTACGCATGGAATTAATAACAACACAAAGCACTTATTGAGCCAGGTTGTGAACAAACAATTCTAACAGAGATAATGACCAAAAAAAAAAAAAAAAAAAAAAAAAAAAAGAAAAGAAAAGTAAAAATCAGTTAAGGTAAGAGAACAGATTATAAAGAGAACAGATAATAGAGATGATTCTATATAATCGACAGATTATAGAGATGATTCTATGTAATCGGTATAAATTATCAGATAGTTTCCTTCATATGGCCAATATGGCACGGGATTAGACTTTTAGGAACACACAAATCCATATGTATTTGTAATGACTAAACAGAAGAGGGCATTTGGAGCTTCATTGGACAAGCACAGCCAGCTTAGTTGATTTCTAGAAATCCTAAGAACATTTCCTGTACTTTAACCACCGGTGAGATTTTAGCTAGTAGCCCAAGTTTCGAAAAATATGATGAGCAAATTCAAGCATGATTCAATTTAGCCCTTTTGGTTTAAGTGACCAACTACATGTTTATTTAAATAAGAATTTATATTTTTTAACAAAAACAAAGGAGAAATTAAGATGCATGATAATAATTTATTGTATTAGTTCTACATGTCTACCTTAGAAACATATTTATTGAGAACTTAGTTATCATTGAAATTGAATAAAAATCCATTTAATTTGTTCTTTCGTTCAAGCTATGATCACACAACCTCACACCATAAAATGTAGTTTTTCACTACTTTGATTAGTGTAGATCAGAAAATGGCTGGTGAAGGAGGGAAAAAATTAAATCCTTAGGATCAATGAGACATCATCAGCTACATTATTTTTTTCTTAAATATTTCCGCTTTAGGGTAGATTTAATTGAATATATGTAATATACTTATATATACAAATGTATACATATATACATATAAAATAAATAACATAAAATTAATAAACATATATTCATATATCAATATATTTTGAATATATATTATATGTATGGAAGGATAGCACATCCGTAGATAAAATGAAGATTGATGTCGTGAAATTTTGTGCAGTTCTGCTTAACTCATTTTAGCTACATATTCATAATCTGTAACTTGGTATATCTACTATGAATTCTGCTAAATAACACATTTTAACATGAATATACACCATTATTAGAGATGTAAAAAGAAATTTAAAAAATTGTTCATGTTGGAAGAATCATGTAGTGAAAAGTATTTCCTTGCTTCTTCCCCAAGGACTGTTTAAATTTTGCTTTCTAGTGTGAGAGGAGAAAATAATTACAATTAAAGAAAGATGGTAGTGACATTATCAATATTTTTACACATTCATATTAAAATGTTATCAAGGGGTGCCTGGATGGCTCAGTTGGTTAAGTGCCTGACTCTTAATATCCACTCAGTTCGTGATCTTGTGATTGTGGGAATGAGCCCCACCTCAGGTTCCATGCTGGGTGTGGAGCCTTCTTGGGATCCTCTCTTTCGTTCTCCCTCTCTGTCTGCCCCTCCCCCACTCATGCTCGCTCTCTCTCTCTCTCTCTCTCCCAAAATAAATAAACTTAAAAAAATAAAATGTTATCAAAGACAGACAGACATCTCTGTCTAACAGTAATCGATTTGCATTTGGCAGATCTAGTAAGTTCAGTTTCTGTGTTAATTCCAACATCTCCCAGATATTCATTCAATACATATACACTCACACTAGAAATCACTCTGAGTCCCATGTTTCCCTGTTTTGTTTCTTAAATTCCACAATTCTAAATTGACTGAGGCTAGCAGTTCATTCAGTCCTCTTATATAGAGTCTGTGAGAGCAAATGGACATAGTATCCCATAATGTCCAATGTGTCCAAATTGCTTTGTGTATTAGCTCATAATGGTGAAAGCATCCTTTATGGCCTTCCATTTTTTCAGTTCATGAATGAGGTGATGCTCCCTTGCTTACTTCAAGTTTGAAAGAAGATCAATTTTTTAGGAAATGACTTACATTGTTGAATATATTAAGCATTTCAATTCTACTTTACTGTTCTTTTCAAATACATGTAAGAAAAATACCTTGTCCTTGATACCCTCTGTGATAACATGTTAGTGACTAATCTTATTATTTGCAATTTTATAATCTTTTTTATTGCAACACTGCTTTCAAGAATTTGTCAAAAATTATTTTTTTAAATAAATATGCATAATGGTCAGGCCTAAAAACACTCAGTGATCCTCCTTGTCCAGAAAATTATATAGCAAAAGTAATGCTGAGTCAACTATACTGTCATTTGAAGAATATTTCAAAGATTTTCCAGGAAAAGGAAAATCCCAAGGTAAAGATTTCTGGCTTGTCAATATCCATAAGCAATTTCACAATGTGTATTTCACAATTTCACAAATTTAATTATTAAAAAGCACAAAATCATTAGCATTGATGTGTAAGGCCCAAGGCTCAAGGAGCATATCTTTTTATATTATGTATCATTTAAATTTCAAACTTAAACATGAAGAACTGTCAAATAATCACTTGATTAAGGTTTCTCATTGTTTTAAACTTTTAATTAAACTTAGTTTAGGGCTACAGAGATCCTACCTGAAAAAGAGTTTACTTCTAGATGAGAAACACCACTAAAATTACACTATGGGGGTGAAATGCAAATTTTATCCTTTGGGATGTGCCACACTAATGCCAGAATGAAATATTTTAATATTAAATAAACATTAAAAAGCATAATTTATTTAAGTGTATATACTTTTAAACAACAACGTAGAATATTCTGAAGTAAATTATTTTTAAAGAATAAAAACATGTTTTGTGTTAGGAATTGAGTTCTATAGACATAATTTACAAACTTTTATGGAAGTAACCAGAGAAGAAAAATTCAGGGAAAGAGGCAAAGAGAGAATATGAAATGCAGAAAAAGACTGAAATATACTAGGCAATGGAAGAGCAAAATCATTACCTTTATCAAAATACTAATGGCAACCTGGATATTTCTGTAGTGAGAATGCCATGGGAGCAGGGGAGGAATTGAAAAGATACTAACTTTTAAGTAAAATGACTTTTTGGTACAGATTTAGAATTTGATCTTGCATTTCCACTAGAATGAAATCCTCGCAAAATCTTTTTTTTATATAATTTAAATTCAAGTTAGTCAATATACACTGAAGTCTTGACTCAGGAGTAGAACCCAGTGATTCATCTCTTACATATGACACCCAGTGCTCATCCCAAAAAGTGCCCTCCTTAATGCCCATCACCCATTTAACCCATTCTCCCACCCATCCGCCCCCTCCAGAAACCCTCAGTCTGTTCTCTGTATTTAAGGGTCTCTTATGGTTTGTCTCCCCTTGTTTTTGCTTCCCTACCCATGTTTCTCTGTTTTGTTTCTTAAATTCCACATGAGTGAAATCATACGATATTTGTCTTTCTGACTGACTTATTTTGCTTAGCATAATACACTCTAGTTCCATCCACATTGTTGTAAATGGCAAGATTGCATTCTTTTTGATCACCAAGTAATATCCATTGTGTGTGTGTGTGTGTGTGTGTGTGTGTGTGTGTGTGTGTGTATAGCATCTTCTTTATCCATTCATGAGTCAATGGACATTTGGGCTCTTTCCATAATTTGTCTATTGTCAATGAAGCTGATATAAACATTGGGATGCATGTGCTTCTTCGAATCAACACTCATGTATCCTTTGGATAAATAGTGGTGAAATTGCTGGGTCATAAGGTAGTTTTATTTTTAATTTTATTGAGGAACTTCCATACTGATTTCCAGATTGGCTGCACCAGTTTGCATTCCCACCAGCAGTGCAAAAGGTTTCCTCATTCTCTGCATCCTCACCAACATATGTTGTTTCCTGAGTTGTTAATTTTAGCCATTGTGACAGGTGTGAGGTGGTATCTCATTGTGGTTTTGTTTTGTATTTCCTGATGATGAATGATGTTGAGCATTTTTTCATGTGTATGTTAGCTATCTGGATGTCTTTTTTGGAAAAGTATCTATATCATGTCTTCTGCCCATTTCTTCACTGGATGATTTGATTTTGGGGTGTTGAGTTTGGTAAGTTCTTTTTAGATTTTGTATGCTAACCTTTTATCCAATATGTCATTTGCAAACATCTTCTCCCATTCTGTTGGTTGCCTTTTAGTTTTCTTTATTGTTTCATTTGCTGTGAAGAAACATTTTATCTTGATGAGGCTCAGATAGTTCATGTTTGCTTTTATTTCTCTTGCCTCTGGATATATGTCAAGTAAGAAGTTGCTGCAGCCTAGGTCAAAGAGGTTGCTGCCTGTTTTCTCTGGTAGGATTTTGACGGTTTCCTGTCTCACATTTAGGTCTTTCACTCATTTGGAATGTATTTCTGTGTATGGTTTAAGATAGTGGTCCAGTTTCATTTTTCTGCAGGTCACTATCCAGTTCTCCCAGCACCATTTGCCAAAGAGACTATATTATTTTTCCATTGGAGACTCTTTCCTGCTTTGTCAAAAATTAGTTGGTCATATATTTGTGAGTCCATCCCTGGATTCTCTATTCTCTTCAATTGATCTATTTGTCTGTTTTCGTGCCAATACCATACTATCTTGATGATTAAAGCTTTGAAAAACAGCTTAAAGTCCAGAATTATGATGCCTCCAGCTTTTGTTTTATTTTTCAATATTACTTTGGCTATTTCAGATCTTTTCTGGTTCCATTCAAATCTTATGATTGGTTGCTCTAGCTCTGTGAAGAATGCTAGTGTTATCTTGACAGAGATTGCATTGAATATGTAGGTCGCTTTGGGTGGTATCAGCATTTTAACAATATTTATCCTTCAAATCCATGAGCATGGAATGTTTTCCCATTTCTTTGTGTCTTCTTCAATTTCCTTTACCGAATTTCTATAGTTTTCAGCTTACAGATATTTTACCCCTTTGGTTAGGTTTATTCTTAGGTATTTAATGCTTTTTGTGCAATTGTAAATTGAATCAATGACTTGATTTTTCTTTCTGCTGATTGGTGTATACAAATGCAACCAATTTTTGTACATTGATTTTATATCTTGCAACATTGTTGAATTCATGTATTAGCTCTAGCAGTTCTTTGGTGGAGTCTTTCAGGTTTTCCATGTAGTGTATCATGTCATCTGTGAAGAGTGAAACTTTGACTTCTTCCTTGCCAATTTGATGCTCTTTATTTCTTTTTGTTGTCTGACAGTTGAGGCTAGGACTTCCAGTACTATGTTGAACAACAGTGGTGAGAGTGAACATCCTTGTCGTGTTCCTGATCTTCGGGGAAAAGTTGTCTGCTTTTCCCCATTGAGGATGATATTAGCTGTGGGTCTTTCATATATGGCTTTTATGATGTTAAGATATGCTCCATCTATCCCAACTTCCTTGAGGCTTTTTATCAAGAAAGGATGCTGTATTTCATGAAATGCTTTTCCTGAATCTATTGAAAGGATTATATGGTCTATCCATCAAGAAGAGCTAACAGTTGTAAATACTTATGCCACCAATGTGGAAGAACCCAAATATATAAATTAATTAATCACAAATATAAGCAAACTTATTGATAATAATACTGTAATTGTAGGAGACTTTAATGCTCCACTGACAACAACAGACAGATCATCTAAGCAGAAAATCAACAAGGAAACAAGGGCTTTGAATGACACACTGGACCGGATGGACTTATCAGATATATTCAGAACATTTCATCCAAAAGCAGCAGAATACACATTATTCTTGAGTGCATATGGAACATTCTCCAGAATAGAACACATACTGGGTCACAAAACAGCCCTCAACAGGTACGAAAAGATTGAGATCATACCATGCATATTTTCAGATCACAATGCTATGAGACTTGAAATCAACTGCAAGAAAAATATTGGAAATGCCTCAAATACATGGAGGTTAAAGAACGTCCTACTAAATAATGAATGGGTTAACCCGGAAATTAAAGAAGACATTTAAAAAATACATGGAAGCAAATGAAAGTGAAAACACAGCAGTCCAAACCCTTTGGGATGCAGCAAAAGGAGTCCCAAGAGGAAAATACATTCCAATTCAGGGCTATCTCAAGAAGCAAGAAAGGTCCTAAATACAGAACCTAATGTTACACCTAAAGGAGCTAGAAAAGGAGCAGCAAATAAAGCCCAAAACCAGCAGAAGGGAAATAATAAAGATTACAGCAGAAATAAACACACAAAAGAACCAGTAGAACAGATCATTGAAACGAAGCTTTTTTTTTTTTTTTTTGGAAAGAATAAATAAAATTGATAAGGCCCTAGCCAGACTTCTCAAAAAGAAAAGAGAGAGGACCCAAATAGATAAAATCACAGATGAAACAGGTGAGATCACAACCAACACCACAGAAATACAAACTATTATTAGAGAATGCTGAAACAGTATATGCCAGAGTGCATGGGTGGCTGAGTCAGCTAAGTGTCTGACTCTTGATTTTGGCTCAGGTCATGATCTCAATGTTCATGGGTTCAGGCCCTTCATCAGGGCACTCTGTCAGAGCAGACCCTGCTTGGGATTCTCTCCCTCCCTCTCTCTCTGCACCTTCACTGCTCATGCTCTCCCCCC
The DNA here is from genome assembly GCF_018350195.1 of Panthera tigris. Taxonomy (NCBI): domain Eukaryota; kingdom Metazoa; phylum Chordata; class Mammalia; order Carnivora; family Felidae; genus Panthera; species Panthera tigris. The sequence continues at coordinate 74,575,109 of NC_056677.1, read as the reverse complement.
CCCCCCAAAAGAAGTAAGATTAAAAAAATAAATATAAATATATGCCAACAAATTGGACAATATGGAAAAAATGGACAAATTCTTAGACACTCACACATGACCAGAAGTCAAATGGGAGGAAATAGAAAATTTAACAGACCCATAACCAGCAAAGTCATTGAATCAATAATCAAAAACCTCCCAACAAATAAGAGTTTGGGGCCAGATGGCTTCCCAGAGGAATTCTACCACATGTTTAAAGCATTTTTAATATCTATTCTTCTCAAACTGTTCCAAAAAATTAGAAATGCAAGGAAATCTTCCAGGCTCATTCTATGAAGCCATCACTACCTTGATTCCAAAACCAATGACCCCACTTAAAAGGGGGATTACAGGCCAAAATCCCTGATGAAACTGGATGCAAAAATTCTCAACAAGATACTAACAAACTGAATGCAACAGTACATTAAAAGAATTATTCACCATGTTCAAGTGGGAGTCATTCCTGGGCTGCAAGCCTGGTTCAATATTTGCAAATCAATCAGTGTGGTGCCCTGCATTAGTAAAAGAAAGGATAAGAATCAATATGGTACTTTCAATAGATAGGGTGCCTGGGTGGCTCAGTCGGTTAAGTGTCTGACTTCGGCTCAAGTCATGATCCCATGGTTTGTGAGTTCAAGCCCCGCATCGGGCTCTGTATTGACAGTTCAGAGCCTGGAACCTGCTTCGGATTCTGTGTCTCCCTCTCTCTCTTTCCCTCCCCTGATTGCGCTCCGTCTCTCTCTCTCTCTCTCTCTCTCTCTCTCTCTCAAAAATAAATTAACATTAAAAAAAAGAACCAATATGGTACTTTCAATAGATGCAGAAAAAGCATTTGACAAAATACAGCATCCCATAAATGCTTTTGTTACTCTATGTTCATTAGGTGATATTTAAAATGTAATCGTGTGTACTGCAATGAAAAAAACTTTACTCTTAGGTATATTATCTTTAACATATTTAGGTGTTGATAATAACGTGTGTGTGTGTGTGTGTGTGTGTGTGTGTGTGTGATTGTGAACAATCAAATCAAAGGAACATTTTAATATTTTTAATCCCTAGTTTTTAGAAATTACTATGATACTTTTTTCAAAATACTCTCCAAGTGTTTAAAAAAAAACCAAAACATTAAACTTCTTCTTTCCAAAGCCAGGAAGTATTCATGATGGCAGAGCATATTATCCTGGTGAATTTTGTTGACAAAATCAAACTGTCCTAAATGGTGAATTGCCAGGGGTTAGGAGAATTGGAATGCATGATCATCCAATTGGCAGACAGCCTAGTAATGGAGCTGTTGAAAGTTAGGAATCTCAAATTGCCTTAAGGTATAAAATAAGGGAGACCTAAGACTCATTTCCACACCTTAATCCTTTTTATGTTTATTTATGAAGAAAGAAAAAAAGTGGGCTAGTACTTAAATGTAGCTAGGCAAAGTTAGATATAAACTATTAAATCTAAGTGACACACGCACATTTTAGGGCATCAGAGGATTTTTTAAAGATACGATGGTTCAAAATCAAATTGTTATTTCAAATATCTATCAGAAATATATTCTGTAATAATGGTTCATCTTATCACTACTTAATTTATGTATATATTTAAAGTGTTTTTCAAAGGAAAGTTTAGATAAAATGCTATCTACTTTTTCAGTTATTTCAGCCAATGTGTGTGATGTTAACCAAATAGCTATGCTGAAAATTTGTGAATAGTAATATGTAAATAAGTGGAAAGGATTGAGGCTTTAAAATAAAAAAAAATCATATACAATTTATGTTTACTCAAAATGGTAGATTTAGAATAAAAATGAAGTCATGAGTTTAAGCAAATGTGTATGAAATTATTTACACCATGTAATAACTAAATGAAGAATCTGGACATGCTAACATACTGGGACAAAATAATGTTTTAAATATTTTAAAAAGTCAATCTCTTGTATATCTCTATATACTTGTCCTGTGAACAATGGTACACTGGAAAATTGAATCACTTTCTCTGATGAATCTGAGGATGTCCTATGATTCCTTTTTGTTTCACTAGACAGTCATCATTCTTGGTGGGAAATCTATGATGAATTTGCCACAGCTACTGCTTTCCACATAGATGTCTTCCTGAAGAATTTATAGTAGAAGGGCAGAGTACACATGGATTAGTCTCTAGAAGGAACAGTGATAAGGTATGAAATCATATGAGACCTTTGTGTTTGTTCATTTCTTACCAAAGAACTCTGTCCCAAGAATAAGGATAGTCTCATTTGAGGGTTCCTTACTACCACTGTGGAACCCATTTGTCCATATCATAAATGATCTATTCAAAGATGGTCCAGTTCACACTGACTTAGTAATAAATTTCTTTTAAAGATCAAACTGTACATAATATGATTCATAACTAATACTGCTTTCCTTTTGATAAAATGGTTACCTGGTTTAAAACATACAATTGTGGTGAAAGAAGAAAGCAGTGAAATGATACCTATTAATCAAAGCACATTCTCAGATGGATTCTTTTTTTTTACTCCTTCACATCTGAAGGTAAAAACCTATTCCTCTGACACAATATTCACATTTTTTTCCAGTCAATGGAGATCACTACTATCTCTATTTGTACTCCTTAGATAAAGACTGATATCTTCAGTTCATTATCTTCTCAGGTCCTGGAGAACATAAATTACATTTTATCATCTGCTGACATGTTGGGCAGTTATATAACTACATCAATCAACCTAGATTTGAGAATAATTATATAGAGTTGAAAAATGCAAAGATAGACATATCTGACAATAAAGAAGACAAGAAGTCTGAGATCAAATCTATATGGGAGCCTATTCTGGGAGTATAAAGGGAATATGCAAACAATTGTAAGGGTGAAATTTACAGCTTTCTGCTATTATTGTAGTTAGGTTCTTAACTCTGCAGTTTTCTAGATTGACTTCCTGTTTTAAGCACTAGAAATCCCTGAACCACTTAACTGCAGAAAAGATAGAAAAAGCAAACACCTCAATAAAGTATTACTATTTATGTTAATATGATAGCAACTCAACTTATTCAAGTGCTGATTAATGCTAAACAAGAAGAGTTTCATTAACTATGTATTTCAAAAGAAACTGGTGCTTTTTATTGTAATCTCACAAGGTTAAACAACTGGTAGACATGGGTTTCCTTGCGAACAATTTCAGCTGCAGTGCTTATTACTCTAGTTAATAGAAGAACAATAGCAAAGTACAGCTTTGTTTGAAACATATAATAAACTGCTTTTATAAACCCCAATATTCAAAAATCATTATATATGTGAGCTAGATATTGCAGACAATTATCAGGACTCCATTTGTCTGGTAAAATAATTTCTTGTTGTTTTATCTATTCCTTAATCATGTTTTGGTAATTATTGATAGCACATTTGTCATAGATTGCCCTGTTAATACAAATGCATTAGCAGTTAAAACAGGTTGCTATATTTTTCTTACATCAGTGTTTTATTGTATATCTCAAGTCAGTCTCCACATCTCAGTAATGCTAACTTTTGAAAAAGCAGAAGTGTTAGCTTCCACTTTCCTTTGTCTGACTCATTCATATAACTATTTCCCCATATTTATTTTTATTAATATTCATGTCAGTATCCTTTTACCCTACTCTTTTAGAATGGAGAACAATTACCTTTGAAGCTAAAGTTGGAGTATCAATATCAAAACTGTTTTTTCTTTTTTTTTTCTTTTTTTAATGTTTATTTTAGAGAGAGAGAGAGAGAGAGAGAGAGAGCATGAGTGGGGGAGGGGCAGAGAGAGAGAGGGAGACACAGAATCCAAAGCAAGCTCCAGGCTCTGTCAGCACAGAGCCTGATGCCAGGGCTCAAACCCAAAAACCAGGAAATAATGACCTGAGCCGAAGTCAGACGCTTAACTGAGTCAACCAGGCACCCCAAAACTGGCATTTTTCTATGTGTTTGCAAAAGCTGCCTACACTGCTGATGAGGTTAAAAACTTAAAACTCTAAGAATATTTGAAAGCCATGTTTTCAAGGAGTTCTTCTTATGAAACACTTTTAATTAAAAATATTACCAGGGAAGAGCAACATGGCAGAGAAGTAAGGGAATTCATACTTCCTGCGTCTCTCAAAGAAGGGCTGAAGCCAAAGGACTTTGAACTGCGAAAGTCTGGGAGGAAGAGACTGAGTCTAAAAGGGAGACACCGGGGCGAATTTGATGGGTGATAGGTAGGTGATTGCAAACTGAGGAAGATAAAACAGGCCATGTAGGAACAGAGGGGAGGTATCCCTTCTGCAGAGAGACAAAGGGAAGAGAAAGAGTGGCTGGGGATGTGTAGGGCCGTATCTGGACAAAAGAAAAACCTCAGACTGCAACTGATAAGGATCCCATCGCTGACTGGGGGGCTTTCTTTGGACTGGGGCTGCTGCCCCATTCTCTCACCTGGGGACTAAGGGTGCCACCCCTGGGTTCAGTGGTAGGTCAGGGGTGCAGTCCACAGTAGGAGAAAGAGACCCCCTCCCTAGAGTGCTGCAGGATAGGACAAAGCCTGACTGTGTCTGCCACCAGCCCGCCCCACCCCACCCTGCCCCAGGATCAGTGGCTAGGTCGAGGGTGCAGTCCACAATAGGAGAAAGCGGTTCTTTCCCTGAAGTGCTGCGGCACAGACAAAGCCAGCCAGAACCACATATCAGCTGTACAGAGAGGTGCTTCCCCAGTGCCAGAGCCCACTGATGGGGAGTTTGAATCCTAACCAAGTGCCAAGTCAGGGGAGTTGTTGGAGCAAGAAGGACCGCCCCATCTGCACTCACAGCACAGTGAGGATGACTTGAAGCAAGTCCACCAAGTCCGTCCAGAAGAGACTGCGGGGGGGGGGGGGCGGTTGCCATTTTTATTCCCACCACCACCAAGGTGGGGCCTCAGGGATTGGTCCTAAGGGCCCACAATGGAGGGGGGAGCAGCCTACACCAAACCACACTCCTCCATGCTTGGAAATTATGTATACTGGAGCAGGAGAGACACTGTGGAACCAGATGGCTCCATCCTCCAGACCAGCCCTGTTGCATACCTGGATTAATTCTAGGACAATTCTTGTTATTTAGATATATTCTCCCTTCCTTTTCTCCTTCTTATCTCTTCCCTCCTGTAGGCTGGATACTCTGGTTGTTGGTTTATTTAAGCAGACATCTTTAATCCATTCTCTTCATTCATGTTTTACACCTCCTTCTTTATTTTCTTTTCTCTCTCTCTGGAATAATCAAGCCCTATAGTTTCTCAGTCTGGGTAACTTTATCTTTGTTTCTTTTTCCCTGCCACCTTCTTTATTTTCCTTTCTCTCTCTCAGGATTAAGCCATTTAGTCTTTCTGTCTGGTCAATGTTTATTTTCTCTTTGTCCCCGCCCCTGTCATTTTTCTCTTTGTATGTGCTGTTCCATCAGCACAGCCTCCACCCTGTTATTTACTTGTAGCTGGTATTTCAGGTTTTTTGCTTTTGGATTTTTTTTTTTATTGTTTGCGTGTGTGGGTTCTGGTTTTTTGTTTTTTTTTTTCGGTCTGTTTGTTTGTTTGTTTTATTTGTCTGTGTGTTTGTGTGGTTTTGTTTCCTGTTTGTTTTTTTTGTTTTTTTTTTTTTGTTGTTGTTGTTGTTGTTTCCTTTACAAGGCTACTTCAAGAAACAAATCAAAGCATACTATGTGAAGGGTCCAAAATATCACTATAAGTAGAGAAATAAAATAACTAAAGTCACAACAATAGAGAGGAAGTAACACTCTCCAAAAACACCTCCTGAAGGGCCAAGTCCTGAACAGTGTATGACCTCCTTTTAATATAGCAGTGCTCACAGATGCAGAGCACATAAGATTTTTAAAGTCAAAGGTACAGAAAACTAACCAAAATAATGAAACAGAAGAATTCTCCTCAAAAGAAATTCCAGCAAAAACTGACAGCTAAACAATTGATCAAACAGATATAAGCAATATAACTGAACACGAATTTAGAATAATAGTAATAAGATTAATTGCTGGGCTTGAAAAAGGCATAGAAGACAGCAGAGAATCTACTATAGCAGAGATCAAGGAACTAAAAAACAGTCATGATGAATTTTTAAAAAATGCTATAAATGAGGTGCAAAATAAAATGGAGGTGGCCAAGCATGGACCAAAGAAACAGAGGGGAGAATAAGTGAATTAGAAGATAAAATTATGGAAAAAGAGGAGGCTGAGAAAAAAAGAGATAAAAAAAATCCAGGATCAAGAGGGAAGAATTAGAGAACTAAGTGATGCAATCAAATGGTACAATAACTGTAATATAGGAATTCCAGAAGAGGAAGAAAGAGCGAAAGGGGCTGAAGCTGTAGTTGAACAAATAACAGCTGAGAACTTCCCTGATCTGGGGAAGAAAAAGGCATTCAAATCCAAGAGGCACAAAGAACTCCCTTCACACATAACTTGAATCGATCTTCTGCACGACATGTCATAGTGAAAATGGAGAAATACAAGGATAAAGAGAGAATTCTGAAAGCAGCTAGGGATAACTGGGCCTTAACATACCAAGGTAGACACATAAGACTAGTGGCAGACCTATCTACTCAAACTTGGTAGGCCAGAAAGGAATGGCAGGAAATCTTCAATGTGATGAATAGGAAAAATATGCAGCCAAGAATCCTTTATCCATCAAGCTTGTCATTCAGAATAGAAGAAGAGATAAAGTTTTTTCAAACAACAAAAACTGAAGGAACTCATCACCACTAAACCATCCCTAAAAGTGATCCTAAGGGAGACTCTGTGACTGAAATGTTGCAAGGACCACAAAGTACCAAAGACATCACTACAAGCATGAAACCTACAAATACACAATGACTCTAAACCCATATCTTTCTATAATAACACTGAATGTAAATGGACGAAATGCTCCAATCAAAAGAATAGGGTATCAGAGTGGATTAAAAAAATATATGACCCATCTATTTGTTGTCTACAAGAGACTCATTTCAGAGCTGAGGACCCCTTCAGATTGAAAGTGAGCGGATGGAGAACTGTCTATCATGCTACTGGGAGTCAAAAGAAAGCTGGAGTAGCCATGCACATATCAATCTAGACTTTAAAGTAAAGGCTGTAACAAGAGATGAAGAAGGGCATTATATAATAATTAAAGGGTCTATCCATCAGGAAGAGCTAACAATTATAAATGTCTATGCACTGAATTCAGGGGCTCCTAAATATATAAAACAATTAATCACAAACATAAGCAACCTTATTGATAAGGATGTGGTAATTGCAGGGGACTTTAATACCCCACTTACAACGACGGATACATCATCTAGACACAGCATCATTAAAGAAACAAGGGCCCTGAATGATACATTGGTTCATATCAGATGGACTCGACAGATATATTTAGAACTCTGCATCCCAACACAACAGAATATACTTTCTTCTTGAGTGCACATGGATCATTCTCCAACATAGATCACATACTGGATCATAAAACAGCCCTTAATAAGTATAAAAGAATTGAGATCATACCATGCACACTTTCGGACCACAATGCTATGAAACTTGAAATCAACCACAGGAAAAAGTCTGGAAAACCTCCAAAAGCTTGGAGGTTAAAGAACATCCTTCTAAAGAACGAATAGGTCAACCAGACAAATAGAGAAGAAATTAAAAGATATATGGAAAGAAATGAAAGTGGAAATACAACAATCCAAACACTTTGGGATACAATAAGGCAGTCCTAAGAGGAAAATACATTGCAATCTAGGCCTATCTTAAGAAACAAGAAAAATCCCAAATACAAAATCTAACAGCATACTTAAAGGAGCTAGAAGCAGAACAGCAAATACACCACAAATCCAGCAGAAGAAGAAAAATAGTAAAGATCATAGCAGAAATAAATAAGGTAGAATCCAAAGAAACAGTAGAGCAGATCCATGAAACCAAGAGTTGGTTTTTCAAGAAAATAAACAAAAGTGATAAACCTCTAGTCAGGCTTTCAAAAAGAAAAGAGAGAGAACCTAAATAGATAAAATCACAAATGAAAATTGATTTATTACAACCAATCCCTCAGAAATACAATCATTTATTAGGGAATACTATGAAAACTTATATGCCAACAAAGTGGACCACCTGGAAGAAATGGACAAATTCCTAAACACCCACACACTACCAAAACCCAAACGGGACAAAATAGAAATTTTGAACAGACCCATACCTACTGAAGAAATTGAATCAGTTATCAAAAATCTCCCAACAAATAAGAGTCCTTGACCAGATGACTTCCCCGGGGAATTCTACCAGACATGTGAAGCAGAGTTAATACCTATTCTTCTCATGCTGTTCCAAAAAACAGAAATGGAAGGAAAACTTCCAGACTCATTCTATGCAACCAGCATTACGTTGATTCCCAAACCAGACAGACACCCAGCAAAAAAAAGAGAACTAGAGGCCAAAATCCCTGATCAATATGGATGAAAAATTCTCAAGAAGATACTAGAAAATAGAATTGAACAGCATATAAAAAATTATTCACCATGATCAAGTAGGATTCATTCCTGCGCTGCAGGCCTGGCTCATTATTCGCAAAACAATCAATGTGATACATCACATTAATAAAAAAAAAAAGATAAGAACCATATGGTCCTGTCAATAGATGCAGAAAAAACAGTTGACAAAATACAGCATCGTTTCTTAATAAAACTCCTTGAGAAAGTTGGGACAGAAGGAACATATTCAAACATCATAGAAGCCATTTATGAAAAGCCCATAGCTAATATCATCCTCAATGGGGAAAAACTGAGAGCTTTCCCATGAGATCAGGAACATGATAGGGATGTCCGCTCTCACCACTCTTGTTAACATAGTGTTGGAAGTCCTAGCATCAGCAATCAGACAGCAAAATGAAATAAAAGGCATCAAAATTGGTAAAGATGAAATCAAATTCCCACTTTTCACAGATGACGTGATACTCTACATGGAAAACCTAACAAACTCCACCAAAAGTCTGCTAGAACTGATACGTGAGTTTGGCAAAGTTACAGGGTACAAAATTAATCTACAGAAATTAGCTGCATCTGTATACACCAATAATGAAGCAACGGAAAGAGAAATAAAAAACTGATAGCATTCACAATTGCACCTTGAATCGTAAAATACTTAGAAATAAATCTAACTAACCAAAGATGTAAAAGATCTGTATGCTGAAAACTATAGAAAGTTTATGAAGGAAATTGAAGACACAAAGAAATGGAACAACATTCCATGCTCATGGATTGCAAGAATAAATATTGTTAAAATGTCAATACTACCCAAAGCAACCTACACATTCAATGCAATCCCAATCAAAATTGCACCAGCATTCTTCTCAAAGCTAGAACAATCCTAAAATTTGTATAGAACCACAAAAGATCCCGAATAGCCAAAGTAATATTGAAGAAAACCAAAGTGGTAGGCATCACAATCCCAGACTTTAGCCACTACTACAAACCTGTAATCATCAAGACACTATGGTACTAGAATAAAAACAGAGACATAGACCAATGGAATACAATAGAGAACCCAGAATTGGACCCAGAAATGTATGACCAAGTATTCTTTGACAAGGCAGGAAAGAGTATCCAATGGAAAAAAAGGCAGTCTCTTTAATAAATGGTGCTGGGAAAAGTGGACAGCAACTTGCAGAAGAATGAAATTAGACGACTTTCTTACACCATACACAAAAATAAACTCAAAATGAATGAAGGACCTGAATGTGAGACAGGAAACCATCAAAACCCTAGAGGAGAAAGCAGGAAAAAAAAAAAAAACTCTCTGACCTCAGCTGCAGGAATTTTTTACTCAACACATCTCCAAAGACAACGTTATTAAAAGTGAAAATGAACTATTGGGACCTCTTGAAGATAAAAAGCTTCTGCACTGCAAAGGAAACAATCAACACAACTAAAAGGCAACCGACAGAATGGGAAAAGATATTTGCAAATGACATATCGGATCAAGGGCTAGTATCTAATATCTATAAAGAACTCACTAGACTCCACATCCAAAAAACAAATAATCTAGTGAAGAAATGGGCAGAAGAGATGAATGCACTTTTCCAAAAAAGACATCCAGATGGCCAACATACATATGAAAATACGCTCAATGTCTCTCATCATCAGGGAAATACAAATCAAAACTACAATGAGATATCACCTCATGCTTGTCAGAGTGGCTAAAATGAACAATTCAGGAGACTATAGATGCTGGTGAGAATGTGGAGAAAAGGGAAACCTCTTGCACTGTTGGTGGGAATGCAAACTGGTGCAGACACTCTGGAAAATAGTGTGGAGATTTCTCAAAAAAATAAAAATAGAACTACCCTATGACCCAGCAATAGCACTGCTAGGGATTTACCCAAGGGATACAAGAGTGCTGAAGCATAGTGGCACATGTACCCCAATGTTTATAGCAGTGCTTTCCGCCATAGCCAAATTATGGAAAGAACCTAAATGTCCATCAACTGACAAATGGATAAAGAATATGTGGTATACGGGGCGCCTCGGTGGCGCAGTCGGTTAAGCGTCCGACTTCAGCCAGGTCATAATCTCGCGGTCCGTGAGTTCGAGCCCCGCGTCAGGCTCTGGGCTGATGGCTCGGAGCCTGGAGCCTGTTTCCGACTCTGTGTCTCCCTCTCTCTCTGCCCCTACCCCGTTCATGCTCTGTCTCTCTCTGTCCCAAAAATAAATAAAAAACGTTGGAAAAAAAAATTTTAAAAAAAAGAATATGTGGTATGTATATGTATATATATATATATATACACACACACACACACACACACACACACACACACACACACAATGGAATACTACTTGGCAATGAGAAAGAATGAAATCTGGCCATTTGCAGCAATGTGGATGCAACTGGAGCATGTTATGCTAAGTGAAATAAGTCAGTCAGAGAAAGACAGATAGCATATGTTTTTACTCCTATGTGGATCTTGAGAAACTTAACAGAAGGCCATGGGGAGGGGAAGGGAAAAAAAATGTTACAGAGAGGTAGGGGGGTAAACCATTAGAGACTCTTAAATACTGAGAACAAACTGATGGTTGATGAGGGTTGGGGGAGAGGGGAAAGTGGGTGATAGGCATTGAGTAGGGCACTTGTTGGGATGAGCAATGGGTGTTGTATGGAAACCAATTTGACAATAAATTATTTTAAAAAATAAAAATAAATAAAAATATTACCATCATTCAGAATTTGTTGAAAAATTGCATTGTCATTAGCTTATCATAACCTCAAAAAATGACTATGTATCTAAACTGTCTGAAAGTTTTCAGTTCTCTGTGTACCTCATTATATAGGCATGGTAAATTTTGGCATTTCTAACATCTGTGGCTTATAAAGATACCACACAATCATAATTCCTTATGAACAGAGTTCATTCTTTCAAAATGTGATTCAAAATAAAGACTATGAAAAATAAATTAAATATCCATATGAAATGCTGATATTGAAAAATGGGAGGAAATTGAAAAAGACTTATAACGGTAACATTAAAATGCTGAGTCAGGCTTGGGCAGACTCTAAGTTCATTTTATAAAACCTGAAATCGCCTACCTGCCACATATTTATGATACATCTTTTTCCAAGCAAGAAGTAAAAACCTAGGAAAACAACTAAGCATGGGTATGGATCATTATCCAAAAAGAATGCGTAATGTTAGCTTTTATTTTATTTTAAATGTACCCCATAAGCTAAGTTCAAGAGAACATGAAATGTTAAACAATGTAATAACATTACCTTATATTTGCATATGATTATATGATGGAAAAATTACTTGCCATCTACACAAATACCCTGTTTATAAATTAAACTAAACTTATCACAGAGATAAAGGAATTAAAAGCAACAAAACAAAAGTGAAAAATCAAATAACTGAGATTCACAGCAGATTGGATGTTATTACCATAAAGATGGAAGACGTAGAGGAACGGTAAGTGAGATAGAACATACAATAATGGGAAACAATAAGGGTGACAAAAGAGAAAGAAAAATTATGGATCACGAGAGTACACTTAGGAAAGTCAGTGACTACAAGAAATATAATAACATTCATATCATAGGAATCTCAGAAGGAGAAAAGAGAGAAAAGAGGGCAGAAGGTGTATTTGAGGAAGTAATAGTTGAAAACTTCCCTAATCTGGGGAAGGAAACAGACATCCAAATGTAATGAAATTTCTAAAATATAATGATAAGGAAAAAAAAATCTTAAAACAGCATGACAAAAGAAGTCTCTAAATTACAAGGAAAACCCCTAAGGCTAGCAGCAAATCTGTCCACAGAAATTTGGCAAACCAGAAGGGATGTGCATGATATATTCAATGTTCTGAATGGGAAAAATCTGCAACCAAGAATATTCTACCTAGCAATGCTATCATTCAGAGAAGAAGAGGAGACAAAGAGTTTCTAAGACAAACAAAAACTAAAATAGCTCATGACCACTAAAGCAGCCCTGTAAGAAATATGAAAGGGGAATTTTTGAGTGGGAAATATATACTAAAGTGGGCAAAGAAGAGAAAGTAACACAGAAAATCTCCAAAAAAAATAGCAAAACATGTAATAAAATGGCACTAAATACATATCTATCAATTACTCTGATTGTTAATGAACTAAACACTCCAATCAAAACACAGAGAGTGTTAGTATGAATTTTAAAAAAAAGTCCCATCTATATGATATATGATGCCTGTGTGAGAATCGCTTTTGAACTAAAGACACCATCAGATTGAAAGTGAGGTGATGGAGAGGTGTCTGGATAGCTTATTCGGTTAGGCGTCTGACTCTTGATTTCAGCTCAGGTCATGATCTCACAATCTGTGAGTTTGAGCCCCACATCAGGCTCTGTCTCTCTCTCCCTCTCTCTGCTCCTGCCCCTCCCCCCTCCCCAGCTCATGTGTGCTCTCTCTCTCTTTCTTAAAAATGAACAAATAAACTTAAAAATAAAAGTTTGTAACTGAGAGGATAGAGAATATTTTATCATGTAAAAGGAAGTCAAAAGAAAGTCAGAGTAGGAATACTTATATCAGACAAAGTAGATATTAAACAAAAGACTGTAACAAGAGATAAAAAAGGACACTATATTATAATAAATAGGACTATTCAACAAGATATAACATTTGTAAATATTCACCCAATATGGGAGCACACAAGTATATAAAACAATTAATAACAAATATAGAGGAACTCATTGATAATAATACAATATTGGTAGGGAAATTTAATGCCCCACTTACATCGATGGAGAGATCATCCAAGCAGAAAAATCAATAAAGAAACAATGGCTTTGAATGACCCACTGGACCAGATTGACTTAACAGATATATTCAGAACATTTCATTGTAAAGCAACAGAATAAACATCCTTTTCAAGTGAGCTTGTGACATTTTCCTAATAGAATACATACTAAGTCACAAATCAGTCCTCAACAAATCCAAAAAGGCAGATCATACCATGCATCTTTCAGACCACAATGTTATGAAACTTTAAGTCAACCATAAGAACAAATTAGGAATGTCCACAAATAAGGAGGTTAAACAACATGCTACTAAACAATGAGTGGAAACTAGGAAATCAAAGAAGAAATGGAAAAAATATGGAAACAAATTAAAATGAAAACACAACTGTCCAAAATGTTGGAATGCAGCAAAAGGGGTCATAAGAGGGAATTATAGAGCAATACAGGACTACCTCAAGTGGAAAGTAAAATCTCAAATAAACAAACTAACCTTACAGTAGCTATAAAATCAATAACAACAACAACAAACAATAACAAATGAAGTCAAAATCCAGCAGAAGAAGGGAAATAAAAAGATTAGAGCAGGAATAAATTATATAGAAACAAACAAACAAACACAGTATAACAGATCAATAAAATCAGGAACTTTCTGTGAAAAAAAATATATTGATAAACCTCTCCCCAGACTTTGCAAAAAGATAAAAGAAAGGACCCAAATAAATAAAATCAAAAATGAGAGAGGAGAAATAACAACCAACACCACATAAATACAATTACAAGAAAATATTATGAAAAACTATATGCTCCAATGTGGGAGATGTAGGAGAGAAGCATCAAAGGAAAAGACTTCAAAAGGGAAGAGCTGGAGAAGGTGCAAGGCCTTAGGACATGTTTACACAGATGAACAGGCTGCAGCTCTAAGGAACGCCTAGAGCCATTAACATTAGCATTAACATCCAGGGCCAGATCCTACTTCACACCTGACCCTTCCTAGTGTTATAGAAACCAATTAGCTCGAAATTCAACCTTGAAGAGCTAAACCATTAGATTGATTAACACACTTGCTTAGCTGACTTTATGCACGTAGTCTTTAGCAATTATCCTAATAAAAAGAAGCTTCATTCTGGAGTCAGGGCCTCATTCCGACTAGAGTATGAAGACCTTCACTTAACTGCATTTTGTTTGCAGACTCATCTTTTGCGACTCCAACCATACTCCCTGCAACATTTTGCATAGTCGGCAAGATATGGTGCAGCAATCTTCGAGATCACTTCGGTTTACAGTCGCAGAGGACCAAAGTGGAGTGGTAGGACAGGTAAGTCCCGGCTTTGGGATAGTGAAGTATGGGAAATTCCCAGTCTCATGATCATGAAGCTTACTCTAAATTACTTCATACTTTATTGCAAAGTTCAGGCATAAAAGTGAAAAGGGGAACTTTTGATGAGCTCTGGTACTTGGTTAAAAAACATTGCTATTGGTTTAACCCTTCTGGAAAAAAATCTTTTACACCTTAACGATGGAGATTAATTATGAGAACACTTAGACATGCTCATCAAAATGGAGATATCATTTATTTAAAAGTTTGGTCTTTATGCTCTTTGAGATGGCTTTACAGCCTTTACAGTCTGACTCAGAACAAAATATAAGTTCATCTAAATTAAAAACTCATCAAAAAAAAGGAGATGAGTTGGATTTTACATCTGATAATTTTGAGGATGAGTCTTCTTCTGAGGTAATCAAGGCTATAGCACCTGAGGAAAATACTTCATCAGAATGGCCTCCGCTGCCACCCACAAATGATGATTAGAGCCAATTGTCTCTGGCTAGTCTACCTTGGGATAGAGATTTTAAGGAATATTCCCAAGCAGCTGCCAAAACTCCTTTTGTTTCCAGGAACTTCCCTGTCTTCTCTGGCCCAACACTGACTGCCTAATTCCACTACTGGAAGACAAAAACAAAACAAAACAAAACAAAACAAATAATACAAAACAAAGCAGATATCGGTATCTGCTCATCTATCTGAGCTGACAGACTTTAGAACCATGTGAACTCTTTTCTTTGCCCTCTGCACCTCTGTCTGCCTTCAGGCCTCTAGGCAGCGACACCTCACCTCATCTGCCAGGTGAGGATATACGCTGTCAAAAGGCAAAGAAAACACTTCCTTAAACTTTAAATTTCCTCACTGGTTCCATGGGAAAAAAATCAACAATGCTAAACTTTTAAGAAAACACAGATAAAATATTATCAAGATAGACATGTGTTTTAAATTATAAAACTTTATTCTAAGGTTGAGATAAATGGAATTTTAAAAATATACTGGTATAAGGTTAAAATTCCACTTTTCTCACTGTTCAAAAAACAAAGCTTTCTTGGACTGTTCTGCAATTGATAACACAATGTAAACAAAGGTTTTTTTTTTCTTTTCTCTCTGCCAAAACACACAAAGCTTTAGGTTTCATCTTCCTCAGGTCTTTGATTGCTTAGGTAAAACTTCTCAATGTTAAAGGAGCTAAGTTTTGCTAAGAACTATATAATGTTGACGTCCTCGGAGAAGATGGCGGCATAGGAAGACACTGGGCTCACCGCATCCTGCTGATCACTTAGATTCCATCTACACCTGCCTAAATAACCTAGAAAACCGCCAGAAGACTAGCAAAATGGATTCCCCAGAGCCAAGTGCAGACGAGAGGCCCACAGAAGAGGGTGGGAAGGGCTGAGAGGCAGTGAGCACTACACGGACTGGTGGGAGGGAGACGGGGTGGAGGAGCAGCCTGCCGGCCAAGCAGAGACCCTGACTCTCCCTTGCAAAAGCGGAGGGGCCGGACGCAGTGTGTTCTGACAGCAAGCGGGACTTAACATCTGGAAGAGTATAAGTTAACACCTCTGCTCAGAGAGCGGGAAGGCTGGAGGACAACGGGAGGGAGAGTTGTTGAGCCCTGGACTACAGAGCTCAGCTTGATGGGGAACAAAGACGTGCACCAGCGCCATCTCCCTTGCCCATCCTCCAGCCAAAATCCAAAGGGAACCAGTTCCTGCCAGGGAACTTGGCTTGCACCGCACAAACGCCCAATGCTGTGCTTCTGCGGATCCATCCTTCCAGCAGTGGGTCGGACTCCCTCCCGTTGCTGCAGGGATGCTCCTGATGTGGATCACTGAAGGATAAGCGAGCTGAGCCTGCCCCTCCTGCCCCTGTACACCTTGCCGATCCACCCCAGCTAATACGCCAGATCCCCAGCACCACAAGCTTGGCAGTGTGCAAGTAGCCCAGACAAGCCACACCAACCCACAGTGAATCCTGCCCCTAGGAGAGGGGAAGAGAAGGTACACACCAGTCTGACTGTGGCCCCAGCGGTGGGCTAGGGGCAGACATCAGGTTTGACTGCGGCCCCACCCACCAACACAAGTTATTCAAGACTGCACACAGGAAGTGCCCTGCAGTCCCACACCACTCCAGGCACTATCCAAAATGATGAAAGGTAAGAATTCCCCTCAAAAAAACCTCCAGGAAATAACGACAGCTAACGAACTGATCAACAACAATTTAAACAATATAACAGAAAGTGAATTTAGAATAATAGTAATAAAATTAATCATTGGGCTTGAAAAAAGTATAAAGGACAGCAGAGAATCTCTTGCTACAGAGATCAAGGGACTAAGGAACAGCCAGGAGGAGCTAAAAAATGCTATTAATGAGCTGCTAAATAAAATGGAGATGACCACAGCTCGAATTGAAGAGGCAGAGGAGAGAATAGGCGAACTAGAAGATAAAATTATGGAAAAAGAAGCCGAGAAAAAGAGAGATAAAAAAAATCCAGGAGTATGAGGGGAAAATGAGAGAACTAAGTGATGCACTAAAGAGAAATAATCTACACATAATTGGTATTCCAGAGGAGGAAGACAGAGGGAAAGGTGCTGAAGGTGTACTTGAAGAAAAAATAGCTGAGAACTTCCCTGATCTGGGGAAGGAAAAAGGCATTGAAATCCAAGAGGCACAGAGAACTCCCTTCAGACGGAACTTGAATCGATCCTCTGCATGACAGATCATAGTGAAACTGGCAAAATACAAGGATAAAGAGAAAATTCAGAAAGTAGCTAGGGGTAAACGTGCTCTAACATATAAAGGGAGACCTATAAGACTCGTGACCGATCTCTCTACTGAAACTTGGCAGGCCAGAAAGGAATGGCAGGAAATCTTCCATAAGATGAACAGAAAAAATATGCAACCGAAAATCCTTTATCTAGCAAGTCTGTCATTTAGAATAAAAGGAGGGATAAAGGTCTTCCCAAACAAACAACAACTGAAAGAATTTGTCACCACTAAACCAGCCCTACTAGAGATCCTAAGGGGGATCCTATGGAACAAAGTACCAGAGACATCACTACAAGCATGAAACCTACAGACAATACAATGACTCTAAACCCATATCTTTCTATAATAACTCTGAATATAAATGGACTAAATGCTCCAACAAAAGGCATAGGGTATCAGAATGGATAAAAAAAACAAGACCCATCTATTTGCTGTCTACAAGAGACCCATTTTAGACCTGAGGACACCTTCAGATTGAGAGTGAGGGGATGGAGAACTATTTATCATGCTACTGGAATTCAAAAGAAGGCTGGAGTAGCCATACCTGTAGCAGACAAACTAGACTTTCAATTAAAGGCTGTAACAAGAGATGAAGAAGGGCATTATATAATAATTGCAGGGTCTATCCATCAGGAAGAGCTAACAGTTATAAATGTCTATGCACTGAATACGGGAGCACCCAATTATATAAGACAATTATTCACAAACATAAGCAACCTTATTGATAAGATGTGGTAATTGCAGGGGACTTTAACACACCACTCACAGCAATGGATAGATCATCTGCACACATGGTCAATAAAGAAACAAGGGCCCTGAATGATACATTGGATCAGATGGACTTGACAGATATATTTAGAACTCTGCATCCCAAAGCAACAGAATATACTTTCTTCTCAAGTGCACATGGAACATTCTCCAAGATAGATCACATACTGGGTCACAAAACAGCCCTTCAAAGGATACAAGAATTGAGATCATAGCATGCATACTTTCAGACCACAATGCTATGAAGCTTGAAATCAACCACAGGAAAAAGTCTAGAAAACCTCCAAAAGCATGGAGGTTAAAGAACATCCTACTAAAGAATGAATGGGTCAACCAGACAATTAGAGAAGAAATTAAAAAATATATGGAAACAAACAAAAATGAAAATACAACAATCCAAACGCTTTGGGATGCAGCGAAGGCAGTCCTGAGAGGAAAATACATTGCAATCCAGGCCTATCTCAAGAAAAAGGAAAAATCCCAAATACAAAATCTAACAGCACACCTAAAGGAAATAGAAGCAGAACAGCAAAGACACCCTAAACCCAGCAGAAGAAGAGAAATAATAAAGATCAGAGCAGAAATAAACAATATAGAATCTAAAAAATCTGTAGAGCAGATGAATGAAACGAAGAGTTGGTTTTTTGAAAAAATAAACAAAATTGATAAACCTCTAGCGAGGCTACTCAAAAAGAAAAGGGAGATGACCCAAATAGATAAAATCATGAATGAAAATGGAATGATTACAACCAATCCCTCAGAGATACAAGCAAATATCAGGGAATACTATGAAAAATTATATGCCAACAAACTGGACAACCTGGAAGAAATGGACAAATTCCTAAACACCCACACTCTTCCAAAAGTCAATCAGAAGGAAATAGAAAGCATGAACAGACCCATAACCAGCAAATAAATTGATTCGCTTATCAAAAATCTCCCAACAATTAATAGCCCAGGAACAGATGGCTTCCCAGGGGAGTTCTACCAGACGTTTAAAGCAGAGATAATACCTATCCTTCTCAAGCTATTCCAAGAAATAAAAAGGGAAGGAAAACTTCCAGACTCAATCTAGGAAGCCAGTATTACTTTGATTCCTAAACCAGACAGAGACTCAGTGAAAAAAAAGAGAACTACAGGCCAAGATCCCTGATAAATATGGATGCAAAAATTCTCAATAAGATACTAGCAAATCGAATTCAACAGCATATTAAAATAATTATTCACCATGATCAAGTGGGATTCATTTCTGGGATGCAGGGCTGATTCAACATTCCCAAATCAATCAACGTGATACATCACATTAATAAAAGGAAAGATAAGAACCATATGATCCTGTCAATCGATGCAGGAAAGGCATTGACAAAATTCAGCAACGTTTCTTAATAAAAACACTCGAGAAAGTCGGGATAGAAGGAACATACTTAAACATCATAAAAGCCATTTATAAAAAGCCCACAGCTAACATCATCCTCAATGGGAAAAAACTGAGAATGTTTTCCCTGAGATCAGGAACACGACAGGGATGTCCACTCTCACCGCTGTTGTTTAACATAGTATTGGAAGTTCTAGCATCACCAATCAGACAACAAAGGGAAATCAATGCATCAAAATTAGCCAAGATGAAGTTAAGCTTTCACTTTTTGCAGATGACATGATATTATACATGGAAAATCGGATAGACTCCACCAGAATTCTGCTAGAACTAATACATGAATTTAGCAAAGTTGCAGGATACAAAATCAAGGTACAGAAATCAGTTGCATTCTTATACACTAATAATGAAGCAATAGAAAGACAAATAAAGAAACTGATCCCATTCACATTTGCACCAAGAAGCATAAAATACCTAGGAATAAATCTAACCAAAGATGTAAAAGATCTGTATGCTGAAAACTGTAGAAAGCTTATGAAGGAAATTGAAGAAGATACCAAGAAATGGAAAAACATTCCATGTTCATGGATTGGAAGAATAAATATTGTCAAAATATCAATACTACCCAAAGCTATCTACACATTCAATGCAATCCCAATCAAAATGGCACCAGCATTCTTCTCGAAACTAGAACAAGCAATCCTAAAATTCATATGGAACCACAAAAGGCCCCGAATAGCCAAAGTAATTTTGAAGAAGAAGACCAAAGCAGGAGGCATCGCAATCCCAGACTTTAGCCTCTACTCCAAAGCTGTAATCATCAAGACAGCATGGTATTGGCAAAAAACCAGACACATAGACCAATGGAATAAAATAGAAATCCCAGAACTAGACCTACAAACATATGGCCAACTCATCTTTGACAAAACAGGAAAGAACATCCAATGGAAAAAGATAGTCTCTTTCACAAATGGTGCTGGGAGAACTGGACAGTAACATGCAGAAGATTGAAAGTAGACCACTTTCTCACACTATTCACAAAAAGAAACTCAAAATGGATAAAGGACCTGAATGTGAGCCCGGAAACCATCAAAACCATAGAGGAGAAAGCAGGAAAAGACCTTTCTGACCTCAGCCGTAGCAATGTCTTACTTGACACATCCCCAAAGGCAAGGGAATTAAAAGTAGAAATGAACTACTGGGACCTTATGAAGATAAAAGCTCTGCACAGCAAAGGAAACAACCAACAAAACTAAAAGGCAACCAACGGAATGGGAAAAGATATTTGCAAATGACATATCGGACAAAGGGCTAGTATCCAAAATCTATAAAGAGCTCACCAAACTCCATACCCGAAAAGCAAATAACCCAGTGAAGAAATGGGCAGAAAACATGAATAGACCCTTCTCTAAAGAAGACATCCGGATGGCCAACAGGTACATGAAAAGATGCTCAACGTCGCTCCTCATCAGGGAAATACAAATCAAAACCACACTCAGATATCACCTCACGCCAGTCAGAGTGGCCAAAATGAACAAATCAGGAGACTATAGATGCTGGCGAGGATGTGGAGAAATGGGAACCCTCTTGCAGTGTTGGTGGGAATGAAAGCTGGTGCAGCCACTCTGGAAAACAGTGTGGAGGTTCCTCAAAAAAATTAAAAAGAGACCTACCCTATGACCCAGCAATAGCACTGCTAGGAATTTACCCAAGGGATACAGGAGTACTGATGCATAGGGGCACTTGTACCCCAATGTTTATAGCAGCACTTTCAACAATAGCCAAGTTATGGAAAGAGCCTAAATGTCCATCAACTGATGAATGGATAAAGAAATTGTGGTCTATATACACAATGGAGTACCACATGGTAATGAGAAAGAATGAAATATGGCCCTTTGTAGCAACGTGGATGGAACTGGAGAGTGTGATGCTAAATGAAATAAGGCATACAGAGAAAGACAGATACCATATGTTTTCACTCTTATGTGGATCCTGAGAAACTGAACAGAAACCCATGGTGGGGGGTAGGAAGAAAAAAAAGATGTTAGAGTGGGATAGAGCCAATGCATAAGAGACTCTTAAAAACTGAGAACAAACTGAGGGTTGCTGGGGGGTGGGAGGGAGGGGAGGGTGGGTGTTGGGTATTGAGGAGGACACCTGTTGGGATGAGCACCGGGTGTCGTATGGAACCCAATTTGATAATAAATTTCATATATTGAAAAAAAATAAAAATAAAAAATAAAAAAAAGTAAAGAAAAGAATGATGAAAGTAAAATAGATTGTAAATAATTTTCAAAACAGTAAAAATAGAGTATAAAATATTATAAAAAATCTTTGAATAAAAATGGAAAATAAAAAAAGAACTATATAATGTTTTACATTCGCATTTAAGATCTCTTATTGCCACTTGGTTAATAAAAAAATTTTAATATTTTTAATAATTTATTTTCCTATTTAGGATACGTTTTATGATAACTTCCCAAGGTGTTAACAAACTTCCCAGGATATAAATGGTAAATAATACATATTTACTATTTAAACTAATTTAAATTTGTTGGATTTGTTTTTAAAGTTATCAACATTAAATATATAACTTTATTCTACTAAAGTTTATTAAAGGTCAAATAAACTCACGTTGTCTCTGTAAAATCTGTTAACAAAAGGATGACTTAAAGTAATGGTTAACTTTATTTGACTCATAATTTTCATGGGTAATTTTTAAAAAAACTTCAAAGTCTTTGGTAACCTAAAACATTTAAGTTTTGTTTGCATGATGAATTGAGATAAATTCATTGGATATCTAATGAGATAAAATGCTAAAACACTAATTACTAAATATGGGCCTTTGGAAAAAGGCACAATAGGCCTTATTTTTGGACAGAGTAGTCTTACACTTAAAGGTGTTCATGTGCATTCTGGTGTTATTGATTGTGATTATGAAAAGGAAATTCAAGTTATGATATCGGCCGATAACCCTTATACTATTCAACCAGGAGACAAAATTGCTCAATTACTCATTCTTCCTTATATAGAAGGCTAAAGCAATCCTGTTATCAGACCTGGAGGTTTTGGCAATCCTACAAAACAATTATATTGGCAAACTTTTTTGAAAGATCCTTGCCCCAAAATACATCTTAAAATTAATAATAAATCTTTTATAGGATTAGTAGACATTGGAGCTGACGTTACCATTATATCTGAAAAGTTTTAGCCTTCATCTTGGCCTGTTGAAAACATACTTGTAATTTTTACAGGACTTGGCTTCTTAGGGGGAATAAAAAGAAGTCAACAGATTATGAGATGTGAAGGGCCCAAGGATCAGATAGCAACTCTCAAACGCTATGTGGCTAACATTGCTGTTAATCTATGGGGTAGAGATTTACTTCAACAATGGAGTGCATATATTAATATCCCATCTGTATCTACTCGAAGTAAACATATAATGTGTGCCATGGGATATGACCCACTGAAGGGATTAGATAAAATCAACAAGGCATTAGAACACTTCTCGATATTTTCCCCAAAACATAAAGCCACAGGGCTAAGATATCCAAATTTATCCTAGTGGCCCCTGCAAGAGAACAAAAATATGCACTCCCTTTAGAATGGCTTAATGATGGTAATGCAAACTGGTGCAGCCACTCTGGAAAACAGTATGGAGGTCCCTCAAAAAACTACAAATAGAACTACCCTACGACCCAGCAATTGCACTACTAGGCATTTATCCACAGGATAGAGGTGTGCTGTTTTGAAGGGACACATGCACCCCCCCCCATGTTTATAGCAGCACTATCAACAATAGGCAAATTATGGAAAGAGCCCAGATGTTCATCGATGGATAAATGGATAAAGAAGTGTGATATATATATGTATAATGGAGTATTACTCGGCAATCAAAAAGAATGATATCTTGCTATTTGCAACTACGTGGATGGAACTGGAGGGTATTATGCTAAGTGAAATTAGTCAGAGAAAGACAAAAATCATATGACTTCCCTCATATGAGAACTTTAAGAGACAAAACAGATGAACATAAGGGAAGGGAAACAAAAATAATATAAAAACGGGGAGGGGGACAAAACAGAAGGAACGCATAAATATGGAAAACAAACTGAGGGTGACGTGAGGGGTTGTGGGAGGGGGGATGGGATAAATGGGTAAGGGGCATTAAGGAATCTGCTCCTGATATCATTGTTGCACTATATGCTAATTTGGATGTAAATTTAAAAAAATTAAAATTAAAAAAATAAAATGAAATTAAAAAAATTAAAAATTATGAATTTTAGAGTCACCTATCAGAGAAAAGAAGGAAAATACAATATAAAAGTGTTTGAGAAACATATAAGATGGTTATATTTGTCAACCATTTCATTTCTATCACCTTTCAGGAAGAAAGGTGATGTTTGTTATAAAGTTCCATGATTTGGAAAATAATAACCAAATGAACAATATTGTTTTGAATGTATCCAGTGTATAAGTATGTAAAAATATAAATACATATCAGTGTCTTCTCTGAAGCTTTGACAAGCGTATACATTTTGGAAGCTAATTTATGAATGTTTCCTAACTTTTATGATAAAAGGTTTACATACAATTTCAACTAGCTAGCTAAAAATAAATAAATAAATACTTCACATTTTATTGCTTTCCATCTTAAAATATATTGTCAGTGGGCTTTTAAAAAAGTCATACCAAAAGTGATATCACCAACTCCCTAAAGTCAACAAATTCCACTAAACTAGAATTTATATTTCAGAGAGGAGATGGATAACATCTCACAATTCAACCTCAGCAGAAGTCATTAAGCCAGGCACACATGTGAGGGCTGTATTTCTCATTGGATTACAAATCCAGTAAGAGCTTTGCCTTTGAGTTACTAGCACTACAAAGGTTAAATCAAAGTATTGTCAGAGAAAAAAAAAAGCTCTTGGATGCGTGGAGATTTCTAGAATAAAACATTTATGATTTTTTTTAGCTCAAATGGATAAGAAGAGAAGTCATTTAGTCCCATTTTTTCATTATACAAACTACCTACAAGGCTTTTGCAAAAAAAGCTATCCTTCATTCTTGACCACTTCCAATCCTGTACCCACTGCATTTAGCTTAATATTCTAAATTGTTAGTATGGGCTACAAGTCCTAGCATGATCTCTGCTCTGCTACATCTCACACTACAGGTTCCTTCAATCTCAGTACTGAAGTCACTCTGACCTTTTATCAGGTCTTCATAGACACTGAGCTCTCTGCCACTGTAGAATGCATAAACAATTATATTTCTCTAAAATGTGTTTTCCATCTTCACCTCCACCTAGATACAGCTAAAATCTACTTATCCTTTAGGCCTCTAACATAGAGAGGACTTCCATCATCTCTCCTCCTTTAATTTCAAAGTTGGCCCTCTTTCTTAAGCATCCTGTACATTTCTTTCATTCCTATACCAGTTTGTACTTTACGTTAATTTGGGAGACTATTATTTTATTTCTGTGTCACCAGTAGGTTGTTGGCTTCCAAAGAGCATGGGACATGGCTTGCTAGTTCATCCTTATATCCTCATCTTTTAAAAGTCAGGCACATAACAGATGTTCCATAAATATTGAATGAATGAATCAACTGGATACTAAAGGAGAGTGATTAAGAGCAGACGTTCTAGAATCAGGTGGTGTCAGTTCAATCATTGGTTCAGCTACATAGCGGTTGTGAATTCTTTCACCTCTAAAATAAGAATGATAATGGTAGTATGATTACATAACAATAAGTAAATTATCTAGAACAGAGTATCAAATAAATATTAGTTATAATTAATAATTATTATTACGACACAGGTAATAATTCATGCCTTATGGTATATATGTTTATGTATGATATATATATGTATATGTATATATGTGTATATATACATACATATATATGTATATATGTATGTGTATATATATATTTATACGTGTGTGTGTGTGTGTAGGTATTTTTTCCATTTCTTCTTTTTGTAACTAAATAATCCCATCATATAGATTGGGATATTCTGCTTTATCCATGATTGGTTTCTGTTTCCCTTATCAGTAATTTTTTTTTCTAAATTTTCCTATTATAAAGTAAAACTTGCCACAAATAAATAAATAAAATGGCTTATTGATGAGCCCATATGGATAGAGCAGTGGCTGCTTTCTCAAGAAAAACTGGCAGCTTTAAAATCTTTAGTTTCTCAACAATTAGAAGCAGGACATATTGAACTTTCAACTAGTCCCTGGAATTCTCCCTTTTTTTGTCATAAAAAAGAAATCTCGAAATTGGAGAATGCTGACTGATCTCCGAGCCATAAATAAAATCATAATACCTATGGGGGATCTACAGTCTGGCCTTCCGACGCCTGCTGCTATCCCTCGAGATTAGAATGTTATAATTATTGATCTTAAGGATTTTTTTCTCCATTCCCTTAAACCCTAAAGATTCAGAGAGATATGCGTTCTCCATTCCTGTAATTAATCATGAGGAACACTTAGCAGATTTCAACGGAAAGTTTTACCCCAAGGAATATTAAATAGTCCCACTCTGTCAAGCTTTTTGTTGCAGAACCTCTCCGATATTATGACCTCAGTTTCCTCATGCTAACTTCATCCATTACATGGATGACATCCTATCAGCTTTACCCAAACGACATGATTTACATGAGCTCTTTTGAGCAGCTCAGGCAACCCTCTCAGAATATGGCCTTATTATTGCAGAAGACAAAATTCAGTTTGAAGATCCCTTATTCTATTTAGGTCAAAACTTAGTACAAAATTCAATAATGCCTCAAAATGTTCAAATTCGTAGAGATACTTTGCATACTTTAAATGATTTCCAGAAGTTATTTGGAGACATTAACTGGCTATGTCCAACTCTAGGTATACCTGCTTATCAACGGACTCATCTTTTTGATGTACTAAAGGGGATCCCAATTTAAATAGCCCTAGAAAATTAACTCTGGAAGCATCCCAAGAATTACAATGGATTGAACAAAAAATTGCTTCCAGTCAATTTACTCGAATTAACCCCTTGCTACCTGTTTCCTTAATTTTACTGTCACCTCATTCTCCTACAGGAGTACTTTGGCAGGCTAATGGAATCATAGAATGGATATTTATTTCCAAGAAAGCCTTTAAAATATCTACATATTTAGACAAAATAGGAATGTTAATTTTTAAAGGTCGGGAAATAAGAGCCCAAGACCCTGAAACAATTATAGTACCTCTGTCTCATGCACAAATATCCATGGCATATTGGCAATGAATTTCATGGCAACTTGGAGTTGCAGGTTATATAGGTCACATAGACAACCATTATCCTAAATCCAAATTAATTGAATTTATCAAAACTACCTCCTTCATCATGCCTCGAATTGTACAATCGGTACCTGTAAATTGACGTAATTATTTCATAGATGGCAACAAATCCAGTTATTCTGCATATTATGGTCCTACTTCTAAATATGTAAAATCCCCATATGCCTCAGTACAAAAGGCTGAACTCTTTGCCATATTTCAATTGCTTAAGGATGTTCCCTCCTCCATCAATATCTTAATGGATTCAGACTATTCTAAACAAGTGATTGAAAATTTAGAAACCATTAATATTTATTCAGATGGCTCAGAATTACCTGACTTATTTTTTCAGGTCCAACATTGTCTCCAACACCAATCCCATCCTATATACATTACTCAATACAATCTCATTCTGGCCTCCCTGGCCCCTTGGCAGAAAGAAACTCTACAACAGATTCCTTATTGGGAGCTCTTATTATTACAACACAAGATTTTCACAATCTGACTCTTCTTAATGCTAAAGGCTTAAGTAAATGCTTTTCTATTTCCCTTAACCAAGGTACAGAAATTATCACACACTGCCCAACTTGTGGGCCCTCCCTACTCTCAGGGGGTTAATCCCAAAGGTCAACAACCTAATGATTTATAGCAAAGGAATGTTACTGATGTTCCGGAATTCGGTCGCCTTGCATATGTACCTATGTAAATAGATACATATTCTGGTTTTATATGGGCTACACCTTTATCAGGAGAAAAAAATGGCCATGTTATTCAGTACCTTTTAGAAGCATTTGCCATGATGAGGACTCCCCCAGAATCTTAAAACTGACAATGGCCCAGTTTATACTTCTCACACTTTTCTTATATGTTGCCAAAAATAGGGCATTCATCATACTACAGTCATTCCTTATAATCCACAGAGTCAAGCCATTATTGAACATGCTAATCATACATTAAAAAACCATGTTACAAAAACAAAAACAGGAGGATATGGCCTTGAATCCAAAGAATCAATTAATGAAAGCATTATTTACACTTAATTTTTTGGAGTTAAGAGGTGAACAAGAGCTCACTGCAGCTGAAAAACATCACACAGTCTCTAATACCAGACCCCTTTCACAAACAATATTTTGGAAAAATGATAATAACCAGTGGTGCCCTGGGTATGTTAAATTGTGGGGTCGAGGATTTGCTCTTGTATCCACAGATAATGGAGATATTGGGCTCCCAGCCTGGCGATTAAAACCACAATATGAACAGTTGGGCAAGGAGAAAAAAATTCGACAATTTTCAGCTCCTGGAGAAACATATGGAAGAATTAAGCCTGGAACAGGAGATAAAAAGAAGAACAGAATAAACAACGAAAGCCAAACCTCCAACATGGGGAAAGATGAAGAAGATGACACTAGAAGCCGAACAGATCCTCAAAAAAACAGGAACACCTAAGACTTCTACTTTGTTTATTGCCTTGATGTTGGTTCTTACTTTAACCGTGAGTGCTAATCACACATACTGAGTTTATATTCCAAATCCACCCATTAATAGATTAATTACATGGGATTATCCCTCTTTCCAGGTTTATGTAAATCATTCAGTCTGGTTGCCTGGATCTTATGATAATAGAGGTCCATTTAAACCAGAAGAAGAAGGAAAAGTAATCCCTGAATATTCTGTAGGTGCAAATGGGCCACCTATATGCTTTGGAAAAGGCAAACACTGTGTTACATTTCGTTCACAGGCATGGATAGCAAAAATACCCAATGGGACTAATGTCTCTATATTGTACTTATTACAGGGAGTCTCCATGAGAAGTCAAAGAATTACATATGATCACCCTCCTAAATTGCCTCCATGTCAATTAAGAAAAAACATAAATGCTGAGGAATGGGTTAATTGGGAGCTCTGTAGAGGAGAGGTTGGTAGAGTTCTTAATACTTCCAAAGGAAGTGTCATTAATTGGGCCTCTGTAGGCTTTGCTCAGACCAAATACTCAAAAAAAAAAAAGAGCTCCTATGGTGTCGATTACAAGACGACATCATTTCAGATTAACATCTGAACCCATTGTATGGCATGAAGGAGGGGTGACTCCCCCCAGCCCACGTTTACCTGATGGGCCAGTTCATTCAGAACTTTATCCATCTCTTTTAAATTAAATGAGACTCATAAAATTCAAGCATGTGTCAGACTTCCTTTTCTGTTTATGTTAGGTATGTCTCACTGGGACCCTAATAACAATCTTCTTACTTGCCATAATTGTTCCTTTTATACTTGTCTTAATTCTACTATTTCTTTTAACCAGGAAAAAACAAAGCTTATATATCCTTAAGGCGCATAATGGGGTTTGGATACCTGTAATCATGGATTGGTCTTGGCAACACTCCCCTGAAATGTATCTCATAGATGAAATATTGAAATGTGTCTTACACTGCACTGGATGGTTTGTAGTTTTACTGGTAACTGCTGTACTTGGGATTATAGCTACTAGAGCTACAGCAGCAACAGCAGGTTTTGCGCTGCATCAGGCTGTACAAACCACCCACTTTGTACAAAACTGGCAGCAAGATTCAGAAAGGCTGTGGAACAGCCAGTGGCTGAATGATAGCTGAATAGAGAACCAACTATCTGACTTGCAACAAGCTGTTCTTTTTCTAGGAGATCAATTGATTATTTTACAACAACAGATAAAGCTTCAATGTGATTGAAACATAACCACCTTTTGTTTCACCCCTATGTATATAATCAATCTAAGATATCATGGAACCTGGTACATCAACACCTTTTTAATCAAGGTAACACCTCTGCTGATATAGCTCAATTGCAAAAGGACATCTATGAAATGTTCAAAAATAAACTTGAGATGATTT
This sequence comes from Panthera tigris, assembly GCF_018350195.1. Lineage (NCBI taxonomy): Eukaryota > Metazoa > Chordata > Mammalia > Carnivora > Felidae > Panthera > Panthera tigris. The sequence continues at coordinate 74,545,452 of NC_056677.1, read as the reverse complement.
CTGGTGCTCCTTCTCTATCTGAGATAACTAATCGAATCTCGGGATTGAATCCAATGAATTATATAAAACCCTTAAGCTTTTCTGCAATTGGTATTTTAGATTAATCTTTGTCTTATTACTTTGCATATACCTAGTCTGGAGAAGAGGAGGGCAACAAAGCTGAGAATATGCCTCACAAGCCTCTGTCTTTGCCCTCCAGTTTTACCAAATGAAAGAAAAAGGGGGAGAAGTGGGAGATGCAGGAGAGAAGCATCAAAGGAAAAGACTTCAAAAGGGAAGGGCTGGAGAAGGTGCAAGGCCTCAGGACATGTTTACACAGCTGAACGCAGCTCCAAAGGAGCACCTAGATCCATTAACATTGTCCAGGGCCAGATCCTCCTTCACACCTGCCCCTTCCTAGTGTTATAGAAACCAATTAACTCGAAATTCAACCTTAAAAAGCTAAACCATTAGATTGATTAACACACTTGCTTAGCTGACTTTATGCACGTAGTCTTTAGCAATTATCCTAATAAAAAGAAGCTTCATTCTGGAGTCAGGGCCTCATTCCGATTCAAGTTTGAGGACCTTCACTTAAATGCGTTTTGTTTGAGAACTCATCTTTTGCGACTCCGGCCATACTCCCTGCAACACTCCAAAAGTGGAAAACCTGGGAGAAATGGATAAATTCCTAGAAACATATAAACTATGAAAACGGAAACAAGATGAAATAGAAAACTTAAACAGACCTATAACCAGAGAAGAAAATGAATCAGTAATCAAAAATCTCTCAACAAACAAATGTCCAGGGCCAGACTGCTTCACAGAATCATACCAAAAATTTAAATAAGAGTTAATACCTATTCTTCTCAACCTAATCCAAAAAATACAATACAATAAAATACAATACAATACAATACAATACAATAAAATAAAATAAAATAAAATAAAAATGGAATGAAAACTTCTAAATTCATTCTATGAGGCCAGCATTAACCTGATTCCAAAACTAGACAAAGACCCCATTAAAAAGGAGAAGTGCAGGCCAATATTCCCGATTAACATGTGTGCAAAATTTCTCAACAAAAACTAGCAAATCAAATCAGCAACATATTAAAAGAATCACTCACGATGTTCATGTGGGATTTATTCTTGGGTTGCAAGGGTGGTTCATTATTTACAAATCAATCAATGTGATGCACCACATTAATAAAATAAAGGATAAAAACCATATGATCCTCTCAGTAGATGTAGAAAAAGAATTTGACAAAAGACAGTATCCTTTCTTGGTAAAAACCCTCAAGAAAGTAGGGATAGAAGGAACATAACTCAACATCAAGATCATAAGACCACATGTGAAAGACCCACAGCTAATATCATAATCAATGAGGAAAAACTGACAGCTTTTCCCCTATGGTCAGGAACAAGACAGTGATGTCCACTCACACTACTGTTATTCAACATAGTGCTGGAAAGCCTAACCACAGCAATAAGACAACACAAAGAAATAAAAGGCACCCAGATCAGCAAGGAAGAAATCAAACTTTCAATATGTGCAGATAACACAATACTCTATATGGAAAACCTGGAATACTCCACCAAAAGTTGGTAGAACCGACACATGCATTCAGTATAGTTGCAAGATACAAAATAAATGTTCAGAAATCTGTTTAATTTCTATACACCAATAAAGAAGCATCAAAAAGAGAAATCAAAGAATCTATCCCATTTACAATTGCACCAGAAACCATAAGATACCTAGGAATACATCTAATCACAGAGGTAAAATAACTGTATTATGCAAACTATAGAAAACTGATGAAAGAAATTGAAAAATATTCCATGCTCATGGGTTGGAAGAACAAATAGTTAATATGCCCATACTACTCAAAGCAATCTACACATTTAATGTAATACCTATCAGAATACCACCAGCATTTTCCAAAGAGGTATTATAAACAATCCTAAAGTTCATATAGAAATACAAAAGACCCCAAATAACCAAAGCAACTGTGAAAATGAAAAGCAAAGCTGGACGCATCACAATTCTGGCCTTCAAGTTATATTACAAAGTTATAGTGATCAAGACACTATGGTACTGGCACAAAAACAGACAGATAAATAAGTGGGACAGGATAGAAAACCCAGAAGTGAATGCACAGCTATATGGCCAACTAATCTTCAAGAAAGCAGGAAAGAATATCCAATGGAAAAGAGACAGTCTCTTCAACAAATTGTGTTGGGAAAACTGGGCAGCAACATGCAGAATTAAACCAGACCACTTCCTTACACTATACACAAAAAAATAAATTCAAAATGGATGTAAGACCTAAATGTGAGGCAGGAAACCATGAAAATCCTAGAGAAGAATGCAGGCAGTAACCTCTTTGACATCAGCCATAGCAACTTCTTACTATATAAGTCTCCTGAGACAAGGCAAACACAGGCAAAAATAAGCTATTGGGACTACATCAAGATAAAAAGCTTCTGCACACTGAAGGAAAATCAATAAAACTAAAAGACAACCTATGGAATGGGAGAAGATATTTGCAAATGACATATCTAATAAAGGTTAATATCCAAAATATATAAAAAGCTTATCAAACTGAACACCCAAAAAACAAATAATCTAGTTAAAAAGTGGGCAGAAGACAAGAATAGACATTTTTCCAAAGAAGACATGGAGATGGCTAACAGGCACATAAAAGATGATCAACATCGCTCATCATCAGGGAAATACAAATGAAAAGTAGATATTATCTCACACTAGTCAACATGGCTAAAATTGACAACATAGGGGAGAACAGATGTTGGTGAGGATGCAGAGAAAGGGGAACCCTCTTACACTTTTGACGGAAATGCAAACTGGTGCAGCTATTCTGTAAAACAGTATGGAAGCTAAAAATAGAGCTGCCCTATGATACAGCAACTGCACTATTAGGTATTTACCCAAAGAATATAAAAATGTTGCTTTGATATGACACATGCACCCTGATGTTTATGGAAGAATCATCAAGAATAGCAAAAATATGGAAAGATCCTAAATGTCCATCGACTGACAAATGGATAAAGAAGAACTGGTATGAGTGTGTGTGTGTGTGTGTGTGTGTGTGTGTGTGTGTGTGTATTACTCAGCCATAAAAAATAATGAAATGTTACCATTTTAAGTGACATGGATGGAGCTAGAGAGTATTATATTAACAAAATTAAGTCAGTCAGGAAAAGCAAATATATGATTTCTCTCATATATATGGAATTTAAGAAACAAAGCAGATGAACATATGAGGGGAAAATCAGAGAGGCAAAACAGGAAACATATTCCTAACTATAGAGAACAAACTGAGGATTATTGGAAGGGAGGTGGGTGGGAAGATGTGTTAAATAGGTGATGAATATCAAGGAATGCAAGTATTGTGATGAGCACAAGGTGTTGTTTGAAAGTGATGCATCACTAACTAGAATTCAAATAAAAACTTGAATAAAAATTGAAAATAACAAAAAATATCTTGAAAAAAGAATTTAAAATATTTATAACACCTCGATTGCTAAATATTTAGGCAAATTACATGTTCTTTAGTTTAATGAATGGATCCCATAATTCTTTCTATATTAAAGCATGTTTTTCCAGTTTATTATGTGTATAGTTGTATCATAGGTTATAGTTGCCTTGCAAATATTTTATATTAAAGATGTAAAATTAGAAAACTTATGTTTTTATGCTTCTTGAGAACATTACTTATGACATACTTGTAAATATCTGAATGGATTTTTGCACATTGCCTATACCAAGAAATTCTCTTCAGATATTCAGATGAGATGCCTCCTTATCAAAGGACTGTTTCATTTTTCATTCTTCTGCTTTCTAGGAAAACAACTGGTGTTAAATTTTGTTTTGTTTTATTTTTTTTTGGAAATCTCTTCTGGTATCTGAGAATAGCAATGTGAAAATGTTACTAGGAGACTAATATATGAATGTGTTACCCTTAAGAAGGTGATATTTTGTGGGACACTACAGAGATCTCCAAGTTTAATGTATATGCTAAAAATAAATATTCCCAAGGAGGTGGAGGGAAAGAAATCCCAATTCTGATTGAATTTTGGAAATAAAATAGTATAAAAATTTATTGGAAAATTTTCCATTCAATTCACTCTTTGTACTAGGGAAATTTAGTCAGTTACTATCACTCTATTTTGGCTTCCTTAATTTGAATCTATATGATATTTCCCAGAGGTATGTTGGCTCCTCAAATCACATACTAGGTGAAACTGAAAGTGTCTTTGAACCTTAAAGCATAATTTTGGGGAACTGTAATAAGCAAAATAATTTCTCTCCTTATAGTCATTTACAATTTACTTAAAATGATAATTGCCCGCTAATTCAAGGACTGACTAAATAAGTAGACAAATATACGAGTTCCTGATGATGTCCCAGGACACAGGATCAAAGTATGGAAAACAGGAAAATTGCTTAAAGAAGAAATGTTTAAATACTTAATCTAAAACAGTGATATAATGGTTACCATTTTTTTTAAGATTTTCTTTTTTTAGGGGAACCTGGTGATTCAGTCGATTAGGCATTCAGCTTCAGCTCAGGTCATGATCTTGCGGTTCGTGGGTTTGAGCCCTTTGTCTGACTCTTTGTTGACAGCTCAGATCCTGGAACCTGCTTCAGGTTCTGTGTGTGTGTGTGTGTGTGTGTGTGTGTGTGTGTGTGTGTGTCTGTCCCTCCCACACTCATGCTCTGTCCCTCTCTCTTTCTCAAAAATAAATAAACATTAAAAAATTAAAAGAAAAGATTTTACTTTTTAAAATAATTTTTACACCCAATATGAAACTCAAACTCACAACCCTGAGATCGAGTTACATGTTCTACTGACTGATCCAGCCATGTGCCCCTGGTGGGTGTTTTCGTTTTTCTTTTTGTTTTTTGTGAACATACATTGTTTTGAAACTTAAGGTATACAATATAGTGATTCAACAATTCCATACATTGCCCAGTGCTCATCACAATAAGTGCACTCCATAATCCCCATAATATTTTTCACCTATCTCCCCACACATTTCCTCTCTGGTAGTCATCATTTGTTTTCTATAGTTAAGAGTCTGTTTCTTGGTCTCTCTCTCTCTCTCTCTCTCTCTCTTCCTTTGCTCACTTGTTTTGTTTCTTATATTCCACATATGAGTAAAATCATATGGTATTTGTCTTTTCCTGACTTATTTCACTTTACATTATACTCTCTTGCTCCACCCATGTTATCAGAAATGGCAAGATTTAATTCATTTATAGCTGAATAATTCCGTATCCATTCATCAATCAATGGACACTTGGGCTACTTCCATAGGTTGCCTATTGTCAAGAATGCTGCCATAATCATAGGGGTGCCTGTATACCTTTGAATTAGTGTTTTTGCATTCACTAGGTAAATACCCAGTAGTGTGATTTCCGGATTGTAGAGTACTTTTATTTTTATATTTTGAGGAACCTAGATACTATTTTCAAGAGTGGTTGTAATAGTTTGCATTACTGCCAACAGTGCAAGAGGGTTCTTTTCTCCACATCATTGTCAACACTTGTTTTTTCCCATATTTTTGTTTTAGCCATTCTGAGAGATGTGAGATGATATCTCATTGTAGTTTTTTTTTCTTTTAAATCATTACTTTTTGGTTTTTGTTTAAGTGTGTTAACATACAGTGTAATGTTAGTTTCAGGTATACTATATAATGATTCAACATTTCCATATAGAACTGGGTGCTCATCACAAGTGCATGTCTTCCTCCCCATCACCTATTTAACCCACCCCCCTGCCTACCTTTTCTCTGGTAACCATCAGTTTGTTCTCTACAGTTAAGAGTCTGTTTCTTGGTGTGCCTCTCTCTCTGTTTTTTTTTCTCCATTTGCTTATTTGTTTTGTGTCTTAAATTCCACATATGAGTGACATCATATGGTATTTTCTTTCTCTGACCGACATTCCACATTGTAGTTTTCATTTGCGTTTCCCTGATGATGAGTGATGTTTAGCATCTTTTTCATGTGTCCGTTGGCCATATGGATGTCTTTGAAGAAATATCTGTTTATGTCTTCTTCCCATTTTTAATGGGATTATTTGTTTTAGAGCATTGATTTGTATAAGCTTTTTATATTTTTTTTTAGATACTAAACTTCTATCTGATATTCATTTGCAAAAAAAAAATCTTATTCTGTGCAGTGTCTTTTAGTTTTGTTTATTGTTCCCTTCCCTGTATAGAAGCTTTTTATTTTGATGTAGTCCCAATTGTTATTTTTGCTTTTATTTCCCTTTCCTTATGAGAAATATCTAGAAAAATGTTGCTATGGCTGATGTCAGTGACATTACTGCTGTTGCTCACTTAAAGGATTTTTGTGGTTTTAGTACTCATATTTAGGTCTCTAATCCATTCTGAGTTTATTTTTGTGTACGGTGTGAGAAAGTGGCCCAGTTTCATTCTTTTGCATGTAACTGTCCAGTTTTCCCAACATTATTTGTTGAAGGGACTTTTTCCCATTGCATATTCTTTCATGCTTTGTTGAGGATTAGTTGACCATATAGTTGGGGATTTCTGGGCTTTACATTTTGTTCCATTGGTCTATGTGCATATTTTTGTGCCAGAACCATACTCTTCTGATCATCGAAGCTTTGTAATATAACTTGAAGTCTGGAATTGTGATGCGTCCAGCTATTTTTTTAAGGTTGTTTTGACTCCTCAGGATCTTTTGTGGTCCATACAAATTTTAGAATTGTTTGTTCCAGTTCTGTAAAAAAAATGATGTTGCTATTTTGATAGGGATTGTGTATATTGCTTTCTGTAATATACACATTTTTAACAATATTTGTTCTTTCAATCCATGTGCATGGAATGTTTTTCCATTTCTTTGAGTTGTCTTCAATTTCTCTCATCAATGTTTTATAGTTTTCATAGTACAGGGTTTCACCTCTCTGGTTAAATTTATTCCTAGGTATATTAGTATTGGTGCAATTGTAAATGGGATTGTTTTCTTAATTTCTCTTTCTGTTACTTCGTTATTAGTGTATAAGAATGCAACATATTTATGCACATTTATTTTATATCCTGTGACTTTACTGAATTCATTTATCCATTCTAGTTGTTCTTGGTGGATTTTTTCAGGTTTTCTATGTATATATCGTCTATATCGTATCATCTGCAAAGAGTGAAAGATATCCTACTTTCTTACCAATTTGAAAGAAATCAATAAATCCCTAGAAACATGTAACTTCCCAAAACTAAAGCAGGAGGAAAGAAAAAAAAATTTGAACAGACCAATCACCAGCAAAGAAATTGAATCAGTAATTTAAAAACTCTCAACAAATCAAAGTCCAGGGCCAGATAGGTTCATGGGGAGGTTCTACCAAACATTTAAAGGAGAATTAATACCTATTCTGAAACAATTCCAAAAAATAGAGGAAGAATGAAAATGTCCAAATTCATTTTATGAAGCCAATACCATTCTGTGACAAAAACCAGATAAAGACACCACAAAAAATGAAACTACAGGCCAATACCTCTCATGAATATAGATGCAAAATTACTCAACAAAATATTAGCAAACTTTGAGCCATCTTGGTGGCTCAGTCAGTTAAGCGTCTGACTTTTGATTTTGGCTCAGGTCATTATCTCATGGATTGTGAGTCCAAGCTCTGCATTGGGCTTTGTGCTGACAGTGCAGAGCCTACTTAGGTTTTTCTCTCTCTCCCTCTCCCTCTGTCTCTGTCCCTCCCCTGCTTGTGCTTTCTCTCTCTCTCTCTCTCAAAATCAATAAATACACGTTTAAAAAATTAGCAAACTGAATCCAATAATACATTAAAAAAATAATTCACCATGACCAAGTGGGATTCATTCCAAGGATGGAAGTGTGGGTTAATATTCACAAAACAATCAGTGTGATATGTCACATCAATAGCAAAAGTGTAAACAACCATTTGACCATTTCAATAGATGCAGAAAAAGCACTTGACAAAGTATAACATCCATTCATGATAAAAACCCTCAACAAAACATAGAGGGACCATACCTCAAAATTATAAAGGCCTTATGTGTGCAACCTGCAGCCAACATCATATTTAATGGTGGGAATCTGAGAGTTTTTCTCTAAGGTCAGGAATAAGATAAGGATGTCCACTGCCATTTCTCATATTCAATATAGTTCTGGAACACCTAGCTACACTAATTAGACAACATAAGGAAATAAAAAACACGCATATTGGTAAGAAATATATAACTCTCACTATCTGCAGATGACATGATTCTATATATAGAAAATCCAAAAGAGTCCACCAAAGAAACTCCTAGAACTGATAAATAAATCCAGTAAAGCTGCAAGATTAAAATCAATGTACAGAGATCTGTTGCATTCCTGTACACTAATAATGAAGCAGGAGAAAAACAATCCTATTTACATTTACATGAAAATCAATAAAGTATCCAGGAATATACTTAATGAAAGAAATGAAACACATGTACTCTCAAATCTATAAAATACTGATGAAAAAACTTAAAGACAACACAAAGAAATGTAAAGGCATTCCATGCTCATGGTTTGGAAGAATATTTTTTCTTTTTTTATTATTTAAATTTTAGTTAACATACCATGCAACATTTCAATATTGGATTAGAATTCAGTGATTCATCACTTACATACAACACCCAGTGCTCATCACAACAAGTGCCCTCCTTAGGATCCATCACCACTTTGGAAGAAAAAAAAATATTATTAAAACGTCTACACAACCCAAATCAATCTCCAGATTTTTAAAAATGTTTTATTTATTCTTGAGAGAGACAGAGAGCATGAGCGAGGGAGGGGCAGAGCGAGAGAGGGACACAGAATCCGAAGCAGACTCTAGGCTCTGAGCTATCAGCACAGAGCCCAACGCGGGGCTGGAACTCACAACTGCAAGATCATGACCTGAGCCGAAGTTGGACGCTCAACCGACTGAGCCACCCAGACGCCCCTCAATCTCCAGATTTAATGAAATCTCAATCAAAATACCAATAACATTTTGCACAGAACTGGAACAAAAAAGCCTAAAACTTGCATAGAATCACAAAAGACATCAAAAGCCAAACATGAAAATGAAAAACAGAACTAGAGATGCAACAATTCCAGATTTCAAATTATATTACAAAGCAATAACATTAAACAGTATGATACTGCCATAAACATAGGCACAGGCACCCTAATATTTATAGCAATAGCCAAAATATGGAAAGAGTCCAAATATCCATCAACTGATGAATGGATAAAAAAGATGTATATACACATATACATACACTGGAATACTACTTGGTGATGAAAAAGAATGAAATCTTGTCATTTGCAACTATGTGGATGGAACTAGAAGGTGTTATGCTAAGTGAAAGAAGCCAGCCAGAGAAAGAGAGATGTTATATGATTTCACTCATATGTGGAATATAAGAAACAACAAACAAGCATAGAAAGAGAGAGAAAGAGACAGAGAGAGACAGAGAGAGATGCAAACCAACAGACTCTTAACTACAGAGAACAAACTGATGGTTACCAGATAAGAGATAGGTGGGGGGGAAAGGGTTAAATGTGTGATAGGAATTAAGGAGGGCACTTGTGATTAGCACTGGGTATTGTATGTAAGTGTTGAATCACTACATTGTACACCTGAAACTAATATTACACTGTATGTTAACTAACTGGAATTCAAATAAAAATTTAAAAAAATAACATTAAAAAAGGATAACAACAAAAATGTTATAGTAAACTATATTTAAAAGTCAGCTACTCAAATGGTAGCTTTATGCCAAATTCTCCTTTCCTCTGCAAGATGCTTTTTGTAAAGTAGTTATGATCACATTTTACACCAAAAGGAGCTAGAAAAAGAACAACAAATGAAGCCTACCGCCAGGTAAAGACAGGAAATAAATATAGAACAGAAAAAAAATGAGGGGCGCCTGGGTGGCTCAGTTGGTTAAGTGTCCAACTTCAGCTCAGGTCATGATCTCATGGTTAGTGAGTTCAAGCCCCACATCAGGTTCTGTAATGATAGTTTGGAGCCTGGAGCCTGCTTCACATTCTGTGTCTCCCTCTCTCTCTGACCCTCCCCTGCTCACACTCTCTCTCTCCCTCTCTCTCAAGAATAAACATTAAAAAATAAATAAATAAATAAATAAAATAAATTATTTAGAAACTAAATAAAAAAGAAACCAAAACAATAGAAAAGCTGTTTTTTTGAAAAAATTAATGAAATTGATATACCTGTACCCAAACTTATCAAAAAGAAAAATCTCATGGTTCATGGATTTGAGCCCTACATCCAGCTCTGTGCTGAAATCTCAGAACCTGGACCTTGCTTGGCATTCTGTGCCTCCCTCTCTGCCCCTCTCCCACTTGTGCTCTATCTCTTTCTCTTTCGAGGATAAAATAAACATTAAAAAAGAAAAAGAAAAGCTGGAAGCATCACAATTCTGTATTTTGGGTTGTATTACAAAGCTGTGGTGATCAAGAAAGTATGGTACTAGCACAAAAATAGACGCATAGATCAATAGAACAGAAAAGAACATCCCGAAATATACCCACAACTACATTATCAATTAATTTTCTACAAAGCAGGAATGAATATCCAATGGTAAAAAGACAGTTTCTTCAACAAATGTTGGGGAAAATGGAGAGTGACACGGAAAACAGTGAAACTGAATGAATATTTTACACCATACACAAAAGTAAATTCAAAATGGATTAAAGACCTAAATATGAGACAGGAAATCATTGAAGTCCTAGAGAAGAACACAGGCAATAACCTTGACATCAGTTATAGCAACTTCTTATTAGATATGTCTCTGGTGGCAAGGGAAAGAAAAGCAAAAATAAACTATTGGGACTTCATCAAACTAAAAAGCCTCTGAACAGTGAAGGAAACAATCAACAAAACTGATCAACTATCACATCTGATAAAGGGTTAGTATCCAAAATATATAAAAGACTTGTAAAACTCAACACTCAAAAAACAAAGAATGCAGTTAAAAAATGGGCACAAGACATGAATAGACATTTTTCCAAAGAAGACATTCAGATGGCCAATAGACACATTAAAAGAAGCTCAACATCTCTCATCATCAGGGAAATAGAAATCAAAACTACAATGAGATATCAGCTCACACCTGTCAGAATGACTCAATTTAACAACACTGGAACAACAGGTGTTGCTGAGGATGTGGAGAAAGGGTAAACCCTTTTGCTCTGCTGGTGGCAATGCAAACTGGTGCAGCCACTCTGGAGAACAGTATGGAGGTTCCTCAAAAAGTTAAAAATAGAATTACCCTGCTACCCAGAAATAGCAGTACTAGGTATTTACCTAAAGGAAACAAAAATACTAATTCGAAGGGATACATGCACCCTGATGTTTATAGCAGCTTTATCAACAATAGCCATAGTATGAAAAGAGCCCAACTGTCCATCAACTGATGAATGGATAAAGATGTTGTTATATATATATATATATATATATATATATATATATATATATATATGAATTTTATGATATATATATATGAATATTAGTCATAACAAAGAATGAAATCTTGCCATTTGCACAAAACATCGATGGAGCTATATTGTATTATGCTGAGTGAAATAAGTCAGTCAGAGAAAAACAAATGATGTGATTTAACTTATGTGAAATTTAAGAAACAAACAAATGAGCAAAGGGAAAAAAAGAGAGAGGAAGCAAACCAAGAAACAGACTCTTAACTATGGAGAAAAAACAGATGGTTTCCATAGGGGAAGTGGGGTGGGAGGATGGGTTAAATAGGTGATAGGGATTAAGGAGAGCACTTGTTTTCATGAGCACCTGGTGTTGTACATAAGCGTGCAATCTCTAAATTCTGCACCTGAAACTAATATTACACTGTTTTTTTTCTATCTGGTATTTATATAAAAACAAAAAATAAAGCAAATTTAATAGACAGTAAACTAAAAAAATTGCATTAATTACATAAATTTCTGGTGGCCTCTGCCAGTTCTGAGACAGTTCCATCCAACTATATATTTCCTAGATAAATGTATTATCCTTGATAATATACTGTTTTCTAATATTTTAATATTAAGAGTGTTGATCTTGATCATTCACTGTGTTAATATGATCTAGGCCTTCCTTCAACCATAACTAGGTACCTGTTATCTAAGCACTATTGTCTTCCTGACACATTTTAAATCTATAGGTCTCTAAAATTACTTAGTAATATAAAGTGTTATCACATAATATTTCAAGACTGAAAATTTTGAATTGATAATAATGTACATTATTTTTCCTCATTTTTTCTTGCAATTATTTGTTCATAATTTCTATTGAAATTAAGTATCTATGAAAATTATCATCTTTTTCCAACACATAAGATGTGTCTATTTTTACTTTTCAGTGTAGCCAACTTTACTGAAGTGTTTTCTTAAAAATCTGTAATACCTTGGTATCAGCCAATGTCAACAAAATCAAAGGACCTTAGATTTTTAGAGCAAGAAATACACCGGATAAAAATCTAATCAAATGCCTCACTCTAAAGATAACGAAATGAGTTTATTAGAATTGACACACCCTTTTCCCAAATTCACACTCGTTAGAAGCTGTGGCTATACTAGGCAACAAGTGTTCCAATTCTAAAATCAAGACACAACACTAGTTGTTCAGATTCATCTGAAATTAATGAACCCTGATGGTTCATATCAATTATCTTAAACATAATGGTTGTACTTATTTAATTTTAGGTGCTAAATATATTGACTTAAAAAAACAACTTAGATATCACGATTTGTTTTTCCAAAGCAATTTCCCATTGTATAGAAATACATATAGAAAATTGACAGCAGGTTTCTTTTTTCATTTACATATAACACTAGTGTCCCTGAAGATTAATGAAAACTTAAATAATATATTTCATTCTTTTACTTATTTGATAAGCTCTAGTCACTGTAAAATTTACATATTCAATTATATAGATAGATATTATAAAATCACACTGCATTGTCTGTAAATCTTGCAGTAATTACGTTATTAAAATTTGCATATATGTGAAGTAATATTCAGTTCACCTAAGATGAGTGAAGCAAAAGTTGAAAAGTAAAGGGAAGCTGCTAGTTATCAAAATATATTTTTCTTCCAGTGATTTTCAACCTGAAAGTAATAGTACTTGCAATCACCTGTTAATGTCTGTGTACTTATTGACAAACTTAATGATATTTGTATACTGTTCTGAAATATTTAATATTTACTCTTAAATAATAATTTATGTTTTTATAAGCTTTTAGTCATGTACCATGTTTCACATGCAGTGAAATTACTCTAATTCAGATTATTTGCCCAGTTAGTTTAAGTACAATGGATTGATATTTCTTTACTTCTTCTTTTTTTAATCTTATTTATTTATTTGCTTATTTGTTTATTTATTTAATTTAATTTTAAAATTTACATCCAAGATAGTATATAGTACAACAATGATTTCAGGGGTATATCTCTTTAAACCCCTTAGCCATATAGCCCATCCCCCCTCCACAACCCCTTAAGTAACCCTGTGTTTGTTCTCCAAATTTAAGAGTCTCTTATGTTTTGTCTCCCTCCCGGTTTTCATATTATTTTGCTTCCCTTCCCTTGTGTTCATCTGTTCTGTGTCTTAAAGTTCTCATATGATATTTGTCTTTCTCTGAATAATTTCGCTCAGCATAATACCCTCTAGTTCCATCCATGTAATTGCTAATGGCAAGATTTATTGCTGAGTAATACTCCATTGTGTGTGTGTGTGTGTGTGTGTATACATATATATATATATATATACACATATATATATACATACATACATATATATGTATATATATACCACATCTTATTTACCTATTCATATGTTGATGGACATTTAGGATCTTTCCATACTTCGGCTATTGTTGATAGTGCTGCTATAAACATTGGGATGCATGTGACCCTTAGAAACAGCATAGTTATATCCCTTGGATAAATACCTAGTAGTGCAATTGCTGTGTCGTAGGGTAGTTCTAGTTTTAAATATTTGAGGAACCTCCGTACTACTTTCCAGAGTGGCTGTTCCACTTTGCATTCCCACCAGCAGTGCAAAAGAGATCCTCTTTCTCTGCATCCTCGCCAACATCTTTTGTTGCCTGAGTTAATGTTAGTCATTCTGACAGGTGTGAGGTGGTATCTCATTGTAGTTTTGATTTGTATTTCTCTGATGATGAGTGATGTGGAACATTTTTTCATGTGTCAGTTGGCCATTTGGATGTCTTCTTTGGAGAAGTGTCTATTCATGTCTTTTGCCCATTTCTTCACTGGATTATTTTTTTTTTGGGTGGAGTTTGATAAGTTCTTTATAGATTTTGCATACTAACCCTTTATCTGATGTGTCGTTTGCAAATATCTTCTCCCATTCCATCAGTTGCCTTTTAGTTTGGATGATTGTTTCTTTCTCTGTGCAGAAGCCTTTTATTTTGATGAGGTCCCAATAGTTCATTTTTGCTTTTGTTTCCCTTGCCTCTGGAGACGTGCTGAGTAAGAAGTTGCTGTGGCCAAGATCAAAGAGATTTTTGCCTGCTTTCTCCTGGAGGATTTTGATGGCTTCCTGTCTTACACTGAGGTCTTTCATCCATTTTGAGTTTTTGTGGGTTTTTTTGTTTTGTTTTGTTTTTTTTGTTTTGTTTTGTTTTTTTGTGGATTGTGTAAGAAAGTGGTCCAGGTTCATTCTTCTGCACATCGCTGTCCAGTTTTCCCAGCACCACTTCCTGAAGGGACTGTCTTTATTCCATTGGATATCCTTTCCTGTTTTGGAAAGATTAGTTGGCTATAGGTTTGTAGGTCAATTTCTGGGTTCTCTATTCTGTTCCATTGATCTGAGTGTCTGTTTTTGTGCCAGTACCATACTGTCTTGACGATTACAGCTTTGTAGTACAGCTTGAAGTCTGGGATTGTGACGCCTCCTGCTTTGGTTTTCTTTTTCAAGATTGCTTTGGCTATTGGGGGTCTTTTCTGGTTCTATACAAATTTCAGGATTGTTTGCTCTAGCTCTGTGAAGAACTCTGGTGATATCTTGATAGGGATTGCGTTGAATATGCAGATTGCTTTGGGTAGTATTGACATTTTAATTATATTTGTTCTTATCCAGAAGCATGGAATATTTTTGCATTTTTTTGTGTCTTCAATTTTTTCATAAGCTTTCTATAGCTTTCAGTGTATAGATTTTTCACCTCTTTGTTTAGATTTATTCCTAGGTGTTTATGGTTTTTGGTGCAATTGTAAATGGGATCAATTCCTTGATTTCTCTTTCTGTCACTTCATTGTTGGTGTATAGGAATGCAAACAATTTCTGTGCATTCATTTTATATCCTGCAACTTTGCTGAATTCATGAATCAATTCTAGCAGGGTTTTGGTGGAATATTTTGGATTTTCCATATACAGTATCTTGTCATCTGCGAAGAATGAAATTTTGACCTCCTCCTGGATGATTTGGGTACCTTTTATTTCTTTGTGCTGTCTGATTGCTGAGACTAAGACTTCTAATACTATGTTGAATAGCAGTGGCGAGAGTGGACATCCCAGTCGTGTTCCTGACCTTAGGGGGAACACTCTCAGTTTTTCCCCATTGATGATGATATCAGTGGTAGGTCTTTCGTATATGGCTTTTAGGAAATTGAGGTATGATCCTTCTATCCCTACTTTCGGGAGGGTTTAAAAAAATTTTTTTAATGTTTGTTTACTTTTGGGAGAGAGAGAGAGAGACAGAGTGAAAGCAGGGGAGGGGGAGAGAGAGACAGAGAGGGAGACACAGAATCTGAAGCAGGCTCCAGGCTCTGAGCTGTCAGCACAGAGCCTGGCTGGGGCTCAAACCTACAAACCATGAGATCATGACCTGAGCCGAAGTTGGACACTCAACCAACTGAGCCACTCAGGCATCCCTCTGGAGGGTTTTTATCAAGAAAGGATGCTGTATTTTGTCAAATGTTTTCTCTGCATCTATTGAGAGGATCATATGGTTCTTGTCCTTATTTTTAAAATGTTTATTTATTTTTGAGAGAGAGAGAGAGAGGCAGGCTGCAAGCAGGGGGAGGAGCAGAAAGAGAGGGAGACACAGAATGGGAAGCAGGCTCCAAGCTCTGAGCCATCAGCACAGAACCCGATGTGGGGCTCAAAACCATGAACTGTGAGATCATGGCCTGAGCCGAAGTCGGTCACCCAACCGACTGAGCCACTCAGGCGCCCCTCTTGTCTTTTCTTTTATTGATGTGATGAATCACATTGATTCTTTTGTGGATATTGAACCAGCCCTGCATCCCAGGTATAAATCCCACTCGGTTGTGGTGAATAAATTTTTAATGTATTGTTGGATCCAGTTGGCTAATATCTTCTTGAGGATTTTTGCATCCATGTTCATCAGGAAAATTGGTCTATATTTCTCCTTTTTTGTGGAGTGTCTGGTTTTGGAGTCATGGTAATACTGGCTTGATAGAAAGAGTTTGAAAGTTTTCCTTCCATTTCTATTTTTTGGAACAGCTTCAAGAGAATAGGTGTTAACTCTTCCTTAAATGTTTGGTAGAATTCCCCTGGAAAGCCATCTGGCCCTGGACTCTTGTTTTTTGGCAGATTTTTTATTACTAATTCGATTTCCTTACTGGTTATGGTTTGTTTCGATTTTCTATTTCTTCCTGTTTCAGTTTTGCTAGTTTATATGCTTCTAGGAATTTGTCCATTACTTCCAGATTACCCATTTTATTGGCATATAATTGCTCATTATATTCTCTTATTATTGTTTTTATTTCTGATGTGTTGGTGTGATCTCTCCTCTTTCATTTGTGATTTTATTAATTTGGGTCCTTTCCTTTTTCCTTTTGACCAAACTGGCTAATGGTTTATCAATTTTGTTACTTCTTTCAAAGAATAAGCTTCTGGTTTCATTGATCTGTTCTACTGTTTTTTGTTTGTTTGTTTTTTGTTTCAGTAGCATTAATTTCTGCTCTACTATTTCCCGTCTTCCGCTGATTTGGGTTGTATTTGCTGTTGTTTTTCCAGATATTTAAGGTGTAAGGTTAGGCTGTGTATCTGGGACCTTTCTTCCTTCTTTATTAAGGCCTGGATTGCTATATATTTTCCTCTTATGACTGCCTTTGCTGCATCCCAGAGGTTTTGGGTTGTGGGGTTTTTATTTTCATTGGCTTCCATGTACTTTTTAATTTCCTATTTAACTTCTTGGTTAGCCCATTCATTTTTTAGTAGAATGTTCTTTAGTCTTCAAGTATTTATCTTTCCACATTTTTTCTTGAGGTGGATTTTGAGTTTCATATTATTGTGGTCTGAAAATATGTACAGTATGATCTCGATCTTTTTGTAATTGTTGAGGGCTGATTTTTGTTACAGTATGTGGTCTATTCTGGAGAACGTTCCATATGCACTGGAGAAGAATGTACATTCCACTGCTTTAAGATGAAATGGTCTGAATACATCTGTTAAGTCCATCTGGTCCAGTGTGTCATTCAAAGCCATTGTTTCCTTGTTGATTTTCTGATCAGATGATCTGTTCATTGGTTTAAGTGGGGCCTCGAAGTCCCCTACTATTATGGTATTATTATCAATGAGTTTATTTATGTTTGTGATTAATTGATTTATATATTTGGGTGTTTCCATATTTGGCGCATAAATTTTTACAATTGTTAGGTTTTCTTGGTGGATATACCTCTTAATTATGATATCATGACTTTCTTCATCACTTGTTACAGTCTTTATTTTAAAGTCTAGATTGTCTGATATAAGTATGGCTATTCTGGCTTTCTTTTGTGGATGATTAACATGATAGATGGTTCTCCATCCCCTTATTTTCAATCTGAAGGTGTCTTTAGGTCTAAAGTGGGTCTCTTGTAAACAGCATATAGATGGATCTTCTTTTCTTATCCATTCTGTTACCCTATGTCTTTGGAGCATTGAGCCCATTGACGTTTAAAGTGAGTACTGACAGATACGAATTTATTGCCATTATGTTGCTTGTAGAGTTGGAATTTATGGAGGTGCTCTCTGGTTCTTTCTAGTCTTTGTTGCTTTTGGTCTTTATTTATTTATTCATATTTTTCATCTTTACTCCCCTCAGAGTCCCCCTTAAAATTTCATGCAGGGCTGGTTTAGTGGTCACAAACTCCTTTAATTTCTGTTTGATGGTTTAATTTTTGTTAATGGTCGGTTTTTGCTGAATCTAATGGGAGTCCTCTCTGCCTCCTGGATTTTGATGTCTGTGTCTTTCCCAATTAGGAAATTTTTCTGCTATGATTTGCTCACATAACCCTTCTACCACTCTTTCCTCTCTTCCTCTTCTGGGATCCCTATGATTCTGATGTTGTTCCTTTTCAATGAGTCACTGATTTCTCTAATTCTTAAAAATTGTTCTTTTGCATTAGTCTCCTTTTTTTTTCTGATTCATTATTCTCCACAAGTTTGTCCTCTATGTTGCTGATTCTCTCCTCTGCCTCATCCATCCTTGCCTCCATGGCATCTCTTCGAGATTGCAGCTCAGTTATAGCATTTTTTATTTCATCCTTACTAGCTTTTACTTCTTTTATCTCCACAGAAGGGGTTTCTAATCAACTTTTGACTCCAGCTAGTATTATTATTATCATGATTCCAAATTTTGGTTCAGACATCTTGTTTGTATCTGTGTTAGTTAAGTCCCTGGCTGTCATTTATTTCTGCTCTTTCTTTTGGGGTGAATTGCTTCATTTCATCATTTTGAAGGGAGAAAAGGAATTAATGGGGTAAAAAAATTAATTTAAAATAAAAAAATAATATTAAACAATTAAAAACAACACACACACATACACACATACAAAATCAAATAAATGATGCCAGATCCTATGTGTGTTTTGGTCTGGGTGTTGAAATGGGCTTGATAGATTAGAGAAAAAAGGGGAAAGGAAAAAAAAAGGAAATCATTTGAAATTTTGAAAAAATGAATATACTGAAGTAGACTAAAATTAAATGATGGAAGTAAAATAGAATTAAAAAAATACACAAAAGTAAAAAAAATATAGTAGAAAAAAATTTTAAAAATATGTTTAATAAAAGTTGAAAATAAAAATAATTTTTTCTCTTTCTGTATTCAAGAAAAAGAAAAGAAACAAAAAAGAGAAGAAAAAAACAGAAAAAAATAAAGAAAATTGAAAGTTGGACCAGCAAACAGACTGAAATACAATTGAAATTACTTCATTTTCCTCTAGAAGTCAAAGTATGAAGTGCTTTATACTTAATAAAGTAAGCAGGCAGAGAGACTTATATTCCTGAAGAGCAAAGTTGGCCCAGTTGGGCAGGACTTAGTGTAATGGCTCCATTCTCCACTAGATGGCTCTGCTTAGCTTACTTGGGTGGATTGTTGTAGCTTTTGTAGGTGTGTATGCGCATGTGCAGGAGAGGTGAAAATGGCGCCCCCCCAGCTACCCAGTCTCTGGTGTCGAAACTCTGTTCTCCCTGATCAGCAATCGTGCACCCGTCCTTTATCTTCAGCTTCCATCCACTCGCGGATTTTACACTGTCCATGACCAAGCCCCAGGCAGCACTTGCCTCCTGAGTTTTATCTCAGACATGGCTCTGTTTCCTGACACCTTACTTCTGAGGGACTGCGGTTTTGAACCATTATGCCCCTCTGAGGGAGGGTCTCACCAAGCAATGGCCAGGTGCTGGCCACACCCAGGAACTTTCACAGGACCGTGCTGCTGCCGATGACCAGATACTGCGGCTTGGTCTCAGCCCGTCCCAGAAAAAGTTCATGTGATAATGTAGCAGCAGCATTTCAGGAATTATAGCACAGCACAACATGCCTCTGGCACCAGGCTTCACCACCAATGACCTTGTTCCAGCACCAGAAAATGTAGTTCTCCCAGGCCCACTGGGGCCTTTGCCTTTGGGGGAGCCACACAGACTCTACCAGATGTCCTCCCAGCAGGGGATCTTCCTTCTGCCTCTCCCTGTGTGGCCCAAAGACCCCCCCAGATTTCACTTTGTTCCTGGGGACTCGCCCTTCTCACCAGAGAACTGCCAGGTATCGAGCTGTGGAGTTTCAGACTCTGTGCTCCCCCTATTTATAGAGTCTTAATGGAATTTAAACCCTCTCCTTTCTCCTTTCTTCCTTTTTAGTTCAGTCCCTGGGGCTGTTTCTACTTTTCCACTTTTTCTCCAGCTGCTTTTGGGGGAAGTGCTTTTCCCATATTCTCCCCTCCCCATCTCCATCCTCTCTCTGTATGCAAAAACAGCTCTCTGCCCTTTATGCCTTTTCTCTCCCCCAGTTCACCTGTCCGTGCCACATACCTGCTGAGTTCTGTGGTTCAGGTTGTTCAGATTGTTGTGTTTATCCTCAAATAAGTTTTCTAGATGTGCAGGATGGTTTAGTGTTGATCTGGCTGTATTTCATGGATGCGAGACACACAAAACAAACTTCCATGCTGTTCCACCATCTACGCTCCAGATCGATATTTCTTTACTTCTTAAAAAAGCAACACCCATAAGCACATTCATCTTTTTAGTATGACTTGTAAAGAATTTAACTTAATATAACTATCCTATTATGTCACATATTTTGAAGTACTCCATATTATTCTGTAACAACAAGAGCAAAGCCTATCTCACATTTAACTTCATTTCCGTGACATTCAGACAAATGATTTAATGAGTTAATGTGTACTTCAGCAATTTACATAGTTATGTCAAAGATATATAAAAGCTTCCTGCACATTGCTAGTATAATCTGTTGAATAAATAATAATTTCTCAAAGGTTATGTGTGTATACTTGTAAAATATGATTCATATGAAAGTATGCTAACATATAAACTGAATGAAGTCTTTGTTAAGTGTTTGAAACCTGCCTAATCTGACTTTTCAACTGTGTGAGTCCATAGCGATTAGAATGATGTTATGTACTAAGCCTGTCAGGTATTTTTGTTTCCTTCAATCAGTCCATTCCTTGTAGTATTCATAGGACAACTTGTCTTTTTCTATGTTGTGCCACCTTTAAGCCACTACTGCAGATTTAATAGACATATATAATAGTCAAATAGTCATCCCTTAAGACCAAGTCCAGATCTTACCTCTTTTATGAAGCCAATATCCAATTCTGTGTGTTAGTGTGTGTGTGTATGTGTATGTGTGTGTGTCTTATTTGTTCCACTAAAGCTGTAATTTATGATGTTACTCTTTAATTTCCAGTGTTTTTTATATATTAGTGCTTAATTATATATTGTATCATACTAATGATGAGATGCCTATGTACATTTTATCTTCCCAATTAGAGTATAGTGAAATTGAAATGAGTCATAGATCTCTTTTGTAACTCACAATGTTCAGCCACATATTGAGTGCTTAATTGATCAATATTAGATGAATTATGTATTTGTTGCCAGTTCCCTATCTCTATTTCAGTCCTCATATATCATTGCCATGTACATCATTCACAATCAAAATAATGCATTTTGAGTGGAAAATATGCACAACTGTACATGAGACACAGGTGTTTCATTTTGTTTACTGTTTTTTTTTTATCAGAGTCAATCTTTATCTCTGAATTTCCTGATAATGCATTTAAGTAGGGGTGCATCTAAGTTTTCTTAGTCCTGAAAATAATTTGAGAAACACTTTTTAGTATCTTAACATTGTTATTTTAAGAACATTATTTTTACAATTTTACAAAAAAATATGATCTATGTGACATATGGATAGTAGACCAAACCCCTCTGGGACTTGAAATTAATGGTGTGTATTTTATTGGTATCAAGGTAAATCATCTTTTGTATCCAATAGTTGCTCCTGGTAAAGTTTCCAACTTGTGTTGAAATTTCTAGCATTTTCTACCCCACGATGACAAAAGGTATTGAAGGGATTTTTTCTACTGAAATTTTGTTCTTCTTTGAAAAATTTTTAGTACTAGGTTAATTTTTTCATTTTGACAAAAACAACATTAAGGATAGCAAAAAAATATCAACTTATTATTAGAAGTCATCTATATTCATTTCCTACTGGTACTATAAATAAACTACTCCAGATTTAGTGCCTTAAAACAATACACACTTAATCTCTTACAGTTATAACAGTCATAAATCTAAAATGAATCTCATGGACATAAAATCAAGGTGTTAGCAGGTCTGCATTTCCTTGCCTTTTCTAGATTCTAGAGGCCACCCACATTCCCTAAATAATGGTCTCAGGCAATTTTATACTCAGTAGTTTTGGACTGAGACTTTGCAACACTACCATTTCTTCAGTTCTCCCTCTTCTACTTTTCATTGGGTACACAGGATAATTCAAAATAATTTCCCTATTTTAAGGTCAGCTGAAGAACAAGTTTAACTACATCTGCAAACATAGTCCTTATTTGCCATGCATCCTAATATATCCATATGTTCCAGAGATTAGAATGTGGACATTCTTGGCAAGGAGTTGGTTATGGTAGTACATTATTTGCATACTACAGCATTCTTTGGTAAATCATTAAGCAAAAATTATAATCCGTTTATATAAGATAGTCACAAAATAAATAATATGAATTACTGCTTTGGGTCAATGATTCTTTCCCTCACTCAGAAAATACAGTCAATTATTGTTATTGGAAATAACTATGTATAAAGTTGTTACAAACATTTAATTAGTGTATATATATAAATATATATATACATATAAGTATATGTATATGTATATGTATATATATATATCTTAGTATATATATATATATATATATATATATATATATAAAGCTTAATATGTGTGTGTGTGTGTGTGTGTGTGTGTGTGCATCTTAAATCCTGGTAGATTCCATTTATTTTACAAAAGAAAAAGTGACATTTATACCTGTTAAATGACTTGCTCTGAGGATACCCCATTAACAGGTATGTATCATAGTAAGATTTAAACCTGATTCATCTGGCATGAGTCAGAGCTTCTTGCACTTCACTACACTGCTCTTTACTATTCCCATCTGGTCATTTTTGTCTTAGGTCTGAAAGAAGGCAAAGCAGTGCCTGGAGGATCTCAGTGGGAAACAGAACATGGGCAAAGCTAATTCAAAATTTTCACCACTGTCCACATATCCATGAATGACTCTGAAAATGACACAAGTATTGATTTCTGGGGTATAAATAAATTTTAGAGAGTAAGTGCCTTCACAAATAGATAATATACAAGTAACGAGGATCAACTCTGTTTATTGAGCAGTGTTCTAAATTCTGGAGAGAGACAGATTCCTTGACCTCATAACACAGGGAGTAAGTTATGAAATAAAAAATGTATTTAGAGGGAAGCCTGAGTAGCTTAGTCAGTTAAGCGTCTGTCTTCAGCTCAGGTCATGATCTTGCAGTTCAGGAGTATGTCTGTGCTGACAGCTCAGAGCCTGGAGCCTGCTTTGGATTCTGTGTCTCCATCTCTCTCTGCCCCTCCCCTGTTCTCACTCTGTTTCTCTTTCTCTCTCTCAAAAATAAACATTTTAAAAAGCATTTAGATAGATATAGATAGATATCTGTGATAGTTCTTTTTCGTGTGATAGTTCTAACAGGTGTGTGTGTGTGTGTGTGTGTGTGTGTGTGTGTGTGTACAAGATCATGAAAGAGCTACAATCAGACCAAGGTCTCCAGAAATATAAACATTCAAGAATAGATTAAATGACAATGCCAATAAAGCAGCTATGTAATCTTATCTTCCCTGACCTTGAAATTTTTTAGTTTCTCTAGCTATTCCTGGCAAGTAGGCTTAGGGGGGAAAAATGACTAACGGTTAACACAACTCTGAAGAATTAGCATAGTCAGCTGCTCAGATGAGGGAAAGTTTTAATGTAAAGTATTATTAATAGGGAGAGTGGTACCATGCTATACAGACAGTGTTGCTATTTCTTTTTGTAACTGCCCCCATTCTACCAAAAATCCTAAGAATCACTCATTAGTAGCTTTAAAAAAAAGTTGAAACTGGTACTCCCTGCAAATAAGCAAGTCTCAAGAAAATTTACCGAAATAAGCAACACTTGTAAACACAGATCTAATGTTGAATTTCAAAAACTAGAACAAATGGTGTTGAAAATGCATGTATTATCTGTACAAGTAAAACCTGAGGAGGAGAGTGAAGGATATAAGCTTTCTGTACTACTGGTATTTAATTACAGTAGATAAAATATTTTATAAATATTTTGCAACATGAGCAGGTCTTTGCAATGCTTAAACTGAAATATTACGAATGTGTCAACTATTTCAGTATCTTCATTTTAAAAGAAAAAGTTAAGCTTGCAGAAAATTTATTCACAACTGACCATAATTATTGCAAAAAATTAGAATAAAGGTGAAAGCTTAGAAATACATGTATTTCTTCTCAAGCATCTGATAAGAATAATTTTTTAAGTGTACAGAGCCAAAATAGTTTTAATAATCTGTGAAGTCCACAGGAAAAAAACTAATCTGTTTCCAGGAACAAGCATAGTGCTAACATGAACAAGTAATAGTATTTACAAGATTCATTTTCCCTACTGAGACACTCCAGGTATGACAGTTTCAGTATGATCATAAATAAACATTTGACCTTTTCTATTATTATAATGAAAAACTGTGAAACTGTTTAATTAAATTTTTTGAAGGCCAAAGTCCTAACAGAAATAAAGCTATTCCTGAATTTTCCAAGCTGGAAGTATTTAGCTTTAGTTTAAATTCGCTCAAGAAACTAACACAGACATACCTCTATGTTTATTACTTTTTGGAAGTTTATGTACCATATATAAACTAAAATGGGATTTATGTCAAGAGTTAGTTTTTACTTGGCATCTTTTATTCCCTCCCATTCTCCCTCCCTTCCTCCTTTCTTTTCGTTTTTGAAACATTTAGCATAAGCAGCCAACAGGAATAAGGACTGCTATGGAAACAATGAGAAATACCTTCTTCCAAATGCTAATCTCAGTATTACATAGTTCTACATTGGTGGGACTAGAAGAAAATACATTTCATTTAAGTCAACTGCCTTCATTTTACAGTTAAAAAAAATTAAAGTCCATGAAGTAGAAACTACTTTGCAAACATCACATGATGATTTAAAAATAGATTTATATTTGGAATGAATATGTTCTTATTTCTGTTCAGGTGTTTAATCACATTATGCTATCTTCTATTCATGTGCTAGGTATGCACTGATTGCTTATGATGGTCCAAGAACCATGTAAAGGTTATAGAAAAAATTCATGGATTTTCTATAAAGTTTACTATTATTGTGGGGCTGACCCACCACTTTGTCTTCAAAGGTCCCAGATTATGATTTAAAATTATAGTAATTAGAATTTAATTTAATTTTTAATTTTTTAATGTTTATTTATTTATTTTTGAGAAAAAGAGAGAAAACAAGCAGGGATGGGGCAGAGAGAAAATCCTAAGCAGGCTCTGCAGCACTGACAGTGCAGTCATGTGGGACTTGAACTCACCAACTCTGAGATCATGACCTGAGCCGAAATCAAGAGTCAGATGCTTAACTGACTGAACCACCCAGGTGACACTAGATTTTAATTTTAAAACACGTGGAAGAACTGCTGATGAGTTAAGATATGTATGAACTTACCAAAGAAAGTTGTGTGCTAGGGTAATTGTTCTCTGGCCATGATACCAGCCATAAGTAACAAGCTCTATATTTCAGAAAAAGACTCTTGTTGTCATAATACTTACATTAATGAAAATATGAGAAATAAAAACAAATCAGGAGACTATAGATGCTGGAGAGGATGTGGAGAAACGGGAACCCTCTTGCACTGTTGGTGGGAATGCAAACTGGTGCAGCCACTCTGGAAAACAGTGTGGAGGTTCCTCAGAAAATTAAAAATAGACCTACCCTATGACCCAGCAATAGCACTGCTAGGAATTTATCCAAGGGGTACAGGAGTACTGATGCATAGGGGCACTTGTACCCCAATGTTTATAGCAGCACTCTCAACAATAGCCAAATTGTGGAAAGAGCCTAAATGTCCATCAACTGATGAATGGATAAAGAAATTGTGGTTTATATACACAATGGAGTACTACATGGCAATGAGAAAGAATGAAATATGGCCCTTTGTAGCAACGTGGATGGAACTGGAGAGTGTGATGCTAAGTGAAATAAGCCATACAGAGAAAGACAGATACCATATGTTTTCACTCTTATGTGGATCCTGAGAAACTTAACAGAAACCCATGGGGGAGGGGAAGGAAAAAAAAAGAGGTTAGAGTGGGAGAGAGCCAAGGCATAAGAGACTCTTAAAAACTGAGAACAAACTGAAGGTTGATGGGGGGTGGGAGGGAGGGGAGGGTGGGTGATGGGTATTGAGGAGGGCACCTTTTGGGATGAGCACTGGGTGTTGTATGGAAACCGATTTGACAATAAATTTCATATATTGGAAAAAAAAGAAAATATGAGAGCACTTAATGGCTGTGGATATTTCTGGAAAGCTGTCTGGGATAATATATAAACTCTGTGATGACCAGTACTGTGTTTGTCTTGCTTATATTATTCCCTTGCACTTAGCACAATGCTTGGCCCATAGTAAGAGCTAAAGAGTTTTGTTGTATGAATTGATGTGTATAAAAAGGTATACAGACAACAAGAATAAAAGATGACAGGCCTATTTCATTAAATATCAGTGTTTTAGAATTCAGAAAGATTTTATGCAGTTATTCCCAATATTTCAAGGGAGAAGAACTTTCCTTATCAAATAAGCCCATTCTTCAAAAGTAATTTTTAGCACATACTTCTAATACACTAGATCTCACTTATTATATAGGAGATCATTGGAATGCAGAGAAAGGCTTTTGTGTCCTTTTAGTTCCAGAAAATAAAAACTGAGTATCTAGACATTTTGAGTAAATCCAGCTGGGTATATGTCAATTTTATTGTATTTATGTATTAATATCAGTACATTGTGTCAACTGGCAGGAAACAAAAAACCAAATGCTGATAAAAAAATAAATGATTCAAATTGTGTTTTGCTGAAATAATGTAATATGAATATTTTACATATTTGATGAGGGAACCCTCAGTCCCACAATGGTTATGGGACTTCAATTATTTTCCCTTTTGGTGTAATTCTGGCTTTATGACACTGATCCTTTCCCTACCCTTATAATATGCCTGTTCCACACTGTGAGCATCAAAGTCTGATCTCAGTAAAATCCAACAAAGGGACCACTTAATTGATCACAGACCTTACTGGCAACATTCCCCAAGAAACTATAGCCAAGGCTTTTGCTTCTCCTTCTAGGTGATAAATATTGGCTTCTCACCACATTGCACTAGAAATTATTTCTAAGTTTGGTTAAGTTTGGCTGTGACAATAAAATGAATAATTACTATGGTCTCTCATTGGTTTCCTCTCTGAGACAGGCAAAATGTTAGCAAAAATTGAATGGGAAGCCTGGGTGGCTCAGTCGGTTAAGTGTCCGTCTCTTGGTTTCAGTTCAGGTCATGGTATCACAGTTTCATGGGTTTGGGCCCCATATCGGGGTCTGTGCTGGCAATGCATAGCCTGTTTGGGATTCTCTCTATTCGTCTCTCTCTGCCCCTCCCCCACTCACACTGTCTCTGTCTCTCTCAAAATAAACAAACAAACTTAAAAAAAAAAAGAATTGAAGAAAATAATTCATGACAGGGGCGCCTGGGTGGCTCAGTGAGTTAAGCATCTGACTCTTGATTTCCACTCAGGTAATGAGGTCATGATTGTGAGACTGAGCCCCACATTGCGCTCTGTATTAACAGTGTGGAGCCTGCTTGGTATTCTCTCTCTCCCTCTCTCTCTCTGCCTCTCTCTCTCTATCTCTCGTGCTCTCAAAGTAAATAAATAAGCATTTGAAAAATAATTCATGACCTTTTTAGAGACCATAAGCCTGCTGTCACTGGAAAAATGTTTGGGCTAGAGGCTAACAAACTTCCTTACACAGACTTCTTTGTCTTCATGTTTCACTAGCCAGTCACTCTAACAACTCCTATGCCTATTCAGATAAATAGCTGCATCACAAGGATGGTGCCAGCATGATTTCCAACTGAATTTTCACTGACCTCTTACTGTTCCTTCCTTTCCATAACAAAGAATGGCATAACAACAAGAAGTCACTGACATCTTCCCACAGCCTTTGATCATAATATATATTATCCACTATGTCTTTGTACACTACTGCTTAATATAGTGGAAAGAGAGTCATGACCCAAAGTGGGTATATCTGAAGCATGGATCTGTTTTTACTAAATGCATATCTTAGGTAAATTGACCATACTAAAGTTCCATCTTACCTATTTGTGAAATATGAAAGTGAGAATTGCTCTCATTGAATTTTTGTGAGGATTAAATCAGGTAAAACAATGTGGTTGAAACTTGTTCAATTCTTATAAATCTATTTCATAGATCTGGATGATTTTTTTTTTTGAAGAAGCAGAATAACCTCAGAGCAGAGACTTATATTTAAGTCTGAGAAAAATAAAATACATTGAAAAAAATTAAGTTTTCTCAAAGAATTAAAAAAAAAACTTTAAAGTATCGGAGTCACTTTCTGAAGGTCTATCTTGTTGCTTCATTTCAACATAGTTTATTCACACTGTGACAGATACACCTCAGATGTGAATATCATTTGTTCATTTAAGTAGAAATCCCAAACAAGATATTTGCACAGTATAGGCCTAACCAAATGAATACTTCTCAGAGCCAAATCCAAGAGCTATCTGCAGTCAAAGGTGCTGAGGTTCCTGTGTACAATGCAGTTTCCTGAACAATAACTCTGGCTTACCAAGTTATTATATCTGGGTGTGGAGCCTTGAAATCTACATGTTATCAAGATTCCTATGTGATTTTTCTGAACATAAAGATGTAAGGGAATAAAATGGCTAGTTATTATATAATTCCAACTTAAGCCTTTATGAGACCTAGCTACAAATTAAAAAAAAAAAAGTATTTGAAGGATCTTTGATCTGGAGTCCAGTATTGCATGAAGAACAAAGTAATCCCTCTTTGTAACTACTACCATGAATTGAAGTATCCCAAAACATATATTTGTTTCATTACTTACATTGATTTTTACCCATAAGATTTGTATTTTTTGAGTGAATAGATATAAAGACAGGATTGGGAAGAGCTGATAATATCGTTCTGTAGCTGTGACATTACATACACACCCAATTGTTTCATCCCCAGAGTAAATAGAATTCAGAGTAATACAGTGATATTAGGAAAGAAAACCAAGAAAGGACGGAATAAAAGTAAATTTTTCTAAATACGGAAAAGAAAATAATGATTTTGCCTGGAATTAACACCCTTCAAAATTAATAGATTATTTATTACTTATGAAATTAAATATTGGGTAGAAAAATTCTTAAAGATGAATTATATGAAAAGAATATTGACTATTTAGAAATGGAATGGGTAATCTGTTGCATTGTTTCCATCCCTGCTTTATGTCTTTATAACTGAAGTTTCCTGCAAAGAGATAAGTTTTCCAATAAACTAAATTGAGTGGTCAATAGGCAAATAAATGGAAAAATCTTTTTCAAATAACATAAAGATCTACAGTTAGTGGAGAATAAGGACTGAAACACACCAAGAAAGATAATTCTACTATTAAAGATACACTAATAATTTTAAAAGTTTTTTAAACTGTGTACAGTAGGAAACATGGATGTTCTTTTTCTCTTCAGTTTTAGATATAAATAAGTTCATTTAAATTTCCTGAAAAGACCAAACTTTACCACCACAGGCTTAACATTCTACCTGAAACTAAATTATGTGTTTTAATTTGGCCTCATTTTAACTTTGTTTTATTGGAATATAGAATAATTGTCATCATTTCTGTTATTTTCCAATGTCATAGTTTGTTTCAAAAATATATTTCATTACAGAAGTATTATAATCAATTCCTAACAAGAGAAAGACATTATTATAAAGTAGCACCATGGCAAAAAAAAAAAAAAAAGAATCAAAGATGTTTCTTGTTGTGGATCCAACAACCATTCAAATCAAAATTACACTTTTAACATGTCTCCCCCCCAGATAATTCTTATTCAGATTACTATAGATCATGCTTTGAGAAACATCTAATGAAAATAAAGCACATGTAAATGATTCATCTTAAGAAAATAAAATAAACGAACCTAGTTAGCATCAAATTATATTCTATTATGCCATACACAAAACATTTGAGAATAACACCTTAATATTGCTCCATACATGTTTAAAGCTTGATTTTAATTCAAAAATGGGTACAGCCTCCCAATGCTCTAGTTGTCCAACTGTTTTTCTATACAAAACAAACCACTCCTACCTTTCTCGACACACCTTCATTAACTGTTCGATGATTAATGAGGCTATCTACCTCACCTAGACTCCTACTGTGCCTAAAAAAAAGATTCCCTGAAAACAACCATCAGATACCTGCTGATCTCATAATTTGCCCTGCATTTGTTCACACAGATAAGTCCATCCCTTTCCATCACTTCCAGGTTCCTCTATTATTTCTCTACAGATACTTAGAAAATGAAAAGTAAGTAAGGTGGATGAAACATGGTAGTGCAGCCTCTTTTATTATCACTTCTTTTATCAATGACTTTCCAGTTTCCAGGTACTCTATCAGATATGGAATGATAAATGTCTGCCTCATCTTCACTATTGGTTCAAAGGAAAAGAAGCATGTTACTTACTTTTCCTAAAGAACCAATATTGCCACCTTTGCTGATCTTAGTGGGCAGAGACTAGCTTCTACTATATTACCACTTCTGCATGGCCTAAATTTTATTTCTGAGAAATTTCTGACAATTTATCTCATATCAATGGCCATATTTGGAAAGTCACAGCACATTTGAGACCTGAAAATTTATAATAAACTTGAATTTATAAATTTTATTGTCCTTGGCATGTCTGACTGAATATAAAACAATTCTTTATGTCATTCAGACATCTATTAGTCTTCATTAGTCTTCTTAGACAAGGTAAACTTACTTTTTAAACTATCTGTATAAGAAATTGATTTTAAAGGAAGTATGGAGATTTCAACATTTATAATTTTAATGTATATTAAATGTATAATGTATAATGTATATTAAATGTATAATGAACCTATAAGGTTCAATGTCTGAACAGATAAATGGTTGCTAAAGTAAGTATTATTTTTGTAATGCTTAGAAAAGAAAAGCAGTTTGATTCATGGCAGAGTCAGATTTGTAGTAGAAATTTCACTAATTAGCATTAGAAAAACAACTTCTCTTCTGTGGGAGAATGCTGATATAAATAATCACAACTATGGTAATAGAATGAATTGAGTCCAATGTTCTTTTCAAAGAAAAATAAATTTACATTATTTTCTACTGATTATATTTTTCTGAGCAAGTGTATACTAAATTACATGTATCCATTATGGAATTGAGTTCACCAGCAGCAATTTTAAGACAATTAAGAAGGATTCCTTTTGGGGTGTTTGGGTGGCTCAGTCAGTTAAGCATCCGATTCTTGATTTCAGCTCAGGTCATTGATCTCAAGGTTCCTGAGGTCAAGTCCCACATAGGGTTTTGTGCTCACAGCATGTAGCCTGCTTGGGATTCTTTCTCTCCCACTGCCCCTCCCCTGCTCTTATGCACACGCGTGCACTTTCTCTCTCTCTCTCTCTCTCTCAAAATAAATAAACGTAAATATTTAAGTATTCTCTTTCTAAGTAAATATTCAGATAGGTGACTCTGAAAAAGCAGAAGTAGAGACCAATAGCTTTTAAAATATCCAAGCTTTGTCTGATAGTAATAATATTAACATAAGATATGTGAATACACTTTCTCATACATAATTGAATTTAATGATAAGAACAAACTCCTGAAGGAGGCAGAATAGGTTATTACTTTAACTCTTTAAACAAGCCCAGAGAGTTTTAGTGAATGGTTCATGGATGTCAAATGATAGAGTCAGAACTGGAACCATGGCCTTTGTGAAGCATCAGCACATACTATTTCCAAACAACATGATCCATCATAGGTTGTTCCTTTCTTCTAAATATTTTCTAAGTTAGTCTAAAATATCATCTGATAATCAATACTGTGTAATTCAGCAGCATCTTAGGAAATGTTTTACATTGTCTATCACAGCAAAATTATTTCTTCTTCCTAATATTAAAAAATGTAGAAACTAATGCTCGGAAAGGTTAAATAATTGTCAAAGCTCAAGTGGATCCATATCTTCTTATTGTGTCTACTACTCTTCTTATAATATTATAGAAATAGAGATCTGAGAAATGTGGATATGTACTTTTTCTGTACATGTACTGTACCTTTTTTTTTTTTTGCTCTAAGCCCACCAGGGTGACAAAAGAAACATCATTGAGGCTTGTTAGGGTCACTAGATTAGTGATTCTCATCTGTGGCTACACATTAGATGACTGAGGGACTATCATTATCTGTTTTTTATTTTTATTTTTATTTTTGAGAGAGAGAGAGAGAGCACAAGAAGGGCAGGGGCAGAGAGAGAACTGAACGGAGGATCTGAAGCAGGCTCCATGCTGACAGCAGAGAGCCCAATGTGGGGCTGAAACTCACAAACCACAAAATCACAACCTGAGCAGAAGTTGGACACTTAACCGACTGAGACACCCAGGTGCCCCTATATCATTATCTTTTAATATACACAGGAAATTCCAATAAAGTTGAGGATCACTGTTTTAAGCACAAAGAGAATGGTATGAAGGCAAGTTCAAAGTATAAACTCTGTCAACTCCTCTACATTTTTTTAATACATAAAATAATTTTCCTAATCACTAGTGAAACAAATTTAGGACCAAAAAATTTGAAGGGCATATTTTATTTTAACAATCACTTTTATAAGGTCCCCATACATGTAGGGCACTGTGAACATTACTGTGAATTACAAAAAAAGGTAATTGGTTTCTACACTCAGAAAGCTAATAGTTAACTGATAATTTGCTATACATTATGTGTTACAATGACATAAGCAAGTATATTTTACTTATTTATTTAAAATTTGTTTTTATTGAAGTATATATGACCAACAATGTTACATTAGTTTCAGGTGTACAACATAGTGATCCCACAACTGTATACATTATGATGTGCTCACCACAAGTGTAGCTACCATTTGTCACCATGCAATGCTCCTACAATACCACTGACTATATTCTCTATGCTATACCTCTTATGGCCATGACTTATTTATTCTATAACTAGAAGCTTGCACTTCCTATTCCCCTTCATATATTTTGCCTATCCCCTCACTCTCCTCTCTTCTGGTAACCACCAGTTTATTCTCTGTATTACAGGTCTGTTTTCACATGATTGTTTGTTCATTATTAAAATTGTGGCATAGGTGACACACAATGTTACATTAGTTTGAAGCATACCACATAGTGATTCAACAAGTTTATATATTATGCTATGCTCACAAAAAAGTATAACTACCATCTGTCACTATATAATGCTATTGCGATTCTATTGACATATTCCCTTGCTGTATCATTTATCCCCATGACTTATTCATTCCATAACTGGAAGCTTGTATCTCCCATTCCCCTTCATCCATTTTGCCCATCTCCCACCTCTCTCCCCTCTGAAAACTATCAGTTTATTCTCTGTATTTAAGAGTATGTTTCTAATGGTTGTTTATTTGTTTTTTTCTTAGCTTCTGTCTATAAGTGAAATCCTATGGTATTTATTTTTCTCTTTCTGTCATTTCACTTAGCATAATACTTTTCAGGTCTATCCATGTTGTTGCAATTGGCAATATCTCATTCTTTTTTATAGTGAGTAATATTCCATCCATCATACACACACACACACACACACACACACACGCACACACACCACAACGTCTTTATATGTTCATCTACTGATGGACATGGGTTGTTTCCATATCTTGGCTATTGTAAATAATGCTGCAATAAACATAGGAGTCCATAAATCTTTTCAAATTACTGGTGTCATTTTCTGGGTAAAAACCCAGTAGTGAAATTACTAGATTATATGGTATTTTTATTTTATTTTTATTTTTAATTTTTAAGGAACTTCCCTATTGGTTTCCACAGTGGCTGCACCAATTTACATTGCCAGCAATAGTGAACAAGGGTTTCTCTTTCTCCACATCCTCACAAACACTTGTTATTTCTTTTATATATATATATATATATATATATATATATATACCATTCTAGCTGATATAAGGTGACATTTCATTGTGATTATGATTTGTATTTCCCTGATAATTACTGACAATGAACCGCTCTCCGTGTGTCTGTTGGTCATCTGAATATCTACTTTGGAAAAAATGTCTATTCAGGTTGTCTGCCAATTTTAATTGGATTATTTAGAGTTTTGTTTGTTTTTTTATTGTTGACTTATTCTTTATATAGTTTGGATATTAGCTTCTTATTGAATATATCATTTGCAAATATCTCCTTCCATTCAGTAGATTGCCTTTTTGTTTTGTTGATGGTTTCCTTCTCTGTGTGCAAAGATCACAAAATTTTTAGGGGAACTAAATATCATCTAGTCCATTGTTTCTCAACTTTGGCTAGACATCTGAATCACCTAGGAATGTTTTTTTAAATAACAATGCCTAGGTCTGACCTTGAGACATAAATCAGAATATCTGACTGTGGGGCCTGGATACCAGTATTTTCTAAAAGCTACTCAGGTAATTCTAACATGCAGCCAGGGTTGAGAACTATTAAATGAATTTCTCAATAAGTTGCAGTTAAGGGCTGAAATGTAAGTGCTCTAGGAAGGTGAAATTGAATTAGGTGGGTTGAATAATTGCCTTTTTATTTAAAATGATAATGTGTTTCTAAGAACAGAATATGATTTAAGTTCATATATATTCCAATACTTTCATTGAATACAAAAAATTGATTCTTTTGAAGAGAGACTATCTTCTTTTTATAAGAATGAATATATATATATAGATAGATAGATAGCGTATCTATTATTCGTCATGATAGCCTTAATGCATTTACTGAAGAAAAAAAAGAGAGAGAATGTATTCTGCAGGCTTTAAGAATGTTTAATATTTAATCTTTCTTCTCAGGTCAAATTTAGTCATTTTTTCTTTGTTTCAAGTTTTTATTTAAATTCTAGGGTGCCTGGGTGGCTTAGTTGGTTGAGCGTCTGACTTCGGCTCAGGTCATGATCTCATTGCCTGTGAGTTCAAGCCCCCCCACCAGGATCTGTGCCGACAGCTCGGAGCCTGGAGCCTGTTTCGGATTCTGTGTCTCCCTCTCTCTCTGACCCTCCCCCATTCATGCTCTGTCTCTCTCTGTCTCAAAAAAATAAATAAACGTTAAAAAATAAAAAATAAAAAATTCTAGTTAGTAAACATATAGTGTAATATTGGTTTCAGGAATAGAATTTAGTGATTAGTCACTTACATATAACACGCAGTACTCATCACAAGTGTCCTCCTTAATCACCCATTTAGCCCATACCCTCCCACCTCTCCTCCATGAATCCTCAAAAATATACTAATTTAAAGAGGCACAAGCACCCTGATGTTTATAGCAGCATTATCAACAATAGCCAAATTATGGAAAGAGCCAAAACGTCCATTGATTGATAAATGGAAAAAGAAGATGTGAGATAAAGATAGTGGAATATCACTCAGCCATCAAAAAGAATGAAATCTTCCTGTTTACAACATGGATGGAGCTAGAGTATATTATACTAAGCGAAATAAGTCAGTCAGAAAAAGATAAACTTACCCCTTTGAAAAATTTCATACTCAGTAATTCTCCCATATATCTTCCATGATAGCATCTGCATTTAATATTAAGTATGCTTAGAGGTACCTGGGTGGCTCAGTTGGTTGAACATCTGACCCTTGACTTCAGTTCAGGTCATGATCTCAGGGTTGTGGGACCAAGCCCTCTGTTAGCCTCCATGCTGAGCGTGGAGCCTGCTTAGGATTCTCTCTCTCCCTCTGCCCTTCTTCCCACTCATGCCCTCTTTCTAAAAATAATTTAAAAATTAAAAAAAAATATTAAGTATGCTTATATCAATCTTTAATTCAATGTTTGGTATAGTTCTTGAAAATTCATAGTATATCAATATTTGTCTTTGAATATATAGTACACTTATAATTTTTCAATTTTAGTATTAAGTGTAACAACAGACATAAAACCCACAAAAATAGTTTTTGTACTTCAGTACAAAAGTGCTACTGGACTATTTACAATGGATATGTTAATGCTACAGAGACTTCAATGCAAAGTAGAGTACTGAAGGTTTATTCAGTTTGGAACTTTGGATAGACTTGTACCTTACATTAAATCCTCAGTCTTTGTTAACCAGTAGTGTTACTAGAATTTCATACACAGCACAAAAAATGAAATTTAACATATCAAATATCTTCAACTATTAGGGGTTCACATTATAACTAATCCTCAAGAGTAATTTCCCTTTATAAACATTACTGCACACATCAATTTAGAGCTAATTAAGTTCCTTAATTATTATGCAATCACAAACATAATTACTGTGTAATTTCATTTATATGAAATTGTAGAATGGGCAAAACTAACCTAGAGTGACAAAAAGCATATCAGTAGTTGTATGAGACAGGAATAAGAAAAGACCGACTACAAGGGGCATGAGGGAACTATTTGGTTTGATGGAAAATATTCTGTAACTTGATTGTGGTGATGGTTACATGAATGTACACATTTGTCAGAACATATGCCTATACAAACAGAATCTGTGCATTTTATGGTGTAAATTATAGTGAAATAAAGTTATATTTTTAAAATTTTTAAATTATTTTTTAAGTGTATTTAGTTTTGAGAGAGACAAGGACAACAAGAGTGGAGGAGGGGCAGAGAGAGAGGGAGACACAGAATCCCAAGAAAGCTCCATGCTGCTAGCTGCAGAGCCTGACACAGGGTTCAAACTCACAAACTGTGAGATCATGACCTAAGCTGAAACCAAGGATCAGTTGCTTAACAATCTGAGCCACCCAGAACCCCAAAAAAGTTAGATTTTTACTATTTATTTATTTATTTATTTATTTATTTTTAAAGTTAGATTTTTAAAAGGACAAAAAATAGTTTGTACATTAATAGTCCCTTTGAAAAGTTTATAACTAAAATGTCCTACACTTAAATGGTCATTTAAGACACAGAAACTATCTCACTCCCTATAGAATTCTTTTTATTTTACCTGATGGCACATAGAACAAAATAAAGCCATAATTTTTATTTTAAATATTTTTTTTCAAGATCTTTACATTGAGAGGTAATCAGGGTATGGAGGACATTTATATATATTGTACTACATTGGTCTTTTGATAAATGAGGTAAGCACCATTAATGTTATTTATTTATTTTGTGTTTTTGGAGCTTTTAGTTCCAGTGCAATAATAAAATAAAAGCTTGGTATAACTTGAAGGATATCTTGAAATACCTGAAAGATATTAAGATAACGCAATTCCCAAGTGTCAAATAAAACTTTCTTTAATATCAGTTGGCTAATGCTAAAGGCAGTTGGATTCACTGCAGTGTTTTTGCTGTTATTATATGGTATTTTTAGTAATATGTAGAAAACTATGACAGGATTCTGTGCTATTTAGTAGCCATAAAGACCAACTATCAACTACAGTCAGGACAAAAAGAAAACTCATTATAAAGAGTAGACAAGGACCCTTCAATCTGATTCAAAACAGAGGACTCCTAAACCATCTCTATAATTATGAATGCCAGTCCACCCCATAGAAATCCCCTTGTAGATATTCATATTTTCCTTTAATTTGTGCTAATTTCTAAAATGAAATCATTATTACATAACAGAATATCATGCTTTCTTTGTCACTTCACTGTCCATTTTGTTGGAAAACTTACCTATTGAATCCTAGTATGATCTACATCTCAAGCCATAACTGCACAGAATGAAGTATAAGGTCATAAATGTACTATGACAATATAAATGTATATGAATGCAGAATGAATTATGTTATCATTCTAAACATAAAAGAATAAACCCTTTTCATATAAATGAATAATATTCAATTCCTATGCATGTGTTATATCTCTATAAGCAAAAAATCAAAGAACTTCAAGGAGTTTAATTTTAGAATAGAAAAACAAAATTTAAATATTCAATCTAAATACATAAATATCAATTTAAATAATTGCTAGCATGGTACTTATGGAAAGCCCAAAATATAACTCATAGAAATATATTCAGCAAAAATAACATGACATTTGCTAACATGTCGAATAACCCATATATGCTTCAACAGAAGATTCAAAGACTCTCTTCCATTCCAGGGTTCTCTTATAGACAACTTTCCAGAGTCTGGTTTGTTTTAATAATGACTTTCTATGTAAAAATACAATTTTAAATTGAATGTTAAGCGATACTTCTTAAATTGGTCTTTTTCTAACATAAACATTGTAATGAAAAAACCCCATACTATGTAAATTGATAAGTATTAAGTGGCAGTATGAATCAAAGTAAAATAAAGAAACCTAGCTCAAATTTTATTCAGGCATATTTATCAGGACATCTTATGCCAACATATCCCTGTAGGTCTATTTGCTCCTCATAGTTGCTTTCTTCTAGGAAAAGTTGATGTGATGACTACTTTAAAATTTCCACTTCCCTTTTTCTAGAACAGAAAATTAAAAGCGTTTGAAATACCAGTACTCTTGATACCCACATAGCAAGTATTTCATTTTCATTGAAAGGCAAATTCCCTTCCCCTGAAATACATATCTATACATTCTGATCATTTCTCTTGAGCAACTGTTTTTGCTAAGGAATTTTTGTTTTGTTTTGCTTTCAGTTTCAAAGTCTAAGTCAAAAATAACATCGAGCTTACTACTTAATCCCTTGAATTTTTTCAAGAAGAAACAATGACTACCTTAAACTTGGAAAAATAAAGAAATTTTTTACTGATGAGGCTTTCAAAGATACAGCAAAAGTATTCATATGAAGTATCTCATTGGATTCCCACAAAATATGGTGAATTGGGCATATATTACTCCCATGGACCACTTCCATAGATAAAATTGCTTAAAAATATTATAAAATCAGGGAATGACAACAATGCTAATCCTGCTCATTCCTTGTCAAATTACACTGTTTTATTTATGGATCCAAAAAGGATATAAAGAGATAAACTTAAACCAAATTTACAACTTATAAATGATTTAGGAACTAAAGAAGCATTCATATAAGATTTTGATACGCTTCAAATTATCCTCATAGCAATTGAAAGATTAGATATTTTCTTTTTTTTTTTTTTTTTTTTTTTTTTTTTTACTTTGGTACTTTTTAATGTAAACAATCATTCTTGATTAATTTTCAAAATAACGATACAAATGTAGCATTTTTCTTGTAATGGAAAACTTGTTTGGAGGTTACTTCATTCTTTTTCTCTTTTTCAAATGTGCATCTCGTAGTGCCAGCTGCTTTTCTCAGAAGGAACGCTTGTTCTTTGACCAGACATTATGGCTATACTGCACCATCATGAAGTTCTTCTGTTTTTTCTTCTCTTTATTTGTGGAACTAGAAAATGGGTTCATTTTGGTTTTCTTCCTCACAAATTCTTTTCGGTCTGTCTTCCCAGCCATTGTCGTTGCTAGTTTTGTCTCCTTGTCAGACTTTGGTATTTTATGAAGGCGTTCAATGTCCCAAAGAGAAAGTAACTCACCCCTGGGCTCCTCATCACTATCTACTTCAATGTGTTTCCTCTTTTGGGCCTTCCCTGGTGCAGCGTCAAGTTCTTTCCTCATTTGGGCCATGCGGATTTTCTGGAAGTCTTCCTGAGTTAAAACTCGTCTAGTGCTAATGGCCGTAGCTTTGGCTCTCCGCTCGTCCATGGGCATGCTGTTGAGCTTCTTGGAGATTTCTTGCTGTTCTTCATCAGAAGAGTGGTGCACATCAACCCACTCACCATCAGCATCTGCCTCCCCACTGAGACTGGTGGTCTCCCACCCATCTTCATCGTTTTCAGCATTCTCTTCTTTTTCAACTTCTAGAACTTCTGCTCCTGGAATGTAATCTTTAGCATCCAATTCTCCATATTCTTTCACTATTGCTTCTATGGAGGCCTCTGTAGGCTTACCCCGGAATTTCTTTTGCAACATCTGAAGATTCAGTGTTCGGAAGAGCTGAATCAAAGTTCTAGCAGACAACATCACATTCTTATCTTTGTGTGTTTTATACTGAGCCAGGTCTTGGAGAAGTTCTTCAGTCATGGCTAGAGGACATCGAGCTGTTATCTCTTTTATAGCATTGATTCCTACTGTCATGACCTCCCCAGGGTTCTTGTCGGTGACAAAATTGTTGGCCACAGTCATGAGCAATGACTGAATGATCTCTGGGGGTACTAAGTGATGAGATGCTTGGGCAGCAAACAGAAGAATCTTTGTTACCTCTCTTTGGTGGGGCTGCAGAAATCTTTGCACAAAGGGATAGAAGTTGAAGAGAAAAAGCTTGTGAATTCCCACCAATCTGGAGATAAGGTTCATGAGCATCATTTTCACCTCAAACCTCTCCTTAGAGCTCTCTAGCTGCGTTAGTAGTTTTTCTGCAAAACCTTGGGGATCGTGAATCAAATGAATAGCTGAAAAGTTAAACATCTCTGGTTTTTTCTTCTTTTTTTGTTTCTTAATAACTTTCATAAGCTTTTCCAACTTTTTCTTGTTTTTTGGAACTTTTTTTCCCTGTGTCATATTGCACTAGCAGATCTCTTGCTGTTGGTCCTTCATCCTCAGACTCTGAGTCGCTGTTTTGTTTCTCTTCTTCATCTTTTCCAAGGAAAAATGTCAAAGCAGCAACTAATATCTTAGTGACCTTAGAGAAACACACGGTTATCGCATTGACAGTTTTGGCATCATTTCAGATGTTTCTTCTGTAGAGTTCAATCATCACATCCAAAGATATCTTGGCTGCAGTTGCATTGCTATCTCTTAACATGGTATACATTAAATTCTGCAACACTATGTTCACTTTATTGTTCTTGTGTTTTGCATTTATATTCTTGATATCAGTGACAATATGTGTGTATAAAGTCTTTTGCAGAAGCTTATCATGGCAACGCAGAAGTTCAAAGAAGAGTTCTAGCAAACTTGATGGATTGATGAGATTCTTGTTTCTCAGCAAGATCAAAGCTTTGCAAAATGTCATTCGAAGATCTGGATCCAAGACAGTGTGATTGTAGGAAAGAAGATCTTTCAGCTCTTGAGGAAATTTACTTAAATGTTCTGGATAGCAGTGACCAATCTGTGTCATAAACATCACCAGCTCTGCCAATTCTTTGCTGGGTTTATTTGGTTGTAATTTGAAAATCTCCACATTGGATTTGTAGTGATTATACTGCTGTAGAAACTCCTCGATGTAGGCCGGCGGATCCCACTTGATCAGATTCTGTAACTGCGGCAAGTTGCTGGGCAGCTTGTTATTGTTTCTGTTTTACATGCTGGCCACTGACTGGATCCGCCAGGAGCAGTGTTAAGAAACCTCACACCGCCTGCCACCACCAACCGAATCAGCTACAGGTAGGAATCCTGCTTCTGAGTATGACCGGAAATCTAGATATTTTCAATTAAATGGTTGTCTGTGAAAGAATCTAGGAGCACATGGGCCTAGGTTCTACTATGAGTTCTGTGACCTTAGAGAAATTTATTATTTCATTTCTTCATTTGAAAAATGGGTGTAACAGTACCAACCTCAATTAACTATTCTGAAAATTAAATGACAAAGTAAGCGCAGATGAAAACACTTAGGATTATTCTTAAAAGATATTGGAGTCTCAATTCAATATTAGTTCTTCCTTCTGCCACTTCCATGAAAAATAAAAGCTATACAAATGTTAGTTAACTAAACCTTTTAGGGTTTGATGATTTTGAGAACATCTCTGATCATAGTAAGTTGTGAAATTTTTAATAGTTACAGAAATTATGGGTCATTAATCATGAATTACCATTATGAAGAATACAAATTCTTACAAATAGTCAATTTTATAGTATTTTTTTAAATAATGGGCTAACACCTGGGGCTTATTATCATACCATTGTCTGATGAGTTAATTTGGTTTATGGCCCAGATTCCCATGATGAACTTAAAGCATGTGTTCATATGCCAATAAAATTTAAATTGTTGGAGCGCCTGGGTGGTTCAACCGGTAAACGTCCAACTTCAGCTCAGGTCATGATCTCGTGGTCTGTGAGTTTGAGCCCTGCGTCAGGCTCTGTGCTGACAGCTCAGAGCCTGGAGTCTGTTTTGGATTCTGTGTCTCCCTCTCTCTTTGACCCTCCCCCGTTCATGCTCTGTCTCTCTCAGTCTCAAAAATAAATAAACATTAAATATATATATTTATATATATAATATATATATTTTATTACATTTTATTTATAATATATATAAATTTATAATATATATAAAATATATATATTTATATATATTTAGATATATATATATATAAATTGTCTTGTGCTAATGCAATAAAGCACACTCAAAAGATTTGAGATACACTTGAAATATAATAAAATTATTTCTAATAACTCTCTAAACTTAGATTAAACTCAAATATGTAAATACATGACTGGTATCATAATTAATATTAGCACACAGGAAGTAATAGCTTCTGTGAATAAAAAAATAATTTACCACTCAATTTTACATAT
This sequence comes from Panthera tigris, assembly GCF_018350195.1. Taxonomy (NCBI): domain Eukaryota; kingdom Metazoa; phylum Chordata; class Mammalia; order Carnivora; family Felidae; genus Panthera; species Panthera tigris. The sequence goes on along the minus strand of NC_056677.1, from coordinate 74,502,819 downwards.
ATTAATGAAATAAATATTCATATGTTTTTCACAATGGAAAATATTTCTGCATCTAATTCTAGCAGTAAATATATAATGACTTTATTTTTCAAATTTCTCTTTGATTTTACTTTAAAAAATGATAAATAAGAACATTTCCTTACTTTGTAAAGCTTTGATACTGTGTATGCCAGGAAGCTGGATAGAAAGAAGAAAGCTAGAAATTCCTGGGAAAATGATAAATTTTTAGAGAATCAAAATTACAAATATAATAAAGTTCAAATACATCATAAAAGGACAAAATATATCTGCAAATTGATGTTGAATATGATTTTTTGCTATGGTCTGGAAAGAAAAATAAATTAAGATCATAAATCTATACCTATAAGGTTGATTGAAATTTTGTGCAATGTGGGCCTGGGAGTTTGGTTTTTACTCTATGTACGTAGCCTTATTATAAACCTGAACTAAATTCAGAAAGCAAATGAATTAATGAATTATACTGGGCTATACATATGATACTGTTTTTTCATAGATTTTTTTCCCTAGAAATAATTTCTTCACCTGATTTTTATTCCTCTGTAATTTATGTTAAATTAAGAAGAGTAAATCAATCATTGCAGACTTGGAAATCAGCACAAGTTTATACATTCTTTGTAAAACAATTTCAATAACTAGTATCACCTATTTTCATCCCATTCCAACAAACTCACTTATATATAACAGTAATGGGTTCTTTTTTAATTTTTTTAAAAAAATATTTTTTTTAATTTATTTAATTTTGAGAGAGAGAGACAGAGAGAGAGAGAGAGAGAGAGAGAGAGCATGGATGGGGGAGGGGCAGAGAGAGAGAAACACAGAATCTAAAGTAGGATCCAGGCTCTGAGCTGTCAGCACAGGGCTCCAGGCGGGGCTCCAACCCACGAACTGTAGGATCATGACCTGAGCTGAAGTCAGACGCTAAACTGACTGAGCCACTCAGGCTCCCCAGTAATAGTTTCTTATAAGAATTATCTTCAGTTTCCTTCAATAATTAACAGTTTTGAAAAATATTGTGCCCACTGTAGTAACTTTAATCATATGGAATCTAAATTCCAAAATGTAAATCAATTCATATTAGCTAAAATAAGCAGATTTATTAAGAAATAGGGGAGGGCACATTCATTACCTCTGTGTTACAAAGGGAATAAGAATGATATGATGAGCACTTGAGAAAGAAGGATGGAAACATGGTTTTATCTCTGTGACATCATGTTGGTGGTGGCTTTCATTGGAATTGAATGCAGACTAAGGTAGAATGTAGTGTATGATAGTTAAAGTGGAAGTGTTCAGAATACAGTTTACACTTTTAAAATTATTTGTATGATTATATTTCTTAAGATATAATTCACACACTATAAAATTTGCCTTTTAAAATGTACATTTTTATTTTTTTAGCATATGCAGAGCTGTGCTATTATCAGCACTATCAAACATCCTCTTTTGGTTATTTTTCAGAATGCTTAGAGTTATTTACCCAGGCTTTTCCTAACTTTTTACAAATTTTAATATACATTATCTTTAGAAACCCTTACTTTAATAGCCATCTGATAGGAGATTTATTGAGACCAACACTATACAATCTTAAGAATGAAATCCCATACATCTTTACATCTTCCCATACAGTTAATGGAAAAGAACATAGATTTGCATATTTGCACTGTATTATACTGTACTAGTAAAGTAAAAATAAAAATATTGTCAACACACATACATGTATCTCAACAATTGATGATATTTCATTTCTAACCATAAATAATAAATACTTAATTACCACATAGGTGTATTTCCCCCAGCTTGGAATACAGATCATGCTATATTTGAAATCATTTCTGAATCATTTATCATAACAAATCATAAAGAAACATTGTCTTTCGAAGTACTGATTCTTTCCTCTTTAGAGGTGTGTGTGTGTGTGTGTGTGTGTGTGTGTGTTTCAAGTTTTTATTTAAATTTTAGTTAACAAAAAGTACAAAATTGGTTTCAGGAGTAGAATTCAGTGATTCATCACTTATAACACCCAGCGCTCATCACAAGCGCCACCCCCCCATACCCATTACTGATTCAGCCTATCCCCTGCACAATTCCCCTCTAGCAACCCTGCTTGTTTTATATAGTCAAGAGTCTCTTATGGTTTGCCTCCCTCTCTTTTATTTTCTTCCACGATGTTCATCTTTTTGCTTCTTAAATCCACATATGAATGAAATCATATGGTATTTTGTCTTTTTCTGACTAATTTCACTTAGCACAATATACTCTAGCTCCATCCACATCATTGCAACTGGCAAGATTTCATACTTTTTGATGGCTGAGTAATATTCATATATATATATATATATATATATATATATATATATATACCATTTCTTGATCCAACATCAGTTGATTGACATTTGGGTTCTTTCCATATTTAACATCAGTTGATGGACGTTTGGGCTCTTTCCATACTTTGACTATTGTTGATAATGTTGCTATAAATATTGGGGTGCATGTGCTCCTTCAAGTCAGTATGTGTGTATCCTTTGGGTAAATTCCTAGTAGTGTAATTGCTGGATCATAGGGTAGTTCCATGTTTACATTTTTAAGTAAACTCCATACTCTTATCTAGAGTGGCTGCACTGGTTTGCATTCCCACCCACAGTGCAAGAGGGTTCCCCATACTCCACATCCTCGCCAACATCTGTTGTTATTAATTTTAGCCATGTTGATTCTTGTGAAGTGATATCTCCTTGTAGTTTTGATTTGTATTTCCCTGATGATCAGTGATGCTGAACATCTTTTCATGTATCTGTTGGCCATCTGTAGGGGCAGATTTTTTATTTATACTCTTGGTAAAATTAACCTCCTAAAGCACAATTCTGACTTTTCAACACCCAAATTATATGTGTCAACAGAATTTCTTTATCTGGTGTCCAAGACCCAAAATAACAATTCAAATTTTATTCCAACTACTCTATTTCATACATTTAACCCCAAAATTGAGTAATTTGATGTATATCTGGGTAAACCATAAGTTCCCTGTGTATGTGCCTTTAGTCTTTTTTTCTGATGACCCACTGTCTAAACGACCTTTGAACAACCTGCTCAAGTACCACCTGCACTAGAAATCATTCCCTTGCCTGAATAGATCTCTCCTCCTGAGGTCTCCTATGGCTTAGATTATCTCCATTCTGGAATCAGTGAGTTTCTCCCTTAATTTACAATTATCTGCCTATATTTTTCATTTCCCTTGATTTGACTATGAGTTTCCTAAGGACATTCACCAGGTATACATTATATTTCCTAGAGCTTCAGGACCCTATTAACTCATTGAAATAGTTATTCATGCCTAACTAATATTATAGAACACAAAGGTCAAGAAAACAATGTTGTAATTTTAGAAAGAGCATTATCAGTTTTATCAAGATTTAATTTAAAAACTTGTCTTTCTTGGTAGTCGCTAATTATGAACTTAGAAATCATGTAAAATTCTCTCTAGAAACCTCTTCTGTAATTCAGGGAAATAAATAACAGGGATGAGAGGGCTGAGAACATATGACTATATAGATGTGGCATGCACATTATTTGATGCAAATAAAGGATTCCCAAAGCAACTCATCTTCTTACTGATGCTTTGAATTTTAGCTCCATCATACTTACATTAATCAGAAAACAATATAGTAGTGACTCTTAACTAACTCAAAAGACATTTCTCTTAATAACAAGAATTCATAAGTTGAGTCTGGACCTTAGGTTGTTAATAACACAATATTTAAATTTTAAAACCTCAGAAGAATACATGCAAACATAGCTGTGAGCAGGTAGGTAACCTACGTGCAGAAATAACAACAACAGCAGCAACAACAACAATTACAAGAAAATCCTATGTAATCAAAATATACAAGGTGAGTAAAAACAGAAACAATGTTTGATGCTAATATTTTATGCATTTAAAAGTTCCATACATTTATGCTTTATAAATATGTGCTTAGGTAAGTCAGAGAAAGACAAATACTATATGTCTTCATTCATGTGTGGAATTTAGAAACAAACAAAAAGACAAAAAAGAAAAAAGAAAAAACACTTTTTAATACAGATGACAAAGTTCTGGCTTCCAGAGGGGAGATTGGTTGGGGATGGATGAAATAGATAAAGGAGATTAAGAGTACACTTACCATAATGGGCACTGAATAATGTATAAAACTGTTGGATCATTACACTGTATGCCTGAAACTAATATAACACTGTATATTAATTATACTTCAATAAAAATGTTTATGCTTACTTACCAATATAATAAAGTTATGAAAAAGTTTTTCCCTATTACCTATATAATTAATTATGTATCAATAAATCCAGAAGTCTCTTTGTAAAATTTGTTACAATGTATGTGCATTAAATATGCAGACATATGATCTCACTATTTGGAAAAAAATGGATATGGTTAAAGTTATAAAACATTTGACAAATCCTCTAAACAAATAGAGGAAAGCAAATCAAAACAAAAACAAATCCTCTAAACAACAGTAAATATATTCATCCCAATTCAGCTTTGTTGGTGAAAGTTAGTAGACAGCATAGACATCAGAATTACCATATCAGTGGAGAAGGCAAGATGATAGAGTAGTAGGTAGACCCTATGTTTCTTCATCCCTCAATTACAGCCAAATAGATATTGGATTATTCTGAACACCCAGGAAATCAATCTGAGGACTGAAAGATGGACTGCACATCTAGAGGGAGAAAAGCGGCCACATCGTGGAAGGTCAGATCTGTGGAAAGTTGGTTTGGGAGTGGGAAAAATTGTGGTGCTGCAGAGGGGAGGAGCCCTAATCATGGAAGGAGGAGGAAGGGAGAAAGAGAGAAAGAGTGAAAGCATGCGGGGGATTGCACAAGAAAAAAATCTTCTCCCAAACCATTGACTGGGAAAAAAAGAGGGGTTGATTATCTCAAGTATTTACAAGCATCTGAGCTCAAAGTCTGAAGTGTTAGAAGTCTGTGCCAGTGCCAGGGTCAGACCCAGTAGGCTTAGCAGGTATCATGTGGGGAAGGAGGGAAGAGGCCCAGTGCCAAAACAGTGGTCTGAGGATGCCCTGGAAGAAACTTCTCCTTTTCTTGGAATGTATTTGGGAGAGGTGGCATTGCCTCTCAGGGGAAAAAGAAATAGCAGGTGACATTGAATGGTCCCATTAATTAGCATAGCAGCAGTCACCTGCTGAAGGCAGTTGCCTAGAAGCAAGCTTTTGTCTGCACTTTACCATAGAATCCCTGCCCCTGTGCAGTCATGTGACTGATTTTCTTGGACGAAGCAGCACCAGCCACAGTGCAGTGAGATGTTCTCCCACAGGATCAATGTGGCTTCTTGCAGGGATGGAGTCCTAAAATTTGGAGTGTGAAGCCCAACCATGCACATTAGATAAAACACAGGGGTATTATACTGCCAGAAAGAGGACAGTTCAGATGCAGACAGGGTGAAGACAAGGTTCTGATGGAAGCCTTGGACACAGAAGGGGAGATTGTTCTTCTGTGAAAGCTTCCTGAACTGCAGCAGGAATGGTATCACCTGTCCCAGAATGAGAAAACAGGGTGATGCCATTTCCCCCCCACCCGTCAGCATGGACAGACTTCAGTGAATAACACAGTGCTCCGACTGGAGAATGGAGCTGCTTACAAGATCCACCTTACTGTACCCTGCAGGTGCACCCTTACTAGGGCAAGTCAGACTGAGAACTAGCACAGCAGGCACCTCCCCCAGAAGACCAGCACAACCCCTGATGCAAGCACAAAGTCTACTGATCATAAAGTGCTACAAAGCTCCAGCTCTAGGGAAAATAAGATTCAGCCTTTTCTAACAAGTACACCAAACACACCTACTTAATTCTTGCCAAACAGTGGACCAGGTCCAAATGGTCCACTGCAGGTAAGGAGAAACTGCAGAGGGCTGATATGAGGGCAAGAGCCAGAGCACAACAGCAGAGTGCACATAACATGCACAAAAAAAAACAAAATTTCCTGAAGTGCCAGGGCCTGGCACTGGGTATATGAGTATAGAAGAGTATATGATCTCTTCTTAATACAGCCATTACTCTCAAAAGCAGGAAATGTAACAGGTTTTCCTAACACACAGTAGACAGAGGCCTAGGCAAAATGACAAGATGGAGAAATCCATCCCAAAATGTTCAAGAATTCATTATACTTACATATATGGGTTAAAAAAAAGCTTAGGGCGGAAAATCACTGCCACAGGGAAAAAGCACCCAAGGTTGGTTAGTGAGATTTTATAATGGGATCATAAGTAACTTGTCATATCACCTACAGAAAACTACTTTCCATCTGGCACCAATATTCTTGATCATAAACTCCACTTGCCCTCCAGACCCTTTGCTTCTTGCACACACAACTTAATGATTACTATCAGATTGTTTTCTTCACGTTCACCATGTGTGTAAGATCTTGAGAGCTCAATAAATATGAGGCAAAACCACTGCTCAGGGTACTTGTCTCCTCCCAGACATTAGCATCTCTTGTTTTCATCTCTGCTTCTGCTCTCTTGATGGACAAGAAAGAACTCCAGACTCATAGTCTGTGACACCAAAAGAAAGAATTACAAGAAGTCACGACCAAGGATCTAATCAAAACAGATATAAGTAAGATGCCTGAACCAGAACTTAAAACAACAATCATAAGGATACTAGTTGTGCTTGAGAAAGCATAGAAAAAATTAAGAAACACTTAATGTAGAGATAAAAGATCAAAAACTAGTCAGGCCAAAATACAAAATGCTATAACTGAGATGCAAAACCGACTGGCTGTATTGACATGGATGGATGAAGCAGAAGAATGAATCAGTGATAGAGAACAAATAGTTATGGAAAATAATGAAACTGATAAGAAAAGGGACAGAAAAATATTGGATCACAAATGTTGATGTAGGGAACTCAATGATTCCATAAAGCATAATAATATTTGTATCATAGGAGTCTCAGCAGAAGAAGGAAGGGAAAAAGAGGCAGAAGATTTATTTGAGCAAAATATAGATAAAAATTTCCCTAATCTAGGAAAGGAAACAGAAAACAAAATCGAAGATGCACAGAGCATTCCCATCAAAATCAACAAAAAACTAGCTAAAACCAAGACATTTGGTAGTAAAATTTACAAAATATACAGAAAAGAAAAGAATCCTAAAAGTAGCAAGGGGAAAAAAAATTCTTAAAGTTACAAAGGAAGAAAATTCAGGTTCATAGCAGATCTGTCCACAGAAACATGGCAGGCCAGAAGGGAGTGACATGATATACTCAACATGATGAATGGACAAAATATGCAGCCAAGAAAACTCTATCCAGCAAGGTTGTCATTCGAATAGAAGGAGAGAAGAAGGCTTTTCCAGGGAAACAAAAACTAAAGAGATTTATTACCATTATACCAGACATCCAAGAAATATTAAAAGGCAATCACTGAGAGGGAGAAAAAGACCAAAAACAACAAAGACTACAAAGGAACAGAGAATACCACCAAGAAGACCAACATTACAGTTAAAACAATGGCACTAAATTCGTGCCTATCAATAATCACTCTGAATGTAAATGGACTAAGTACTCCAATAAAAAGACATAGGGAATTGCAATGGGGGGAAAAAAAAACAAGACCCATCTATATGCTGCCTATAAGTAAATATTCAAACCTAAAGACACCTGAAGATGGAAAGAAAGAGGATGGAAAACCATCTATCATGTTAATGGATGTCAAAAGAGAGAGCTTATTAACCATATTTATATTAGATAAACCAGGTTTTACAACAAAGACTATAATAAGAGGTGAAGATCTAACAAGTGTAAATGTTCATGCCCACAACTTGAAAGCACCTGCATATATAAATCAGTTAATAACAAAGATATAAAAACTCATTGATAATAATACAATAATACTAGGAAACTTTAATGAACACTTACAACAATGGATAGATCATCTAAACAGAAAATCAATAAGGAAAAATTGGCCATGAATGACACACTGGACCAGATGTACTTAACAGATATATTCAGAACATTGCACTCTAAAGCAGCAGAATATACGTTCTTTTTGAGTGCACATGGAACATTCTCTAGAATAGATCACATACTGGGTCACAAATCAGCCTCAACAAGTACACAAAGACTGAGATCATACCATGCATATTTTCAGACCACAACTCAATGAAACTTGAACTCAGTCACAAGAAAGAGTTGGAAAGACCACATATACATGAAGGTCAGAGAACATTCTACAACGGAATGAATGGGGTAAACAGGAAATTAAAAAAGAAATAAAAAAGTACATGGAAGCAGTTGAAAATGGAAACATGACAGTCCTAAACTTTTGGAAGAACAAAGGAAGGCCTAAGAGGAAAGTTTATCGCATTACAAGCCTACCTCAAGAATAAGAAGGAGATCGTCAGAAGATGGCGGCATAAGAGGACGCTGGGCTCACCGCGCCTCCTGCTGATCACTTAGATTCCACCTACACCTGCCTAAATAACCCAGAAAACCACCAGAGGATTAGCAGAACGGAGTCTCCGGAGCCAAGCACAGACGAGAGGCCCACGAAAGAGGGTAGGAAGGGTGGCGAGGCGGTGCGCGCTCCACGGAAGGGCGGGAGGGAGCCGGGGCTGAGGGGCAGCCTGCTGGACAAGCAGAGCCCCCGAGTCTGGCTTGCAAAAGCGGAGGGACGGACCAAGTGTGTTCCCACAGCAAACGCGACTTAGCATCTGGGAGGTCATAAGTTAACAGCTCTGCTCAGAAAGCGGGAAGGCTGGAAGACAAAGGGAGGGAGAGTTGCTGAGCCCCGGGATGACAGAGCTCAGTTTGGCGGGGAACAAAGGTGCTCACCAGCGCCATTTCCCTCGCCCATCCCCCAGCCAAAATCCCAAAGGGAACCAGTTCCTGCCAGGGAACTTATCGCTCCGCCCAAACACCAAACACTGTGCTTCTGCGGAGCCACCCCTCCGGCAGCAGATCTGACTCCCTCCCGCTGCCACAGGGCCCCTCCTGAAGTGGATCACCGAAGGAGAAGTGAGCTAAGCCTGCCCCTCCTGACCCCGTGCACCTTGCCTACCCACCCCAACTAATACGCCAGATCCCAGCACCACAAGCCTGGCAGTGTGCAAGTAGCCCAGATGGGCCACGCCACCCCACAGTGAATCCCGCCCCTAGGAGAGGGGAAGAGAAGGCACACACCACTCTGACTGTGGCCCCAGCAGTGGGCTGGGGGAAGACATCAGGTCTGACTGCGGCCCCACCCACCAACCCCAGTTATACACCACAGCACAGGGGAAGTGCCCTGCAGGTCCCCACGACTCCAAGGACTATCCAAAATGACCAAACAGAAGAATTCCCCTCAAAAGAATCTCCAGGAAATAACAACAGCTAATGAACTGATCAAAAAGGATTTAAGTAATATAACAGAAAGTGAATTTAGAATAAGAGTCATAAAATTAATCGCTGGGCTTGAAAACAGTATAGAGGACAGCAGAGAATCTCTTGCTACAGAGATCAAGGGACTAAGGAACAGTCAGGAGGAGCTGAAAAACGCTTTAAATGAGATGCAAAATAAAATGGAAATGACCACGGCTCGAACTGAAGAGGCAGAGGAGAGAATAGGTGAACTAGAAGATAAAATTATGGAAAAAGAGGAAGCTGAGAAAAAGACAGATAAAAAAATCCGGGAGTATGAGAGGAAAATTAGAGAACTAAGTGATACACTAAAAAGAAATAATATACGGATAATTGTTATCCCAGAGGAGGAAGAGAGAGGGAAAGGTGCTGAAGGTGTAATTGAAGAAATAATAGCTGAGAACTTCCCTGAACTGGGGAAGGAAAGAGGCATTGAAATCCAAGAGGCACAGAGAACTCCCTTCAGACGTAACTTGAATCGATCTTCTGCATGACATATCATAGTGAAATTGGAAAAATACAAGCATAAAGAGAAAATTCTGAAAGCAGCAAGGGATAAACGTGCCCTAACATATAAAGGGAGACCTATAAGACTTGTGACTGATCTCTCTTTTGAAACTTGGCAGGCCAGAAAGGCATGGAAGGAGACCTTCAATGTGATGAACAGAAAAAATATGCAGCTGAGAATCCTTTATCGAGCAAGTCTGTCATTTAGAATAGAAGGAGAGATAAAGGTCTTCCCACACAAATAAAACCTGAAGGAATTCATCACCACTAAACCAGCCCTACAAGAGATCCTAAGGGGAATCCTGTGAGACAAATTACCAGAGAATCGCTACAAGCATAAAACATACAGACATCACAATGACTCTAAACACGTATCTTTCTATAATAACACAGAATGTAAACAAACTAAATGCGCCAAACAAAAGACATAGGGTATCTGAATGGATAAAAAAAACAACACCCATCTATTTGCTCTCTACAAGAGACTCATTTTAGACCTGAGGACACCTTTATATTGAGAGTGAGGGGATGGAGAACTATTTATCATGCTACTGGAAGCCAAAAGAAAGCTGGAGTAGCCCTACTTATATCAGACAAACTAGACTTTAAATTAAAGGCTGTAACAAGAGATGAAGAAGGGCATTATATAATAATTACAGGGTCTATCCATCAGGAAGAGCTAACAATTATAAATATCTATGCACCGAATACGGGAGCCCCCAAATGTATAAAACAATTACTCATAAACATAAGCAACCTTATTGATAAGAATGTGGTAATTGCAGGGGACTTTAATACTCCACTTAAAGAAATGGATAGATCATAGAGACACACGGTCAATAAAGAAACAAGGGCCCTGAATGATACATTGGATCAGATGGACTTGACAGATATATTTAGAACTCTGCATCCCAAAGCAACAGAATATACGTTCTTCTCGAGTACACATGGAACATTCTTCAAGATAGATCACACACTGGGTCACAAAACAGCCCTTCAAAAGAATACAAGAATTGAAATCATACCATGCATACTTTCAGACCACAATGCTATGAAGCTTGAAATCAACCACAGGAAAAAGTCTGGAAAACCTCCAAAAGCATGGAGGTTAAAGAACACCCTACTAAAGAATGAGTGGGTCAACCAGGCAATTAGAGAAGAAATAAAAAAATATATGGAAACAAACGAAAATGAAAATACAACAATCCAAACGCTTTGGGATGCAGCGAAGGCAGTCCTGAGAGGAAAATACATTGCAATCCAGACCTATCTCAAGAAACAAGAAAAATCCCAAATACAAAATCTAACAGCACACCTAAAGGAAATAGAAGCAGAACATCAAACACAGCCTAAACCCAGCAGAAGAAGAGAAATAATAAAGATCAGAGCAGAAATAAACAATATAGAATGTAAAAAAACTGTTGAGCAGATCAACGAAACCAAGAGTTGGTTTTTTGAAAAAATAAACAAAATTGACAAACCTCTAGCCAGGCTTCTCAAAAAGAAAAGGGAGATGACCCAAATAGATAAAATCATGAATGAAAATGGAATTATTGCAACCAATCCCTCAGAGATACAAACAATTATCAGGGAATACTATGAAAAATTATATGCCAACAAATTGGACAACTTGGAAGAAATGGACAAATTCCTAAACACCCACACGCTTCCAAAACTCAATCAGGAGGAAATAGAAACCTTGAACAGACCCATAACCAGCAAAGAAATTGATTGGCTTATCAAAAATCTCCCAACAAATAAGAGTCCAGGACCAGATGGCTTCCCAGGGGAGTTCTACCAGACGTTCAAAGCAGAAATAATACCTATCCTTCTCAAGCTATTCCAAAAAATAGAAAGGGAAGGAAAACTTCCAGACTCATTCTATGAAGCCAGTATTACTTTGATTCCTAAACCAGACAGAGACCCAGTAAAAAAAGAGAACTACAGGCCAATATCCCTGATGAATATGGATGCAAAAATTCTCAATAAGATACTAGTAAATCAAATTCAACAGCATATAAAAGGAATTATTCACCATGATCAAGTGGGATTCATTCCTGGGATGCAGGGCTGGTTCAACATTCGCAAATCAATCAATGTGATACATCACATTAATCAAAGTAAAGATAAGAACCATATGATCCTGTCAATCGATGCAGAAAAGGCATTTGACAAAATCCAGCACCGTTTCTTAATAAAAACCCTTGAGAATGTCCGGATAGAAGGAACATACTTAAACATCATAAAAGCCATTTACGAAAAGCTCACAGCTAACATCATCCTCAATGGGGAAAAACTGAGAGCTTTTTCCCTGAGATCAGGAACACGACTGGGATGTCCAATCTCACCGCTGTTGTTTAACTTAGTGTTGGAAGTTCTATAATCAGCAATCAGACAACAAAACGAAATCAAAGGCATCAAAATTGGCAAAGATGAAGTCAAGCTTTCACTTTTTGCAGATGACATGTTACTATACATGGAAAATCCGATAGACTCCACCAAAACTCTGCTAGAACTGATACATGAATTCAGCAAAGTTGCAGGATACAAAATCAGTGTACAGAAATCAGTTGCATTCTTATACACTAACAATGAAGCAACACAAAGACAAATAAAGAAACTGATCCCATTCACAATTGCACCAAGAAGCATAAAATACCTAGGAATAAATCTAACCAAAGATGTAAAAGATCTTTATGCTGGAAACTATAGAAAACTTATGAAGGTAATTGAAGAAGATTTAAAGAAATGGAAAGACATTCCCTGCTCATGGATTGGAAGAATAAATATTGTCAAAATGTCAATACTACCCAAAGCTATCTACACATTCAATGCAATCCCAATCAAAATTGCACCAGCATTCTTCTCGAAACTAGAACAAGCAATCCTAAAATTCATATGGAACCACAAAAGACCCCGAATAGCCAAAGTAGTTTTGAAGAAGACCAAAGCAGGAGGCATCACAATCCCAGACTTTAGCCTCTACTACAAAGCTATACTCATCAAGACAGCATGGTATTGGCACAAAAACAGACACATACACCAATGGAATAGAATAGAAACCCCAGAACTAGACCCACAAACGTATGGCCAACTCATCTTTGACAAAGCAGGAAAGAACATCCAATGGAAAAAAGACAGTCTCTTTAACAAATGGTGCTGGGAGAACTGGACAGCAACATGCAGAAGGTTGAAACTAGACCACTTTCTCACACCATTCACAAAAATAAACTCAAAATGGATAAAGGACCTGAATGTGAGACAGGAAACCATCAAAACCTTAGAGGAGAAAGCAGGAAAAGACCTCTCTGACCTCAGCCGTAGCAATCTCTTACTCGGCACATCCCCAAAGGCAAGGGAATTAAAAGCAAAAGTGAATTACTGGGACCTTATGAAGATAAAAAGCTTCTGCACAGCAAAGGAAATAGCAAATTTTCAATGTATCAGTCAAAATGACATCATTGCCACAGAATTTCAATCATATACAAATCCTAATACAAAAATTTAATTCACCTTTAAATGATTTGAGCTTGATGGACAAATATACTATCAGAGGCATAACTTTCTTGAGGTTTAAAATAGCAGCATTAATGTATTAGGTATAATCTTGCACTTATATATGATTAATATAGTTAATGACAAAATCCCACCTTATTTAAAACATTGTAGCTGAAATACTCAGTAAATTATTTGTTCAATTTGTCAATGTAATGTAAGTATGTTGGTGAAATTCCTAAGGAAAGAGTCTAGTTCCCTGGCAATGGATTGTAGTGTAAAGTTCATTGAACATGGGAAAAATGAACTTGTGTGTTCAAATCTCCCACTTGTTACATAGAATTTAGATTTTTTAAACTATCTTTTTTTCTAGCTAAAGAAATGGACTTGAAAAAAATTTTTGAAATCTTTGTAGAATTGTGATAGGAATATGTTTTTCAAGTTTTAATTTAAACACTAGTTAGTTAACATGAGTGGTAAAATAGGTTTAAGGAGTAGATTTCAGTGGTTCATCACTTACATACAACACCCACTGCTCATTACAAGTGCACTCCCTAATAACCATCACCTGTCTAGCCCATCTCCCACCCACCTCCCTCCATCAACATTCAGTTTGTTCTCTATAATTAAGAATCCCTTATGGTCTCTCTCTCTCTTTCTCTTTCTCTCTCTCTCTCTCTCTCTCTCATTTTTCATATATATACAAAACATCTTCTTTATCCATTCATCAGCTGATGGGCATGGGGGTTCTGTTCATAGTTTGGCTATTGCTGATAATGCTACTATAAACACTGGGGTGCATGTATCCCTTAGAATCTGTATTTTTGTATCCTTTGTGTACACCTGGTAGTGCAATTGCTAGGTCATAGGATAGTTTTATTTTTAACATTTTGAGGAACCTTCATACTGATTTCCAGAATGCCTGCACAAGTTTGCATTCCAACCAACAATGCAAGAGGGTTTCTCTTTTCTCCACATCTTTGCCAACCTCTGTTGTTTCTTGTGTTGTTAATTGTAGCCATTCAGACAGGTGTGAGGTGATACGTCTTCGTGGTATTGAATTGTATTTCCCTGATGATAAGTAATATTGAACATTTTTTATGTTAGTCATCTGTATGTATCCTTTGGGAAAATGTCTATTCATATCTTCTGCCCATTTCTTAACTGAATTATTTCGTTTTTTGGTGTTAAGTTTGATTATATATATATATATATATATATATATATATATATATATATATACAGATTTTGGATACTAAACCTTTATCAGATATGCCATTTGCAAATATCTTCTCTCATTCCGTAGGCTAACTTTCAGTTTCCTTGACTATTTATTTCACTGTGCATAAGCTTTTTATCTTGGTGGAGTGCCAATAGTATATTTTTGCTTTTGTTTCTCCTTCCTCCTGGGACGTATCTAGTAAGGAGTTGCTGTGGCTAATGTCAAAGAGGATGCTGCCTGTGTTCTTCTCTAGTATTTTGATTGTTTCCTATCTCACACTTAGTTCATTCATAAATTTTGAATTTATTTTTGTTTGTGGTGTAAGAGAGTGGTCCAGTTTCATTCTTCTGTGTGTTGCTGTCCAGTTTTTCCAACACCATTTGTGGAAAAGACTGTATTTTTCCCATTGGATATTCTTTCTGCTTTGTTGAATATTAGTTGACCATGCAGTTGAGGGTTTTCTATTGTGTTCCATTGATCTATGTATCTGTTTTTGTGCCAATACCATACTGTCTCGATGACTACAGTTTTATAATATAGCTAGAGGTTTGGAATTGTGATGCCACCAGCTTTGTTTTCTATTTCAGTGCTCCTTTGGCTATTTGGGGTCTTTAGTAGTTCTATACAAATTTTAAGATGGTTTGTTTTAACTCTGTTAAAAAATGCAGGTGGTGTTTTCATAGGGATTGCATTAAGTGTGTAGATTGCTTTGGGTAGTATAAACATTTTAACAATGTTTGCTCTTCCAACCCACAAGCATGGAATATTTTTCCACTGTTTTCTGTCCTCTTCAATTTCTTTCATAAGTGTTTTATAATTTTCAGGATACAGATCTTCTACTTCTTTGGTTGGGTTTATTCCTAATTATCCTGTGGTTTTTGGTACGATTATAATCAGAATGGATTTCTTGATTTTTCTACTTCTTCATTATTGGTGTATAGAAATGCAAAAAATCTGTACATTGATTTTATACTTTGCAAATTTGTTGAGTTCATGTATTAGTTTTAGCAATTTTTTGGTTGAGTCTTTCAGGTTTTCTATATAGAGTATCACGTCTTTTGTGAATAGTGAAAGTTTGACTTCTTCCTTGCCAATTTGGATGTCTTGTATTTTGTTTTTTGTCTGATTGCTGAGGCTATGATTACCAGTACTATGTTAAATAGTAATGTTGTAAGTGGACATCTCTGTTTTGTTCTTGATCATAGAAGATAAGCTCTCAGTTTTTCCCCATTCAGGATGATATTAGCTGTGGGTCTTTCATATACAGCCTTTATGATGTTGAGGTATGTTCCATCTGTACTTTCTTTGTTGAGGGTTTTTATCAAGAATGGATGCTATACATTGACAAATGCTTTTTGTGCATCTATTGAGAAGACCATATGGTTCCTATCCTTTCATTTCATCATGTTGATTGATTTGCAAATATTGAACCACCCCCAGCCCAGAAAGAAATTCCACTTGATCCTGTTGAATAATTCTTATCATGTACTTGTGGATTCAGTTTGGTAGTATTTCCTTGAGAATTTTTGCATATGTGTTCATGAGGGATAGTGGCCTGTAATTCTCCATTTTAGTAGGATATTTGTATGGTTTTGGAATCAAGGTAATGCTTGCTTCATCAAAGAAATTTATGTTTCCCTTTCATTTATATTTTTTTGGAACAATTTGAGGAAAACAGTCAGGTATTAACTCTTCTTTCAAGGTGTGGTAGAATTCCCCTGGGAAGCCATTTGTCCCTGGGCTTCTGTTTTTTGGGAGATTTTTAATTATTTATTCAATTCCTTTGCTGGTTATGGGTCTGTTCAATTTTTCTATTTTCTTATTTCAACTTTGGTAGTCTGTGTGTTTCTAGGAATTTGTCCTTTTCTTCCAGATTGCCCATTCATTGGCATATAATTTTTTATAATATTTTCTTATAATTTTTGCATTTCTGTGGTGTTTTTGATCTCTTAAATTCAAAATTTCATTCATTTGTGTTCTTTGTTTCTTTCTTTGTTTCTTTGTTTCTTTCTTTCTTTCTTTCTTTCTTTCTTTCTTTCTTTCTTTCTATGTCTGGCTAGGGAGTTATCTATTTTATTAATTCTTTCAACTAATTGATGCATTCTATCAATTATTTAATTAATTCTTTCAACAAGAACCAGCTCTTAGTTTCATTGGTCTATTCTTTTTCATTGATACTATTCTTTTTCGTTTCCATGCCATTTATTTCTGCTCTAGTTCATTATTATGTCCCTTCATCTACTATCTTTTGGCTTTATTTGCTATTCCTTTTCTAGCTCCTTTAGTTTTAAGGTTATGTTGTGTTTTTAGACTTTTCTTATTCTTTTTTTTTTATATTGTACTTACTTTTATTTTTTTTCAATATATGAAATTTATTGTCAAATTGGTTTCCATACAACACCCAGTGCTCACCCCAAAAGATGCCCTCTTCAATACCCATCACCCACCCTCCTCTCCCTTCCACCCCACATCAACCTTCAGTTTGTTCTCAGTTTTTAACAGTCTCTTATGCTTTGGCTCTCTCCCACTCTAACCTCTTTTTTTTTTCCTTCCCCTCCCCCACGGGTTTCTGTTATGTATCTCAGGATCCACATAAGAGTGAAAACATATGGTATCTGTCTTTCTCTGTATGGCTTATTTCACTTAGCATCACACTCTCCAGTTCCATCCACGTTGCTACAAAGGGCCATATTTCATTCTTTCTCATTGCCACGTAGTACTCCACTGTGCATATAAACCACAATTTATTTCTCCATTCATCAGTTGATGGACATTTAGGCTCTTTCCATAATTTGGTTATTGTTGAAAGTGCTGCTATAAACATTGGGGTACAAGTGCCCCTATGCATCAGCACTCCTGTATGCCTAGAGTAAATTCCTAGCAATGCTACTGCTGGGTCATAAGGTAGGTCTATTTTTAATTTTTAAAGGAACCTCCACACTGTTTTCCAGAGCGGCTGCACCAGTTTGCATTCCCACCAACAGTGCAAGAGGGTTCCATTTCTCCACATCCTCTCCAGCATCTATAGTCTCTTGATTTGTTCATTTTGGCCACACTGACTGGCGTGAGGTGATATCTGAGTGTGGTTTTGATTTGTATTTCCCTGATGAGGAACGACATTGAGCATCTTTTCATGTGCCTGTTGGCCATCCGGATGTCTTCTTAAAAGAAGTGTATATTCATGTTTTCTGCCCATTTCTTCACTGGGTTATTTGTTTTTCAGGTGTGGAGTTTGGTGAGCTCTTTATAGATTTTGGATACTAGCCGTTTGTCCAATATGTCATTTGCAAATATCTTTTCCCATTCCATGGGTTGCCTTTTAGTTTTGTTGGTTGTTTCCTTTGCTGTGCAGAAGATTTTTATCTTCATGAGATCCCAACAGTTCACCTTTACTTTTAATTCCCTTGCCTTTGTGGATGTGTCAAGTAGGAAATTGCTACGACTGAGGTCATAGAGGTCTTTTCCTGCTTTCTCCTCTAGGGTTTTGATGGCTTCCTGTCTCACATTCAGGTCCTTTATCCATTTTGAGTTTCTTTTTTGTGAATGGTGTGAGAAAGTGGTCTAGTTTCAACCTTCTACATGTTGCTGTCCAGTTCTCCCAGCACCATTTGTTAAAGAGACTGTCTTTTTCCATTGGATGTTCTTTCCTGCTTTGTCAAATATTAGTTGGCTATACGTTTGTGAGTTAGTTCCGGGGTTTCTATTTTATTCCATTGGTCTATGTATCTGTTTTTGTGCCAATACTATGCTGTCTTAATGATTACAGCTTTGTAGTAGAGGGTAAATTCTGGGATTGTGATACCTCCTGCTTTGGTCTTCTTCAAAATTACTTTGGCTATTCGGGGCCTTTTGTGGTTCCATATGAATTTTAGGATTGTTTGTTCTTGCTTCGAGAGGAATACTGGTGCAATTTTTATTGGGGTTGTATTGAATGTGTAGATAGCTTTGGGTAGTATTGATATTTTAACAGTATTTATTCTTCCAACCCATGACCACGGAATGTTTTACATTTTTTTATATCTTCTTCAATTTCTTTCATAAGCTTTCTATAGTTTTCAGCATACAGATTTTTTACATCTTTGGTTAGATATATTCCTAGGTATTTTATGCTTCTTGGTGCAAATGTGAATGGGATCAGTTTCTTTATTTGTCTTTATGTTGCTTCATTATTAGTGTATAAGAATGCAACTGATGTCTGTACATTGATTTTGTATCTTGCAACTTTGCTAAAGTCATGTATCAGTTCTAGCAGACTTTTGGTGGAGTCTATAGGATTTTCCATGTATAATATCACGTCATCTGCAAAAAGTGAAAGCTTAACTTCATCTTTGCCAATTTTGATGCATTGATTTCCTTTTGTTGTCTGATTGCTGATGCTAGCACTTCCAACACTATGTGAAACAACAGCGGTGAGTGGACATCCCTGTCGTGTTCCTGATCTCAGGGAAAAAGCTCTCATTTTTTTCCCATTGAGGATGATGTTAGCTGTGGGCTTTTCATAAATGGCTTTTATGATGTTTAAGTATGTTCCTTCTATCCCGACTTTCTCGAGGGTTTTTATTAAGAAAGGGTGCTGAATTTTGTCAAATGCTTTTTCTGCATCGATTGACAGGATCATATCATTCTTATCTTTTTGATTAATGCGATGTATCACATTGATTGATTCATGAATGTTGAACCAACCCTGCCTACCAGGAATGAATCCCACTTGATCATGGTGAATAATTCTTTTTATATGCTGTTGAATTCGATTTGCTAGTATCTTATTGAGAATTTTTGCATCCATATTCATCAGGGATATTGGCCTGTAGTTCTCTTTTTTTACTGGGACTCTCTCTGGTTTAGGAATGAAAGTAATACTGGCTTCATAGAATGAGTCTGGAAGTTTTTCTTCCCTTTCTATTTCTTGGAATAGCTTGAGAAGGATAGGTATTATCTCTGCTTTAAACGTCTGTTAGAACTCCCCTGGGAAGCCATCTGGTCCTGGACTCTTATTGTGGGGAGATTTTTGATAACCGATTCAATTTCTTTGCTGGTTAAGAGTGTTTTCAAGCTTTCTATTTCTTCCTGTTTGAGTTTTGGAAGTGTGTGGGTACTTAGGAATTTGTCCATTTATTCCAGGTTGTCCAAGTTGTTAGCTTATAATTTTTCATAGTATTCCCTGATGATTGCTTGTATTTCTGAGGGTTGGTCGTAACAATTACATTTTCATTCGTGATTTTATCTATTTGGGTCATGTCCCTTTTCTTTTTGAATAGCTTGGCTAGAGGTTTATCAATTTTGTTTATTTTTTCAAAAAAAAAAACCTTTTGGTTTCATTGATCTGCTCTACAGTTTTTTTTTTTTTTAGATTTTATATTGTTTATTTCTGCTCTGATCTTTATTATTTCTCTCCTGCTGGGTTTAGGGTGTCTTTGCTGTTCTGCTTCTATTTCCTTTAGGTGTGCTGTTAGATTTTGTATTTGGGATTTTTCTTGTTTCTTGAGATAGGCCTGGATTGCCATGTATTTTCCTCTCAGGACTGCCTTCGCTGCATCTCAAAGCATTCGGATTGTTGTATTTTCATTTTCGTTTGTTTCCATATATTTTTTGATTTCTTCTCTTATTTGCCTGGTTGACCCATTCATTCTTTAGAGGGTGTTCTTTAACGTCCATGCTTTTGGAGGTTTTCCAGACGTTTTCCTGTGGTTGATTTCAGTCTTCATAGCATTGTGGTCTGAAAGTATGCAAGGTATGATCTCAATTCTTGTATACTTATGAAGGGCTGTTTTGTGACCCAGTATGTGATCTATCTTGGAGAATGTTCCATGTGCACTTGAGAAGAAAGTATATTCTGTTGCTTTGGGATGCAGAGTTCTAAATATATCTGTCAAGTCCATCTGATCCAAAGTATCATTCAGGGCCCTTGTTTCTTTATTGACTCTGTGTCTAGATGATCTATCCATTGTTGTAAGTGGAGTATTAAAGTCCCCTGCAATTACCACATTCTTATCAATAAGGTTGCTTATGTTTGTGATTAATTGTTTTATATATTTGGGGGCTCCCTAATTTGGCGCATAGACATTTATAATTGTTAGCTCTTCCTGACGGATAGACCCTGTGATTATTATATAATGCCTTTCTTCATCTCTTATTACAGCCTTTAATTGAAAGTCTAGTTTTCTGATATAAGTATGGCTCATCCAGCTTGCTTTTGACTTCCAGTAGCATGATAAATAGTTCTCCATCCCCTCACTCTCAGTGTGAAGGTGTCCTCAGGTCTAAAATGAGTCTCTTGTAGACAGCAAATAGATAGGTCTTGTTTTTTTTATCCATTCTGATCTCCTATCTTTTGGTTGGTACATTTAGTCCATTTACATTCAGTGTTATTCTAGAAAGATATGTGTTTAGAGTCATTGTGATTTCTGTAGGTTTAATTCTTGTAGCGATGTCTCTGGTACTTTGTCTCATAGGATTCCCCTAGGATCTCTTGTAGGGCTGGTTTAGTGGTGATGAATTCCTTCAGTTTTTGTTTGTTTGGGAAGACCTTTATCTCTCCTTCTATTCTAAATGACAGACTTGCTGGATAAAGGATTCTCGGCTGCAAATTTTTTCTGTTCATCACATTGAAGATCTCCTGCCATTCCTTTCTGGCCTGCCAAGTTTCAGTAGAGAGATGGGTCACGAGTCTTATAGGTCTCCCTTTATATGTTAGAGCAGGTTTACTCCTAGCTGCTTTCAGAATTTTCTCTTTATGCTTGTATTTTCCCAGTTTCACTATCATATGTTGTGCAGAAGATCGATTCAAGTTATTTCTGAAGGGAGTTCTCTGTGCCTCTTGGATTTCAATGCATTTTTACTTCCCCAGATCAGGGAAGTTCTCAGCTATTATTTCTTCAAGTACACCTTCAGCACTTTTCCCTCTGTCTTCCTCCTCTGGAATCCCAATTATTCGTAGATTATTTCTCTTTAGTGCATCACTTAGTTCTCTAATTTTCCCCTCATACTCCTGGATTTTTTATCTCTCTTTTTCTTAGCTTCCTCTTTTTCCATAATTTTATCTTCTAATTCACCTATTCTCTCCTCTGCCTCTTAAATCCAAGCTATGGTCACCTCCATTTTATTTTGCAGTTGATTTATAGCATTTTTTAGCTCCTCCTGGGTGTTTTAGGCCCTTGATCTCTTTAGCAATAGATTCTCTGCTGTCCTGTATACTTTTTTCAAGCCCAGCGATTAATTTTATGACTATTATTTTTAATTCACTTTCTGTTATATTGTTTAAATCATTTTTGATTAGTTCATTAGCTTTTGCTCCTTCCTGTAGTTTCTTTTGAGGGGAATTCTTCCTTTTAGTCATTTTGAATAGTTCCTGGAGTGGTGCGGAACTGCAGGGCACTTCCCCTGTGCTGTCTTGAATAACTTGCATTGATGGGCAGGGCTGCAGTCAGACCTGATGTCTCCCCTCAACCCACTGCTGGGGCCATAGTCAGACTGGTATGTACCTTCTCCCCTCTCCTAGGGGCGGGATTCACTGTGGGGTGATGTGGCCCCTGTCTGGGCTACTTGCACACTGCCAGTCTTGTGGTACTGCTTAGATGAGATCTGGCATATTAGCCGGGGTGAATCCGCAAGGTGCACAGGGGCAGGAGAGGCAGGCTCAGCTAGCTTTCCTTAGGTGATCTGCTTCTGGAGCAGCCCTGCAGCACAGGGAGGGAGTCAGACTCGCTGGAGGGATGTCAGTTCCCTGAGAGGGTCTGGTTCCCTTTGGGATTTTGGCTGGGGGATGGGCGAGGGAGATGGCACTGGCAAGTGCCTGTGTTCCCCACCAAGCTGAGCTCTGTCATCCTGGGCGCAACAACTCTCCCTCCCATTGTCCTCTACCCCTCCTGTTCTCTGAGCAGAGCTGTTAACTTATAACCTTCCAGATGTTAAGTCCTGCTTGCTGTCAGAACACGCTCTATCTGGCCCCTCCGCTTTTGCAAGCCAGACTCAGGGGCTCTGCTTAGCAGGCGGGCTGCCCCTCGCCCAGCTCCCTCCTGCCAGTCCATGTAGCATGCACTACCTCTGCACCCTTCCTACCCTCTTCTGTGGCCCTCTCGTCTATGCTTGGCTCCAGAGAATCCATTCTGCTAGTCTTCTGGCAGTTTTCTGGGTTATTTAGGCTGGTGGATGGAATCTAAATGATCAGCAGGATGTGGTGAGCCCAGCGTCCTCCTACACCGCCATCTTCTCCCCGTCTTCCATTTTTGCAATATTTGACTTGAAATTGCATTTTAAGGTAACTGCTATGAAGGCAGTGGCATTTTGGACTCTGTCCATTCTGATAAACTTGATTACACACCACTAACCTTACATTTATCATACGGCTCTACTTAGTGCTGAACAATATTAAATATAAAACGATTTTTTCAAAAAAATTTTAATATTTATTTATTTATTTATTAATTTGAGGCAGAAAGATTGAGAATGAGCAGGGGAGAATCAGAGAGAGAGAGAGAGTATAAAGCAGGCTCTGGGCTCTGAGCTGTCAGCATAGAGCCCAACGTGGAGTTCATACTCACAAACTGCGAGATCATGACCTGAGCCAAAGTTGGATGCTTAACCTACTGAGCCACCTAGGCGCCCCTGAACAACATTAATTATAATTCCATTCACCATTTTAAGGTATTTACATTGATTTCTTTGTTCTTTTAAATAAACTTATTTTCTAAAGTTTTTATTTAAATTCTGGTTAGTAAACATACAGTGTAATATTAGTTTCAGGTGTACAAAACAGTGATTCAACAATTACATACAGTACCTGGAGCTCATCATAAGTGCATTCTTTAATACCATCAACTATTTAACCCATCCCCCTACCACAGACCTCCCTTCTGGTAACTATCAGTTCTCTATAGTGAAGAGCCTTTTTTGATTTCTCTCTCTTGTTGACCTTTGCTTGTTTGTTTTATTCATCAGTGCCACATATGAGTGAAATCATATGGTATTTGTCTTTCTCTGACTTAAATAATTTAGCATGGCACACTCTAGCTCCATCCATGTCCTTGCAAATGGCAAGATTTCATTCTTTTTTATGGATGAATAATATTCCAATATGTGTGTGTATGTATGTATATATATATAGGATATATGGATATATATGGATATATATGTGTATATGGATATATATATAATATGTATATGTGTGTATATATATATATATATATATGTAATATGTATATCAATTATTCTTTATCAATTTACCAGTTGATTGACACTTGGGTTGCGTCTATATATCCGGGTTTTGTAGATAATGCTGCTATAAACTTTGGGGTGCATGTACCCATTTGAGTCAGTACTTTTTTTATTATTTGGATAAATAGTAGTGCAAAGTCTGCATTGTAAGGTAGCTCAACTTTTAACTTTTTGAGGAATCTCCATATTTTTTTCTAAAGTGGCTGCACCAGTTTGTACTCCCACCTACAGTGCAAGAGAGTTTACTTTTCTACACATCCTGACACCTGTTGTTTCTCTTGTTGATTTTAACCTTTCTACCAGGTATGAGGTGATATCTCATTGTCATTTTGACTTGTATTTCCCCAATGATGAGTGATGTTGAGCATCTTTTCATGTGTCTGTTGTCCATCTGTATGTATTCTCTGGAAAAATTATCTATTCATGTCTTCTGACCAGTTTTAATTGGATTATTTTTTTGTTAGGTGTTGAGTTTTGCAAGCCCTTTATATATTTTGGGTACTAACCCTTTATCAGATATCTCATTAGCAAATATCTAATTCCAAAAGTTGACTTTCTGTTTTGTTGATTGTTTCCTTCACTCTGCAAAAGCTTTTTATTTTGATGTAGTCCCAATAGTTTATTTTTGCTTTTGTTTCCCTTGCTTCAGGAGACATAACTAGAAGGAAATTCCCATGGCCAATATCAAAGAGGGTACTATCTGTTTAATCCTCTAGGAAATTTATGGTTTCAGGTATCACATTTATGTCTTTAGCCCATTTTTCACACTTCAGGTATAATTTATTCTAAATAGCAATACAAAATAAATGGGAGCCATATGACTTTATTACACACATTCAAAATAATTCTATTTAAAATAACATTAGAAAATAGATTTACATGATTCAAGACCATTAACTTTTACTTTCAAATACTGTCAGAATGGTTGAATGCATTTATCTTAGAATCTGGAGTAATTTGTATTTTTTAATGATTTTTTTCAAATGTTTATTTAAATTCTAATTTTTTTTTAAATTTTTTTTATTTCTGAGAGAGAGAAAGAGGGAGAGAGAGCAAGCTGGGGAGGGGCAGAAAGAGAGGGAGACACAGAATCTGAAGCACGCTCCAGGCTCTGAGCTGTCAGTACAGAGCCGGACACAGGGCTCAAACTCACAAACCATAAGATCATGACCTGAGCAGAAGTCAGTTGCTTAACCAACTGAAGCACCCAACCACCCATGAAATGTTTATTTAAATTCTAGCTAGTTAACAATAGTGTAATATTGGTTTCAGGAGTAGAATTTAGTGCTTCATCACTTACATATAATACCCAGTGCTCAACACAAGTGCATGCCTTCATACCCATCACCCATTTAACCCATCCCCCACCCAATTCCCCTCCATCAAACCTCACGTTGTTTTCTATAGTTAAGAGTCCATTGTGGTTTTCTTCCCTCTCTTTTTTGCCTTACACTAGTTTTGTTTCTTAAATTCCACATATGTGTGAAATCATATGGTAATTGTCTTTCTCTGACTAATTATGCTTAGCATAATACACTCTAGATCCATCCATGTCATTGCAAATGAAAAGATTTCATTCTTTTTGATGACTAAGTAATATTCCACCACCCACACACGTGAGTGTATGTATACTGATGAATGGATGTGGTATGCCACATATTCCTTATCCTTTCATCAATTAATGGACATTTTGGCTCTTTCCATAGTTTGGTTATTGTTGATAATACCGTTATAAACAGCAGGGTGCTTATGCCTCTTTGAATCAGTATTTTTGTATCCTTTGGGTAAATATCTGGAAGTGAAATTGCTGGATTGTAGGATGGTTCTACTTTTAACTTTATGAAGAACCTCCATACTGTTTTGCAGAGTGGCTGTAAGAGTTTGCATTCTTCCCTACATCCTCACTAACTTCTGTTGTTTCCTGTGTTGTTTATTTTAGCTATTCAGACAGATTCTGACAAATGGGAGGTGGTATTCCGTCATTGTTTTTATTTGTATTTCCCTGATGATTACTAATGTTGAGCATCTTTTCACATATCTGTTGGCCATATGTATGTCTTATTGGGAAAAATATCTGTTCATGTCTTCTGCCCATTTTTTACCTGGAAAATTTGTTTTTTGGGTGCTGAGTTGGATGCATTCTTTATAGATTTTAGGCACTAACCCTTTATCAGATATGTCATTTTCAAATATCTTTTCCCATTCTGTAGTTTGCTTTTTCATTGTGTTTATTGTGTCCTTCACCGTGCAGAAGCTTTTTTATCTTGATGAAGTCTCAATGATTTATTTTTGCTTTTTTTTCTCTTGCATCTAACAATGTGCCTACTAAGAAGTTGTTATGCCCAAGGGCTAAAATGTTGATGCCTGTGTTCTCATGTAGGATTTTGATGGTTTGCAGTCTCAAATTTAGGTCTTTCTTCCATTTTGAATTTATTTTTGTTTATGCTGTAAGAAAATGGACCAGGTTCATCTTTCTCTTTTGCTGTCCACTTTTGGAAACAGCATTTGTTTGTTGCAGAAACTGTCTTTTTTTCCATTTGATATTCTTTCCTGCTTTGTCGAAGATTTGTTGACTCTGTAGTTGTGGGTCCATTTCTGGGTTTTCTATTCTCTCACAATGATCTATGTGTCTGTTTTTGTGCCAGTACCATAATTGTCTTGATGACTACAGCTTTGTAATATAGTTTGAAGCCCGGAATTGTGGTGCCACAAGCTTTGCTTTTCTTCTTCAGGATTTCTTTGGCTATTCAGGGTGTTTTGTGGTCCCATACAAATTTTAGGCTTGTTTGTTCTAGGTATACAAGAAATGCTGTTGATATTTTGATAGGGATTGCATTAAATGTGCAGATTGCTTGGGGTAGTACAGACATTTTTACACTATTTATTCTTCTAATCCTTGAGGATCAAGTGTTTTTCCATATCTTTGTGTCATCTTCAATTTCTTTCTTAAGTCTTCTATAGTTTTTACAGTACAGATGTTTAACTTTTTGGTTAGATTTATTCCAAGGTAACTTATTTTTTTCTGGTGCAATTGTAAATGGGATCGATTCTTTGATTTATGTTTCTACTGCTTCATTATTGGTGTATAGAAATGCAACAGATTTTTGTACATTGATTTTATATCCTGTGATTTTCTTAATTTCATGCATTAGTTCTAGCAATTTGTTGGGGGGGGATCTTTTGGTTTCCATATAGAATATCATATCATTTGTGAATAGTGAAAGCTTGACTTCTTCCTTGCTGATTTGGATTAATTTTATTTCATTTTTTGTCTGCTGAAGCTATGACTACTAGTATTATGTTAAATAGTAATGGTGAGAGTTTACATCCCTGTCTTGTTCTTGATGGTAGAAGAAAAGCTCTCAGCTTTTCCCCATTGAGGATGATATTAGCTTTTCATCTTTTGTTTAGGGCCTTTATGATACTGAGCTATACTCTATGTATACCTATTTTCTTGAGTGTTTTTATCAAGAACAGATGCTGTATTTTGTCAAATGCTTTTTCTTCATCTATTGAGAGGATCATATGGTTCTTATCCTTTCTCTTATTAA
The DNA here is from genome assembly GCF_018350195.1 of Panthera tigris. Classification (NCBI taxonomy): domain Eukaryota; kingdom Metazoa; phylum Chordata; class Mammalia; order Carnivora; family Felidae; genus Panthera; species Panthera tigris. The sequence goes on along the minus strand of NC_056677.1, from coordinate 74,475,406 downwards.
TATGATGCATCACATCGCTTGATTTGCTTGTATTGAACCACGTCTACAACCCAGGAATAAATCCACTTGATAATGGTGAATAATTTTTTTAATGTACTGTTGAATATGATTTACTCTTATTTAATCGAGAATTTTTGCACCCATGTTCATGAGTGATATTGACCTGTAATTCTCCTTTTTGGTGGGGTCTTTGTCTTGTTTTGGAATCAAAATAATGCTGGCCTCATAGAATGAGTTTGGAATTTTTCTTTCCATTTTTTTATTTCTTGGAGCAATTTGAGAAGAATGGATGTTAACTCTTCTTTGAATGTCTGTAGAATTCCCCCTGGGAAGCCATCTGGCCCTGGACTTTTGTTTGTTGTAAGATTTTTGATTATTGATTCAATTTCACTGCTGGTTGTGGTCTGTTCATGTTTTCTACTTCTTCCTCTTCCATTTTTGGTGTTTTGTATGTGCCTAGGAAATTATCCATTTCTTCCATATTGCTCAATTTGTGGGCAAATAATTTTTCTTAATATTCTTTTATTATTGTTTATATTTCTCTAATGTTGGTTGTGATCTCTCTTATTTTTTGATTTTATTTATTAGGTTCCTTTCTCTTTTCTTTTTGATAAGTCTGGCAAGGGGTTTATCAATTTTATTAATTCTTCAGAGAACCATCTCCTAATTTTATTGATCTATTATACTGTTTTGTTATTGTTGCTGTTGTTCATATTTCACTTATTTCTGCTGTAATCTTTACCACTTACCTTCTCCTGCTAGCTTTAGGCTTTATTTGATTTTCTTTTTCTAGTTCTTTTAGGTGAAATATTAGTGTTTTTGAGAATTTTCTTGCTTCTTCATGTAGGCATGTGTTGCTATATAAACTTCCCTCTTAGGACTGCTCTTGCTACATCCCAAAGGTGTTGGATTATAGTGTTTTCATTTTCATTTTCTTCCATGTACTTTTTATTTCTTCTTTACTTTCCTGCTTAACCCATTCATTCTTTAGTAAGATGTTCTTTACCGCATGTATTTGCCGTCTCTCCAAAAATGTTCTTGTGGTTGACTTCATGTTTCATAGCACTGTGGTCTGAAAATGTGCATGGTATGATCTCAGTCTTTTTGTACTTGATGAGGGCTGATTTTTGAACTAGTATGTGATGTGTTCTGGAGAATGTTCCATGTGGACTTTAGGATGAAATGTTCTAAATATATCTGTGAAGTCCATCCAGTCCAGTGTGTTATTGAAAGCCATTTTCTCCTTGTTAATTTTCTACTTTAGATGATCTGTCCATTGTTTTAAGTGTGGTGTTAATGTTCTCTAATGTTATTTTATAATTATCAATGAGTTTTTTTTTTTTTTGCTATTGTTTTATACATTTAGGTGTTTCCAAGATTTGGGAATAAATGTTCATAATTTTATATATTCTTGTTTTATTTTGAGAGAGAGAGAGAGAGAGAGAGAGAGAGAGAGAGAGAATGGGAAGGGCAGAGAGAGAGAGTGAATCCCAAGCAGGCTCTGCTTTGTCAGCTTGGGGCTCAATCTTATGAACGTGAGGTGATGATCTGAGCCAAAATCAAGAGTCAGACACTTAACCAAGTGAACCACCCAGGTGTCCCAATTGTTAGATCTTCTTGAAACCCATTAATTATGATATAATGTCCTCCTTCATCTGTATGATATAATGTCTTTAGTTGAAATGTAGTTTGTCTCATAAGTATGACTACTCTCATTTTCCTTTGACTTCTGTTAGCATGTTAGATGGTTCTCTATCTTCTCACTTTCAATCTGCAAGTGTCTTTAAGTCTAAAATAAGTCCCTTGTAGGCAGCATATAAATGGGTCTTATTATTATTATTATTATTTTTATTTTTATCCATTCTCTCATTCTGTGTCTGTTGACTGGAGTATTTAGTCCATTTACATTCAGAGTGGTTACTGATAGAATGAATTTAGTGCCATTGTGTTACCTGTAATGTTTGTTTTTCTGTTGATGTTCTTCGTTCTTGTCTAGTCTTTTTTTGTTCTTTCTTTCGCACTCAGAGAGACCCTTTTTTTAATGTTTATTTATTTTTTTAGAGAGAAGAAGACAGAGAGTGAGTGGGCAAGGGGCAGAGAGAGAGCAAGAGAGACCAAATCTGAAGCAGGCTCCAGGCTTTTAGCTGTCAGCACAGAACCTGACACGGGGCTCAAACCCACAAACTGTGAGATCATGACCTGAACTGAGGTCAGATGTTTACCTGACTGAGCCACCCAGATGCCCCAAAAAGAGTCTCTTTTAATATATCTTGCAAGGCTGGTTTAGTTGTTATTAATTCCTTAATTTTCATTTGTCTGGGAAAATCTTTTTCTCTCTCAGTATTCTAAATTACAGCCTTGCTGGATAAAGTATTCTTGGATGCATATTCTTGCCATAGCATGCCACTCTCTTCTGCCCTGCCAAGTTTTTGTGAATGGATCTGCTGCAACCTGATTTGTCTTCCATCGTATGCCACTCCCTTCTGGCCTGCCAAGTTTTTGTGAATGGATCTGCAGCAATATGATTTGTCTTCCATTGTAGTTTAAGGACTTCTTTTTTCCCTTGCTTTCTTCATGATTATTTCCTGTCTGGGTTTTGTGTGTGTGTGTGTGTGTGTGTGTGTGTGTGTGTGCGTGCACGCACATGTGTGTCTGATTTTGGCTACAATACATCTTGGTGTTGGCTGGCTTTTGTTGAATTTGATTGGACTTCTCTGTGCTTGTTAAATTTTTTACGTCTGTTTTATTCCCCACATAAGGGACATTTTCAGTTATAATTTTCTCAAATACACCTGTCCCCTTTCTCATATTCGTAGGATAGAAATGTTATTATGCTTTAAAGAGTCACTGTGTTCCTAAGTCTATATTTGTGATCCAATACTGTTCTTTCCCTCTTCTTTTTAGCTTCATTATTTTCCCTAATTTTATCTTCTATATCATTGATTTGTTCCTTTGTTTCATCCATCCTCATGTCATTGCAAACAACCAGTTTGTATCTCAGTTATAGCATTTTTTATTTCGGCCTGAGTAGTTTTTAGTTTTTAGTTTTGTTTTGTTTTGTTTTATCTCTTCATCAAGTGGTTCTCTACTGTGTATGCTTATCTCATGCCCAGCTAGTATCCTTATGACTGTTGGTTTCAATTCTGGTTCAGGCTTCTTACTTATATCAGTTGTGATTAAATCCCTGGCCATGACTTCTTCCTGTTTTTTTTTTTTTTTCCTTATGGGGTGAATTCCTCCATTTTGTCATTTTGTCTAGGTCACTGTTTTTGTTTTGTATTGTTAAGAAAACGTGTTATATTACTGCACCTGAAAGTAATGGGTGTATTGAGGAAAAGTCTTATACTATCTTGGTCCTCGTGCTTCAGTTTCAGACTGTGCACTCTTCTGTTGTGTTTTGGTCTCTCCTTCCCTCAAATAAATCCTCTGCAGACTTTCTCCTTGCCTCCTGTGGGAGCTGTTTGGACCTTGTCCACTGTGTGGCAAGTTCATCTAGGTATGTTTTGGTCTCCTTTGTAAAAGAAGCTAGATCCTATTTCCCACAGAGTTTAAGCTTTGCAACACTCTTTGATCAGTAGACTTGGTGCGTGCAAAGAGTTTGTGTTGGCCTTCTGAGGGAGGGGCCTGCTGTGCTGATTCTCAGATGGACTTGCCCTAGTGGGGATGCACCTACAGTGTTCAGGGGTTGGGGCTTTTTGTAAGTTTATCCAGCCTTCCCTGTGGGATGCTATGTTGCGCACAAAGGTCTGTCATTCTGATGGGGTAGGGGGATGGCTTTGCTCCACTGTCTCTTTCCCAGAGCAGGGAGATGTGCCCACCACACTTCAGGAAGCCATGAGAGAAGAGCAAACATTCACCCCTCTGGACACCCCTGTGTCCCCAGCTTCTGTCAAATTCCTGCCTTCACCCTCTCTGTGTGCTCTCTATCTGCTTGCCAGGTAGCACAGTACTCATGTGCTTTACCCCAGGTGTATGGCTGGGTTTCAAAACTCCAAGTTTTAGGCACCTGGGCAGCATAGACACATATTAGTCCTCTGTGGGAGAGTCTCGCCATGCTGTGGCTGGGGCATATTTATCCAGAAAAGGAGTTCTATGACCCTACAGCAGTTCTTGGTTTATAGTAGAGCATAGCAAAACCTGGCACCAAGGTTTTCTGCCCTCTGCTGGTGTCTCTGTTCCTATGCTAGTGAACAGGGCAGCACATTGGTGCTGCCAGGTCTTTTGTCCCGTAAGAGGCTCTGCCACCACTCCCAAATGCAGTCCAACAAGGGGAACTGTTTCTCCCCATGCAACTTAGGGAATCCTCAGACCACTCTGTCCACTACTTGGCCTCTTTGCTCCTTCCTCACAGGAGGACCACTAAGCCTACTAGGCATGACCCCGGTGTTGGTGTGGACTTCTAAAATTTCAGACTTTGATCTCCACTGCTTATAAAATCTTGTAGTAGCCAGACCCTCTCCTTTTCTCAGTGAATGATTTTGGAGAAGAGTTTTTCTCATGCAACCCCCTCTGCACTGCTCTCTCTCTCTCCCTCTCTCCATGATCAAGGATCCTTTCACTTTGCAGCACCACAATTCTTTTCTTTCTCAAATCAACTCTCCACAGCTGTTTCTTTTCACAATGTGACCATTTTTCTACCTGTAGATGTGCAGTTTGTACTCTCAGTCTTCAGTTTGATTTCTTGGGTGTTCAGAGTGATTTGATATTTATCTAGCTGTTTTGAAGGGAAAGTCAAGCTTAGGGTCTCCCTACTCCTCCACCATCTTAACTCTATCTGGTTAATTTTTAAATATCTAAAATTTAGGGACCTAGTTTGACAGGGACCTGTGCTGGTCTTTGGGAGAAGGGTTTCACAGTGCTGGGACTGATGCAGGTTTGGGCCAGAATGATAGTGTTGTCAGAGTGCAGGGGTGTGGAATTTGGGGAAAAAAATCAGGCAAAACAGTCAAGGTCTGAGTTAGCTGCCCTCAGCAGGTATATGAGGGGTGAGTGAGGAAAATGGGACCCACAGGTTTCTCTTTCCGGAAGGGCAAAGCCAGCTCTCACAGGTGAGCTCTAAGAAGAGGAGACAATCACTCCCCATGTGCCTTAGGTGATCCTAAGATTGCACCATCGGCCCCGGGTTTGTTTGCCTGCCTTCTCTTAAGGAGTAGGGAAAACCATCAGGTCTCTATCTCAGCTAATTGCATGGACCTCTAAAACTCCAGTCTTTGAGCCTCACTGCTTGCAAAACCACACAAAAGTCATCCCCTCTCATTTTCCCAGCAACTTTCTTCTGGGAAGTGTTCTCCTTGTTCTTATCCCTGTGTGCTCCACTCTGTCTTGCCTTTCTCCACTACCAAGGCTCCCTCCCCTCAGCAGCACCCAGGATCTGTTTCTCCCCCAAACCACATCTCCAAACTTAGCTTTCTTTTTTTTTTAACGTTTATTTATTTTTGAGACAGAGAGAGACAGAGCATGAACGGGGGAGGGGCAGAGAGAGAGGGAGACACAGAATCGGAAGCAGGCTCTGAGCCATCAGCCCAGAGCCCCACGCGGGGCTTGAACTCACGGACCGTGAGATCATGACCTGAGCTGAAGTCGGACGCTTAACCGACTAAGCCACCCAGGTGCCCCTTAGCTTTCTTAATGTGGACTTTTCTCTTCCTCTAGTTGTGCTGTTTGTCTTATCAGTCTTCAGGTCGGTATCTTGGGTAATCAGAATGATTTGCTAGTTATCTAGCAGTGTTAAAGGGATAAATCAATTATGGGGTCCTCCTGGTATGCCATCATTTTTGCTCCTCCTGCATAAGGCCTAGACCTCATTTTGTTTTTCCATTAATCAGTTTGTGGACATTTGAATTGTTTCTAACTTTTGGCCACTATATCTTAATGGCATATATTATATGTTTATGTGTTGGATGCAATTAAAAACACACAATAATTATACATACATGCATATACCCTCATAAACACAAAAAAAAATGTCATTTTTTTGTTTATATTGCTAGTTTTTTGTTCTGGCAATCTTGATAAAAAAGGAAAGCTAATTCTTGTGTGTGGAATATTCTGGGAATACTAAGACATAGGTTTGAATGGACTGTCCTAAGGCATACTACTGTGAGTTTTTGCTTAGAATGTAAGCAGAAATTAGACAAGACATAATTTCCTACATTAATATGCCTAAAATATAAATACATTTCTCATAGTCCTTTATGCAAATGATTTTTCTCATATATTTCCCCCCAAGTAGACATTTGTTTAATATAGAATTTAAAAAGCTCATCTCTTTGTAATTTACTTTACCTCTTATAAACTAACAGTATACTCTGGAGGTTTTAACAGCCTTACTTCATTATTTTTCTATGTTTAATAATAATTTGTCAAGCAAGTCTTCAGAAGTAAAAGAATAATTCAGTGTTTTAAAAGTTCATTTATTTATTGTGTGAGAGAGAAAATGTGTGTGTATGAGTGGGAGAGGGTCAGATAGAGAGGGAGAGAGAGAATCCCAAGCTGGGTCCATGCTGGCAGGGAGAGCCCAACACAGGGCTCCACCTCACAAACCCTGAGTTCATGACCTGAGCTGAAATTAAGAGCCAAATGCTTAACTGACTGAGCCACCCAGGTGCCTCAAGAATAGTTACATTTAAATTCACATCCTAAATAAAAAATCTTAAAATAAATAAAAGATGAAGTAGTTATACACTGTAATACTATATTCATATTCTATCAGCTTCACTAATAAAAACTAAAGGAAAAAAACACTGAAAAATAAACAAATGGCAAAATCTTATAGAAAATCAGTTTACACTGAACAAGGAAATTTATAGAAAATTTTATTCTTGACATTAATAATTAACATAAGCATAAATGATGTTAGACTACCAGAAAGAAGCATTATTCCTATAGTCAAGAAGTGAAGAAGACCCTTGACAGGCCCATTTATTTACAGTGTCCTGAAAGAGTTGTGTTAGTCTTCTTAGGGATTTTCAGATCTTCAGGAAAATTAGATTTTTCTACTTTAATTGACTTTATATTTATCATTTCACAGGACTACAACTTTAATGTAACAGCATCCATTTAATGTTAGCAGAATTCATAGCATAAATAACTTTACGCTATGAATATATATATATATATTCACATATATCCAATTCATATATGTTCAATATATATAATGCATATATTCAATATATACATAGATATATACAATACAATATTGTATATACAAAATTGTATATACAATACAATACAATATATACATTAATATATACAATAATGTATATATTCAATATATGTAATATATAATTCAATTCATTTCATATATTTCAATATTATAAAGGTAATAATATTTGACCCATAGATTTATTGTGAAGTTAAAGCAAGATAATATTTCTTAATCTGTGAGCACAGAGGAAGTATAATAGAAGATGATACTGGTAAGATGGCGGTGAAGGCAGTTTTTTTTATGAATTAAGTAAAGTCACAGAATACAAAATCAACATGCAGAAATCTATTGCATTTCTATACACCAATAATGAAATAGCAGAGAAATCACGGAATTGATCCCATTAACAATTGCACCAAACACCATAAGATACATAAGTATAAATGTAACCAAAAAGGTAAATGATCTGTACTCTGAAAACGTTATAGGATTTATGAAATATATTTAAAAGGACACAAAGAAATGGAAAAATATTCTATGTTCATGGACTGGAAGAATAAATACTGTTACAATGTCTACATTACCCAAAGAAATCTACACACTTAATGCAACCTCTAAGATATCTATCCACTTAATGAAATCCCTATCAAAATACCACCAGCATTTTTCACAGAGCTAGAATAAACAATCCTAAAGTTTGTATGGAACTGCAAAAGACCATGCACAGCCAAAGCAATGTTGAAAAAGAAAAGTAAAGCTGAAAGCATCACAATTCTGGAATTCAACTTATATTACAAAGCTGTAACCATCAAGACAGAATTGCACTGGCACAAAAATAGACACATATACCAATGGGAAAAAAATAGAAAATCCAGAAATGAACCTACAACTGTATGGTCAATTAATGTTCAATTAAGCAGCAAAGAACACACGATGGAAAATAGTGTCTTCAATAAATTCTGGTGGGAAAACTGGCCAGCAACATGCAAAAGAATGAAACAGGAACACACAAAAATAAATCCAAATAGATTTAAGACCAAACCTGAAGACTTAAAACTGTAAAAATCCTAGAAAAGAGCATAGGCAGTAACTTTGTTGACATTGGATGTAGTAACTTCTTTCTAGGTATGTCTCCTGAGGCAAGGGAAACAAAGGGAAAAATTACTATTGGGGCTTCATCAAGATAAAAAGCTTATGTACAGTCAATGAAACAATTACCAAATGAAAGGCAACCTACAGAATGGGAGAAGACATTTGATTGCAAATGACGTATTTGTTAAAGAGTTAGTATCCAAAATCTATAAAGAACTTGTAAAACCCAACACCCCTCAAAACAAATAATCCAATTAAAACTAAGCAGAAGACATGAATCAACATGTTTCCAAAGAAAAGTTAGAGCTGGCCAACAAACACTTGAAAAAATGCTCAGCATCACTCATCATCAGAGAAAAACAAACCAAAACTACAATGAGATATCACCTCACACCAATCAGAATGGCTAAAATCAACAAGGCAAGAATAAACAAGTATTGATGAGGGTGTGGAGAAAAAGGCATCCTCTTGCACTTTTATTGGGAATGCAAAGTGGGGCAGCCACTCTGGGAAACAATATGGAAGTTCCTCAAAATGTTACAAATAGAGCCATCCTATGATCCAGTAATCACACTACTAGGCACTTACCCAAATAATAAAAACAAACAAATAAAACAAACAAACTAATTCAATGGGATACATTCACACCAATGTTTATAGAGGTATTATCTACAATAGCCAAATTATGGAAACAGCTCAAGTGTCCAGCGACTGATGAATGAATAAAGAAGAGTTTGTGTTTATACATATAGAATAGTACTCAGCCATAAAAATGAATCAAATCTTGTAAATTGCAATGACATGGGTGGAGCTAGTGTGGATAATTCTGAGCAAAAGAAATCAGAGAAAGACAAATACCATATGATTTCAGTCATATGTGGAACTTCAAAAACAAGTGGTCATAGGGAAAAAAAAGAAGAGAAAGAGAGAGAAACCAAGATACAGATTCTTAATTATAGAAAACAAACTGATGATTACCAGAGAGGAGGTGGGTGGGAGGATGGGTTAAACATGATAGAGATTAAGGAGTACATTTGTTGTATGGAAGTGTTGAATCTCTATACTGTACACTACTATTACACTGTATGTTAAGTAACTGGAATTTAAATTTAAAAAACTTAAAAAAAGAAAAAGAGACAAACCAACTAAATAGCAAACAAACAAAGGAAAAATAAAAGGGAAAAACAGACACAATGTTACAACTGAATGTATATTCTTATGATTCTCAAAATATAAGTGGTTTATGAAAAATCACCAACAACTAAAAGGCCAACATGTTATCAGGTCTGTGTGTGAAGAAGCAGAGAGAAGCAATAGGGTAAATGCTAAACTTGTGAAAAAGATTACCCCAAAATAGCAAAGAAATGTTCACAGTAAGGAAAGTTGAGAAAGAAGTTGAGGTTGGGAGGGGTTTAGCCCACTCAAAAAATGTGCAACCAGCATTTGTGATCAAAGGGACTACAGTAGCATAACCTGATAAACTTTTGAAATGACCGTGCAAGTCTCCCTTCCAGGACAGGCTCCACACCAAGACCAAACTTCTTAGTATGAAGTCAAAATGGAACAGGATAGGCAATAGTGAGAAAGGCAAAAGAAAGTCAGATAAAGAGGAGGGGGAGAATACCATGATAACTCAGAAGGCAAGCCACCATTTTTTGAACACAGTAACAAAAAAATATAGCTCTGGGTTACCCTGCATACTGTCTCCATCTAAAATTTCAAGAAGTCTTGGGGTGCCTGAGTGGCTCAGTGGTTAAGCATCTGACACTTGATATTAGCTCATGTCTTGATCTCAGGGTTGTAAGTTCAAGCCCTACACTGAGTTCCATGCTGGGTGTGGAGCCTACTTAAAAAATAATAACATAAATAAAATAATAAAATAAAATAAAATAAAATAAAGTAAAATAAAATAATACCATTTCAAGTCTAGTAATTCGACATAAGAATGAACAATTGAATATTATTGAGGCACACCTCATACAAAGTTATTATAAAAGAAAATGAGGAACAGAAAAACACTCCTATAGTTCATAAAAATGGGTTAAAACTAGTAACTTACTAATTGAAAATGAGCTAAAAGACATAACTAAAATTATACAAGATATGAAAGAATAATATAAAGCAGTCATAAATTATAAAAAAGATATAAAATTTCAGAAAATATTAGAAATAACAGAAAATTAATTTAAAAAATGTTCCTTCTATAGTGAAAGAAACAAAAAATAACAAGTAATTAAAGTCAGAGAAGAAAACTTAAAAACACAAAATTAAAGACATTTATTATGGTTTAATAGAAAGTGTTAAATATTGAAAACAAATAAAGAAAATCCAATATACAAATGGTAGGAGTCACTAACGAAGAATATCAAACCAAAGGAACAGAACAAATACAAACTGACTAAAAAACAAAAATGGAAATACTTAAAGACCACATCACAACACCACATGCCTGAAAACATCAACCCAGAATTACCAATGCCAGTACTAGAATTAACAAGAGAGGAGAAAAAAATTCTTGGAACATCTAAGAGAGTGACTTATTAGGGAATAAAACATATTACCATAAAACTTTTCAGTAGTAATGAGCCAAGAAGGAAATGGAGTATATAATGATTTTATATCTAGCAAAAGCAACTTTCAATTACAAAAAAACAAAAATATTATCAATATGAAAAAACTCAGGAATATTATTTCCATGAATGATCCAAGATTCCGTTGGAGAATGAGCTTCGGACAACCAAAATGACTGGAGAAACTTAAAACAAACAAACAAATAAACCACTAGTACTAAGTATTAAGCATACGGTTATAATAGAATGAAGCCTAAATTGGAACTAAAGCAAAGAGAATGTAATAAGTGTATTAATGTTCTATATCAATGTGGATATAGTACAACTATTTTTAAAATTATGCACAATGAAGGGTCATAGTCAAAATATTTTTAACTTTTTTCAAATATTATATTGGCCAAGTTAGTATATGTATTTTTTTTTATTTTATTTTGTGAAATTCATTGTCAAATTGGTTTCCATACAATACCCAGTGCTCATCCCAACAGGTGTCCTCCTCAATGCCCATCACCCACTTTCCCCTCCCCGCCACCCCCATCAACCCTCAGTTTATTCTCAGTTTTTAAGAGTTTCTTATGGTTTGCCTCCTTCCTTCTCTCTAACTTTTTTTCCCACTTCCCCTCCCCCCCGGTCTTCTGTTGAGATTCTCAGGATCCACATAAGAGTGAAAATATATGGTATCTGTCTCTCTCTGCCTGACTTATTTCACTTAGCATCACACTCTCCAGTTCCATCCACATTGCTACAAATGGCCACATTTCATTCTTTCTCGTTGCCAAGTAGTATCCCATCGTATATATAAGCCACATCTTTATCCATTCGTCAGTTGATGGACATTTACGCTCTTTCCATAATTTGGCTATTGTTCAAAGTGCCACTATAAACATTGAGGTACAAGTACCCCTATGGATCAATACTCCTGTATCCTTTGGGTAAATTCCTAGCAGTGCTATTGCTGGATCATAAGGTATATCTATTTTTTAATTCTTTGAGGAACCTCCACACTGTTTTCCAGAATGGCTGCACCAGTTTGCATTCCCACCAACTGTGGAAGAGGTTTCTTTTTGCATTCCCACCAACTGTGCAAGAGGTTTCTCCACATCCTCGCCAGCATCTATAGTCTCCTGATTTGTTCATTTTAGCCACTCTGACTGGTGTGAGGTGGTATCTCAGTCTGGGTTTGATTTGTATTTCCCTGATGAGGAGCGACATTGAGCATCTTTTCATGTGCCTGTTGGCCATCTGGATGTCTTCTTTAGAGAAGTGTCTATTCGTGTCTTCTGCCCGTTTCTTCACTGGATTATTTGTTTTTTGGGTGTGGAGTTTGGTGAGTTCTTTATAGATGTTGGATACTAGTCCATTGTCCAATATGTCATTTGCAAATATCTTTTCCCATTCCTTTGGTTGCCTTTTAGTTTTGGAGATTGTTTCCTTTGCAGTGCAGAAGCTTTTTGACTTGATGAGGTCCCAATAGTTCATTTTTGCTTTTAATTCCCTTGCCTTTGGAGGTGTGTCAAGTAAGAAATTGCGGTGGCTGAGGTCAGAGAGGTTTTTTTCCTGCTTTCTCTAGGGTTTTGATGGTTTCCTGTCTCCCATTCAGGTCCTTCATCCATTTTGAGTTTATTTTTGTGAATGGTGTAAGAAAGTGGTCTCCTTTCATTCTTCTGCATGTTGCTGTCCAGTTCTCCCAGCACCATTTGTTAAAGAGACTGTCTTTTTTCCATTGGATATTCTTTCTTGTTTGTCAAAGATTAGTTGGCCATACTTTTGTGGGTCCAATTCTGGAGTCTCTATTCTATTCCATTGGACTATGTGCCCTTTTTTGTGCAAATACCATGCTCTCTTGATGGTTACAGCTTTGTAGTAGAGGTTAAAGTCTGGGATTGTGATGCTTCCTGCTTTGGTTTTCTTCTTCAAAATTACTTTTGCTATTTCAGGTCTTTTGTGGTTCCATACAAAATTTAGGATTGCTTGTTCTAGCTTTGAGAAGAATGCTGGTGAAATTTTGAATGGGATTACATTGAATGTGTAGATTGCTTTGGGTAGTATTGACATTTTGACAATATTTATTCTTCCAATCCATGAGCATGGAACGTTTTTCCATTTAGTTGTATCTTCTTCAATTTCCTTCATAAGCTTTCTATAGTTTTCAGCTTACAGATCTTTGACATCTTTGGCTAGGTTTATTCCTAGGTATTTTATGATTCTTGTTGCAATTGTGAATGGGATCAGTTTCTTTATTTGTCTTTCTGTTGCTTCATTATTAGTGTATAAGAATGCAACTAATTTCTATACATTAATTTTGTATCCTGTATCTTTGCTGAATTCATGTGTCAGTTATAGCAGACTTTTGGTGGAGTCTATTGGGTTTTACATGTATAGTATCATGTCATCTGCAAAAAGTGGAAGCTTGACTTCACCTTTCCTAATTTTGATGCCTTAGATTCATTTTTTTTTTGTCTGCTGATGCTAGAACTTCCAACACTGTGTTAAACAACAGCAGTGAGAGTGGACATCCCTGGTGTGTTCCTGATCTCAGGGGGAAAGCTCTCAGGTTTTCCCCCTTGAAGATGATATTAGTTGTGGGTTTTTCATAAATGACTTTTATGATGTTTAAGTATGTTCCTTCTATACTGACTTTCTAGAGTGTTTTTTTTTTTAAGAAAGAATGCTGAATTTTGTCAAATTCTTTTTCTGTATCTATTGACAGGACCATCTGGTTCTTATATTTATTTTATTAATGTGATGTATCACGTTGATTGATTTGTGAATGTTGAACCAGCCCTGAAGCCCAGGAATGAATCCCACTTGATCATGGTGAATAAATCTTTTTATATGCTGTTGAATTCGATTTGCTAGTATCTTATTGAGAATTTTTGCATCCATATTCATGAGAGATATTGGCGTGTAGTTCTCTTTATTTTTGCTGGGTCTCTGGTTTGGGAATCAAAGTAATGCAGGCTTCACAGAATGAGTCTGGACATTTTCCTTTCCTTTTTATTTTTTGCCACAGCTTGAGAAGATAGGTATTATCTCTGCTTTAAATATCTGGTAAAATTTCCCAGGGAAGCCATCTGGTTCTGGACTCTTATTTGTTGGGAGGTTTTTGATAACTGATTTATTTCTTCATTGGTTATGGGTCTGTTCATGTTTTCTATTTCTTTGTGTTTGAGTTTTAGAAGTGTGTGTGCTTAGGAATTTGTCCATTACTTCCAGGTTGTCCAGTTTGTTGGCATATAATTTTTCATAGTATTCCCTGATAATTGCTTGTATTTATGAGGGATTGGTTGTCATAATTCCATTTTCATTTATGATTTTATCTATTTGGGTCCCCCTCTTTTCTTTTTGAGAAGACTGGGAGGATTATCAATTTTGTTTACTTTAAAAAAAAAAAACTCTCGGTTTCATTGATCTGCTCTACTGTTTTTTGATTCCATATTGTTTATTTCTGTTCTGCTCTTTATCATTTCTCTTCTTCTGCTGGGTTTGGGTACCTATGCTGTTCTGTTTCTATTTCCTTTAGGCGTGCTGTTAGATATTGTATTTGGTATTTTTCTTGTTTCTTGAGATAGGCCTGGATTGCAATGTATTTTCCTCTCAGGACTGCCTTTCCTGAATCCCAAAGTGTTGGGATTGTTGTATTTTCATTTTCGTTTGTTTCCATATATTTTTTAAATTTCTTCTCTAATTGCCTGGTTGATCCATGTATTCTTTAGTAAGGTGTTCTTTAACCTCCATGCTTTTGGAGGTTTTCCATACTTTTTCCTGTGGTTGATTTCAGGTTTCATATCTTTGTGTTCTGAAAGTGTGCATGGTATGATCTCAATTCTCTCTTACTTATTTTTTAAAATTATTTTTAACGTTTATTTATTTTTGAGACAGAGAGAGACAGAGCATGAGCGGGGGAGGGGCAGAGAGAGAGGGAGACACAGAATCTGAAACAGTCTCCAGGTTCTGAGCTGTCAGCACAGTGCCCGATGCGGGGCTCGAACTCACAGACTGCAAGATCATGACCTGAGCCGAAGTCGGACACCCAACTGACTGAGCCACCCAGGCGCCCCTGTCTCTTACTTATTAAGGGCTGTTTTGTGACCCAGTATATGATCTATCTTGGAGAATGTTCAATGTATACTCGAGAAGAAAGCATATTCTGTCACTTTTGGATGCAGAGTTCGAAATATACCTGTCAAGTCCATCTGATCCAATATGTCATTCAGAGTCCTTGTTTCCTCATTTATTGTCTTTCTAGATGTTCTATATATTGTTGTAAGTGGAGAATTAAAGTCCCCTGCAATTACCACATTCTTATCAATAAGGTTGCTTATGTTTGTGATTAGATGTTTTATATATTTTGGGACTCCTGAATTCCGTGTGTAGACACTTATAATTGTTAGTTCTTTCTGATGGAGAGACCCTGTAATTACTATATTATGCCTTTGTTCATCTCTTGCTACAGCCTTTATCGTCTAGTTTGTCCTATATAAGTATGGCTACTCCAGATTTCTTTTGAGTTTCAGTAGCATGATTGTTCTCCATCCCCTCACTTTCAATCTGAAGGTGTCCTCAGATCTAAAATGAGTGTATTGTAGACAGCAAATAGATGGGTCTTGTTTTTTTTTTTATCAATTCTGATACTCTATGTGTTTTGGTTAGAGCATTTAGTCCATTTACATTCAGTGTTATTATTGAAAGATATGGGTTAGAGTCTGATATCTGTAGGTTTCATGCTTGTAGTGGTGTCTCTGGTACTTTGTGGTCCTTACAACATTTCACTCACAGAGTCCCCCTTAGGATCTGTTGTAGGGGTGGTTTAGTGGTGATGAGTTCCTTCAGTTTTTGTTTGTTTGGGAAAACCTTTATCTCGCCTTCTATTCTAAATTAAAAACTTGCTGGGTAAAGGATTCTCGTTTGTGTTTTTTTTCTGTTCATCAAATTGAAGATTTCCTGCCATTCCTTTCTGGCCTGCCAAGTTTCAGTAGATAGGTCTGATACTATCCTTATGTGTCTACCTTTGTATGTTAAGGCCCATTTATCCTTAGTTGCTTTCAGAATTCTCCCTTTATCCGCGTGTTTTGCTAGTTTCACTATGATATGTTGTACAGACCGATTCAAGTTATGTCTGAAGGGAGTTCTCTGTGCCTCTTGGATTTCAATGCCTTTTTCAGGGTTTCTGATCCCCAAAGATCAGGGAAGTTCTCAGCTATGATTTGTCCAAGTACACCTTCAGTCCCTTTTCCTCTCTCTTCTTCTTCTGGAATTCCTATGATTCGGATATTGTTCCATTTGATTGTATCACTTAATTCTCTAATTATCCCCTCATACTCCTGGATTTTTTTATCTCCATTTTACTCAGTGATCTCTTTTCCCATAATTTTATCTTCTAATTCACCTATTCTCTCTTTTGCCTCTTCAATTCGTGCTGTAGCTGCCTCCGTTTTATTTTGCACCTCATTTATAGCATTTTTAAATTCATCATGACTATTTTTTAGTCCCTTGATCTCTGTAGGAATAGATTCTCTACTGTCCTCTATGCTTTTTTTCAAGCCCAGTGATTAATTTTATGACTATTATTCTAAAATCTTGTTCCATTATATTGCTTAAATAAGTTTTGATCAATTCAGTAGCTGTCACTACTTCCTGAAATTTCTTTTGAGGAGAATTCTTCTGTTTCATCATTTTGGCTAATTTTCTGTCCATTTTGTGTTTTAAAACCTTTTTGTGTGCTCTGCACCTGACAGCACTGCTATATTAAAAGAGGGTCATACACTGTCCAGGGCCTGGTCCTTCAGGAGGTGTTTATTCAGGGATGGTTACTTGCTCTCTGTTGTTGTGACTTTGGTTATTTTATTACCCTACTCGTAGTAATATTTTGGACACTCCACCAGATATCTTTGATTTCTTCCTTGGAGTAGCCTTGTAAAGGAAAACAGATAGACAAACAGGAGACAAAAACACACACACAAATAAAACAAACAAAAAAACAAACAAAAACAAAATCCTAAAGACTAAAAACAAACAAACAAAAAAACAAAAAACACTGACTACAAGTAAAGAAGAATGTGGAGGCAGTGCTGATGGAAGAGCACATACAAAGAGAGAAATGACAGGAGTAGCCAAGGGAGGGGGAAGAAAAAATATATATTGACTAGGCAGAGAGACTAAAAGGCTTAATCCAGAGAGATAGAAAGGAAAATAAAGAAGGAGGTGGGGAAAATGAAAGGAAGATAAAGTTACCCAGACAGAGAAACCATATGGCTTGATTATTCCAGAGAGAGAAAGGAGTGTAAAGAAGGTGGTGCTGAACATGTATCAAGACAATGGATTAAATATGTCTTTTTATACAGACCAATGATCAGATAGAGATAAGGGGAGGAAAGAGATTAGGAGGAGAAATGGGGTGGGGGGGAGAGAGAATATATCTATATATCCAGAATTGACCTAGAGTTAATCCAGGCAATGATGCATCACTTGTGGGTAGTAGCTGGCCACAGGGTCTGTGCCACTCTGGTGGATATGCAGTCACCCTGTGCAAGAGGACATGGTTTGGTGTAATCTGAACCCACCTCCATATGGGCTCAGGGAGTGATCCTTCAGTCTCTTCTCCACGGAGCTGGTCCGGTAGACTCAGTTTGAGTCATCCTCACTGTGCCATGGGAGCAGACGGAATGGTCCTTCTCCTTCCACCAACTCCCCTGACCTTGTGCTTAGCTAGGATTCATAGTCCCGCTCATGTGCTCTGGCACTGGGGAAGTGCCTCCCATTATGGTGATACATGGTCCCGCCTGGTTTTGTGCCACAGCACTTAGGGGAAGACAGCCTTTTCTTAGGACTGAGCTGCCGCCCTCGCTGCCAGCCCCTGTGGTTGTGGAGGCAGGCAGCCTTTGTCTTTTCCCACAGCACTCCAGGGAAATGGTGGCATTTTCCTCCTGCAGACTGCGCCCTTGGCCCAGCCACTGCACCTGGAGGTGGCAGATGCAGGCAGATTCTGTACTATCGCGCAGCCCTCCAAGGTGGGAACCACTTTCTACAGCTGCGGACTGAGCCTCTGACCTACCACCGCACCCAGGGCTGGCTCCCCTCCTCTCCAGGTGCTGGAACAGGGAGCCAGCCCCAGTCCGAAGAAAGCCCCACAGAGAATGGATCCCTCTCAGTTTCAGTCTGAGGTCTTTCTCCTGTCCAGATAGGGTCCTGCACTTCCTTAGTCGTTCTTTCTGTTCCCTTTGTCTCTCCGCAGAAGGGGGTCCTTCCCCTCTGTGCTTATGCTGCCTTTTTTAAATCTCCCCCAGTTTGCAGTTACCCACCTATCTTTTTTTCCAGCTTTCCTGTTTTCTTCCTAGTATATTCAGTGTCTTTTCCTTCCAGGCTCTGGTGTGCAAAGTCCTTTGGCTTCTACACTTCTTTGTTTGAGAGACATGGGAAGTATGGATTCCCCCTACTTCTCCACCATGTTGGCCCCCTCCGCTAGTATATGTATTTATATTCCAAATTATTGAAGGTGTAATATAAGATAAAGCAAATGATAGTCATGGATGATTCTGATTCTTTCAGACTTTATGTCCTTGAGAACCAGTATTATGGATCTGAAAGGAAGAAGTTACAGGCTTCCAGTTATGAAATGAATAAATCATGAGGATAAAAGGTACAGCATAAAGAATATAGTGTTTTTAATAGCATTGTGTGGTGAGAGATGGTGGCTATGCTTGTGGTGAGCATAGCATAATGTATAAACGTGTTAAAATACTATGTTGTACATTTGAAACTAATGTAACATTGTGTGTAACCTATAGTCAAAAAATTTTTTTAAATAAGAAATAAAATATAACACAGAAGACAGGTAGAAAAATTTTGTGGACCTGAATTTGAAAAATATTTGTGAATGCAGGATGTGTTTTATCTTTGGTATACATACATACATACACACACACACACAAACACACACACACACACACATACATAGTCACACACGCATTTCATATCTTTACCCACTGAAAAGTCCTATAAAAATTATCTAAACAGTAGCAGTGAAGATACCTAGAATCTAGATTATGGTTTCAGTGTATAACCCACTAGAATAAAAGAGGCTCTCTTCAAATAATGGCAGATTCAATGCGGATCTATAATGGCAGATTCAATAATTTTATATTACCAATGATGGCAAATATCTCTCAAGATTATTAAGATCTTATGAAGAGGACTCAAAAGCCAACTTGAAAAAGCTCTCATCAGTCAAAAATTGGACAATGTGAGCAAGAAAAATAAGAATTATAATGGAACAAAACACATAAAAATGTTTAAATGTATATATTCATAATGATGTGAAAATAATCTACTTGGTCTCTCTTTGAGAATGACAGAATAAGTTCATTGCCTTAGAAACTGGTAATTGAAGTGAAAGAATCATTCACTTATCTTGCTTTTATTATATGAATTGTACTACCGGGCAACCAAATAATAGGTGAGGAGACCTATTTTATACATGTTTATAAAAGTATTCTCAGTAACAAATGAAATGCAATGATAGAATTAAAATATCACCATGTAGTTACCATGAGTATATTAATGGATCTGGGCACAGAGCATCAAAATCTCTCATTACACACACAAACAATGAAATAAATTATGGAGTAGTTATACTTATCCCTTCTTCTAACTACAAACAACAAAAACAAAACCAAAACAAAACAAAACTATACATGATATTTAAACCAAACATAGAGAGTATGAAAGAGGACAGAGGACAGACTAGTGGCCAGAGATCTCAGAACCCAAGGAAAGGTACAGTAGTGAGATCCCTGTTTTTTTTTCCCCTCCTATATGAAGTAAGTAACCTGGAAATTCCAAAAGACACATACCAAAAAAGTCTCATCAAAAGCCTACTATCAGTAACCAAAGGTTCTGGAAAGGGACAGTCTAATAAAAACAGACAATACCACACAATAACCACATGATTACACCTTACACTACAGAGAAATATTTGGCTCCATCCCTACACATACCAGCCTAGTGAAGGCCCTAGACTTCCACCTTTGCCAGGTTGTAATAAGTTATTTTAACTGTCTCCCCCCAGCCCCAGACCACTCACTGTCATCCTCCCAGAGTAATATCAGAGAATGCTATGTGGGGAGCAGTAATCAGTCATTTCTACCCTCCTAGACAGGGAGATATTAGTGGAGAACTAGGGAAGAGCCAGAACTCCCACTTAAACCTAAAAGTAGCAAAGAATCACCTCCCCACCTTCCCATGCTTTCTCCTCAGGTGTCAACAGAGGCATAGTGGGGAACACAGAATTTTTGCCTCCACACTGGAAAGTAAAAAGATGTCTTTCTCTCTCCCTACTGTGGTAGATGGTGTCAGAGAAGACCTAATGAAAAGTCAGGTTTCTCAGCACTGCACAACAGCAATGAGGCCAGCCTCCCTCAGTTTTAGTGAAGGCCACATAGGGAGTAGTAACAAGACAACTCTGCCTATCCTAACTAGAATGGTATCAGCTAAAGCTTAGTGGGAAAAAGGGACTCCTAACCTAATTCAGTAGTAAGCACCTGAATCCACTGGATGTCAATGGAAACGAAGTGAAGAATTATGACTTACACCACTACCTGCCAGTAATAAAGCACTGCCCCTTTCCCACTGGAGTGGTGTCATATGAGGCTTGCTAAAGCAGAAAGTTTAAATAAAATCCATTAGCTCATAACATAATACTCAAAATGTCCAGATTTCAACTCAAAATCACTCATCATATTAAGAAGCAGAAAAATCTCCACTTGAATGAGAAAAGACAGTCAACAGATACAAACATCAGAATGACAGAATTTTTAGAATTATCTGAAAAGAAATTTGAAACAGTCATCTTAAAAAATCCTGTAACAAGCGATAACAAACACACTTGGAACATTGAAAAGTAATATGTCTCTGCCAATATATAGAAAGCCTCAGGCAAAAACAAGCAAATAAACAAAAAATAATATGTAAAAAAGAGTCAAATTGAAATTTTAGAACGGAAAATACAATAACCACAATAAAAAACTCAGTGGATGGGTTCAACACCAGAATGGAGGGGACAGGGGAAAGAATCAGAGAACTTGAGGAAAGATAAATCCAGTTTACTCAATTTGAGCTACAGAGAGAAAATAGGTGGTTAAAAAAAATTGAACAGAGCCTCAGAAAAGTGTAGGACTATAACAAAATATCTAACATTCATATCATCAGAGTTATACAAAGAGAGAAGAGTACAAACCTGAAAATGTATCTGAAGAAATAACTGTATAAAACTTTCCAAATTTAGCCAAAAAATAATTTTATGGATTCAAGAAGCTGAGTAATTACATTTAAATCTATTTTCTTTAGGACTTCTCAGAACCTTGAATATGCTAATATGCATTATGAAAGTAGAATTTCACAAACTGATTAAACATGCAACCATTTTTTTCCGTAACTGTAGGTAGGGGTTATGCCACCACCTCCTATCTGGGATTAATTAACAATGTGCATTGATTTTTTTTAAACAAGATATGTTGGGAAATCAACAAAAGTAACCTTTTTTTTAATTTGAGAAGAGTCAGCAACATTGGAATCAAAAAGGGTGGACTTTGGGGGCACCTGGGTGGCTCAGTCAGTTAAGCGTCTAACTTCAGTTCAGGTCATAATCTCACAATTTGTGGCTTTGAGCCCCACATCAGGTTCTGTGGTAACAGATCAGAGCCTGGAGTGTGCTTCTGTTTCTGTGTCTCCCTCTCTCTGTGTCCCTCCCACGCTTGTGCTCTCTCTCTCAAAATAATAAACATTAAAAAAAAAAAAAACTAAAAACAAAGGGTGGACTTTCTTGGGACCTCCCAGCATCATAAAGAGCAGCCTTCCTCTGAAGGATGTGTGAGAAAGATCACTGTCTAATGAAACAGGATCTAAATCAGCTCCTCTATGTTTTGAAAAGCTGTCTAACCCCTAATAATAGATTTCTGCATAGTGAAGGTAATGGTGAATCTGGGTCCCTGAGGTAATCCATACAAAAACAACAACAAAACATAATTGAGAGCTCCTCAATTGAGAGCTCCTAGAGTCAGCTGGCTCCCTGGGAAATGGAAATATTTGAATCAAGAAGTGAATCCTTGGAGGCCTAAGAACGGGTAGTCTTGGGCAACTTATTAGCACTGAGCAGTATGATCATTCTTTTTGAAAGAACCAGAAAACTTGTGCTTAGACCTGGATCTCTACTATGCCATTGCAGAACTGGTATATCTCCTTTACCACACTGTGTAAGACTAGTGTGCAACAACTGCATTGGATGCAGCCAGCAGCAATGGCTATAGTGGACTGATCAAATTTCACTTCTTAAATTTGGAATTCAAACAGATCCCCCATTTGAACTGCATCAGAGTATTATTGGTGAATTTGAGATAGGGACAGGTGGAGAGCGTCAATTAGAAAAATGTAAAAAGTCATTTCATTTCCACATGCTATTTGTGGGGACAGTTTACTCTGTTTATCACTCAAGAATATTTACTACTCTTTCAATTCATTTTTATGTTTAAATACAGCTTCAGACATTCAAAAAATGTTAATTGGGAATCTACTATGTATAGTTCATACAATGCAATATGTGAAAAGAGTTTGATAGACTTCATATATTTCATATACATTTATTGAATGATAGAAATTAAATAAATTAATATCAGAGTCACTATTCCCAAGGTGCTCATAATATACTAAGACAGATATAAAGACAAACATATAAATTATAGTACATTATGATAAGTACTATAAAAGAGGTATGGACAAATTGCTATGGAAACATTAAAAAAAACCAATGCATTTCTCTGCCTATGGGACTAACTGTGAAAAATGTTTCCATATGAGATTTGGAAAAGACCACCCACAGATCCACATCATATTTTTTCTTCTAAAAGAAACATAGCATTAAGAAATCAGGTAATGCCCTTTCTTAACAGGTATATTTTGCAGAAATCACTTCATAAGTGAATATAAAAGATACTTTCTTACTATGAAATATACTGTTTGGGCACTTCAATAAAGATAAATTCCCAAGGTGACTAAGGATGCTAAGTTTAAAATAAAGCTCAATGAGCCAGAGGTCATATTTTCCCCCCTCTTAATCAGTATTCTGTCAAGGACTCTAATCATCCTATTTAAATCAAACTTTTAGGGGCACCTGGGTGGCTCAGTCAGTTAAGCATCTGACTTTGGCTCAGGTCGTGATCTCATGGGTTTGTGAGTTCAAGCCCTGCATCAGGCTCTGTGCTAACAATTCAGAGTCTGGAGCCTGCTTCCCAGTCTGTGTCTCCCTCTCTCTCTGCCCCTCCCCTACTCTCATTCTCTCTCTCTCTCTTTCAATTAAAAATAAATAAAATTAAAAATAAAATACAATAAAATTTTGAGAAGTAACCATAATTTATTGTTGATCCTGGTTAATCCATCAAGTTTACTTACTCTCTTACTCGTTTTTAGATATTTTGCTGTATATTACATTTAAAATTAAAATCTGCTCAAAATATTTACTTCTTTTAATTGTGTGGCATTTTAATGCTTCATTCTACTTCTTCAAAAGAGAATCTACTTCTACAAAAGAGAATGTATCAATGTTTCCATAACTTAAGATGCTCAAAAATTACATTTACTAATGAAATCTTCATATACGTTTAGAACTTATCCCCCAACTTAAAGTGGTTTAAGAAACAATGGCAAATTGCTTGATTTGAAGAAATTAGTGAAAAAGTAAGTTACACTGGCCATTTTACTGAACTGAATGTTATCTAACATTATAGATAGTTTACATCTTTATTTCTGATATTTGACAGAGATACTAGTAGGTACATGGAGGTTCTATATTATGTGAATTCCCTCAAAAAAAACAACAGAGTTTCAAGGATAGAATAAATATGATTCTTAAAATTAGATTTATGATAAATAAGTACCCTCTATTTTGCAGATGAAAATGCAAACTCTCCAAATAGTTCATTTATTTAATCAATTGCTGTCTAATCTCTGTTCACTTGAACACATAATCTGCTTCACATTTTTGCCCACTTGACAATTATTGATTCTTCCTATTGAAATGAATATAGGTCCAAGTGATACATATTATAATTATTAAAGCTAATGTGATTTACTGCATGTAAATTGATTACTGTAATTGGGGTATGGTTATTCGAGAGACAGAAATAAATTATCTGCAGAGTTTTGAAGATAAAACATTGAAACAACATATCACTAATCACTACATTGTACACCTGAAACTAATATTACACTGTATATTAACTAACTGTACTTTAAATAAATATAAAAAATAAATTAAAATCATGTCAATCTGAACTCGATTATAAATGTGAATTAATAATTTACACTTCCACATATAAAATAAATGTCATGAAGATGGAAAGTAAATCATAGGGCATATAGTCAGTAATATTGTAATAACATCATATGGTAAAACAGATGGTTACTACACTTTTTGTGGTGAGCATTGAGTAATATATCAAATTAACAAATCAGTGTGTTTTAATCTGAAACTAATATAACATTGTATGCTAATTTTGCTTCAATAAAAAATAAAACTAAATAAAATAAAATATTATTGCAAAAAAAGATAACATATTCCTCAACAACCAAATAAAAGGAAAGCATATTAAGTTAGTATTATATGTCACCATTACATGTGCTTTAAGATACATTAACTAACCATTTTTTTAATATGAAATTTATTGTCAAATTGGTTTCCATACAACACCCAGTGCTCATCCCAACAGGTGCCCTCCTCAATGCTCATCACCCACTTTCCCCTTCCTCCCACCCCCCCCCCCAACAACCCTCAGTTTATTGAAGAGTCTCTTATGATTTGGCTCCCTCCTTCTCTAACTTTTTTTTTTCCCTTACCCTCCCCCATGGCCTTCTGTTAAGTTTCTTTGCTAGGAATTTACCCAAGGGATACAGGAGTGCTGATGCATAGGGGCAAATGTACCCCAATGTTTATAGCAGCACTTTCAACAATAGCTAAATTATGGAAAGAGCCTAAATGTCCATCAACTGATGAATGGATAAAGAAATTGTGGTTTATATATACAATGGAATAACTAATCATTTTTAAGTAGCAGTTTTTAAAATTCTTCAGGATGAGAGGGGCTAGATGTTGGAAAAGGAAAGGAAGGGAAAATAGAGGAAGCAGAGAATGGAAAGAAGAAAAAGAAAAAGAAGAGGAAAAAGGAAAATAAAAGGAAAAGGAGAGACAAGGAAAGAGAAAGCAAATACAAGTTTCCACACAAAATATTAATCTAATGTTATAATAATGGTGCTATTTCTTGCATTATTGCTACTCGAAAGATGTATGCTAAGAAGTATAATTCTACTCCAACATCGTTTCCCCTGTGTTTTAAGTTTTTAACTTCTAAAAAAAAAAACATTGGAGCACTAGGTGACTCAGTCAGTTAAATGTCCAACTCTTGATCTCAGTTCAGGTCATGATCTCAGAGTCATGAGTTCAAAGCCCCATTGGGCTCCCCACTGGGCATGAAGCCTACTTAATTTATTTTTAAATGGCTTTGATATTTTCACAGATCATAAAATGAAACAAAAATAGATTCACCATCACAAAATGGGAGACATAAAGATGAATAAGACATGTTTCTCTGCAAAGAAAATTATCTTTTCCATTGTGAGAGTTTTATACATAAGGATGTTTCAAAAATGTTGCATTTCTGAAACCTCAGCTAAATGCAAGCTACTTAATTCTTAAATGGTTTATTAAATTAATGAAGCTTCACAAAAAGGAAAACTAAAATGAATTGTTGACTGAGTACTATAATTTATTTCAGTGTGTAATGTCCAGTTATGAATAAAAAGTGATTTACTAGGTTAGGTCATTAAATTGACTTTTATCACAAACTATCTGAATTATTGAAATGCAAATAAAAGCCACTTTACGGTAAAATTTACTTTGCTGCAAATACTTTCTATTTTTTTTTTCCTAGTGGATCTCTCAGAATTTTATTTCTTAAAAATTTTTTAATGTTTATTTACTTTTGATAGAGAGAGAGAGAGAAA
This sequence comes from Panthera tigris, assembly GCF_018350195.1. Taxonomy (NCBI): domain Eukaryota; kingdom Metazoa; phylum Chordata; class Mammalia; order Carnivora; family Felidae; genus Panthera; species Panthera tigris. The sequence goes on along the minus strand of NC_056677.1, from coordinate 74,449,549 downwards.
ACGAGGTGAGGAGGGGCAGAGAGAATGGAAGACAGTATTTGAAGCGGGTTCCACTCTGACAGCAGAAAAGCCAGATGTAGGGCTTGAACCTGTGGAGTTATTTCTAGACAGTGTATTGTAAGCCCTGGGAAACTGAATGGGGTACTTGCTGAAACATCAGTGATGTTCTGGTCTCAAGTCTGTCCAACAGGATAGCATTCTGAGAACAGAGCCCCATGATCTCCCAGGAACTAGTTAGGGAACAGACCCACTGTAATTGCCTGGCAGTCTTTGTGCATCTTCTCTTCATGCTTTCACATAAACACCAGATGTGTATCTGGTCTATGTCTGGAAGCTTTTTGTGTTTTCCTCACATGCTTTAACATTCTTTGACGTTTATACCTGGCGAACATGAAATAAAGACTATGTGCAGTTTGCTGCTGCTGCTATTTCGCTTGCAGAGGCAGCCCTGCACATAAGCTCAGTCTAAGTGTCTGAGAACTTTTTTCTTCAGTGTGCAGTTACAGAACCTATAAACTGTGAGATCATGATGTGAGCCAAAGTCCAACACTTAACAGACTGAGCCACCCAGGCACCCCTCAGTATTTTATTTCTTAAAATAAAAATTGTTTTTACTATAAAATTCTTAATATTTAGTAAAAAATGAAGTTTTTTCCTTTTCATTATATAGTGTAAAATATTCATATTTGAATGGTATGAATAATTTATAACAACTTTTTAATAAATGTAAACTTAAAAATATACCAACCTGTGAGGTTTTAAAGCTTTTACATAATTACTAGATTTATTCATTGTGATCTAGATATTTGGTAAGTAGTAGACACTCATCAAGTCTAATAATGTTAAACCTAATTTAATGTTATTTGATTAAGAACCAAGATGCTTCGCATACTATAGATCCTCAACAAATGCTTGTTGGATATTCAGCTTATTCTTTTTGTATGACATAGCTTTCATTTTACGTCTGACTCTATATAAAATATTCCAGCTAATTTTTTTCATGATATTAATGACTCAATTGGATTGATTACATTGCTAATTCTTTTGTTTAAGCAAAGTTTTAGATAGCTGAGAGAAAGTCTTTAATTACACACACTGAGATGGGACAGAATGATGGCCCCCAAAGATATCCATTCCCTCAATCCCAGAACCTGTGATAATATTACCTAATATGGCAAAAAGAACTTGGCAGATATATTTCAGATTAAGGTCCTTGACATGGGGTGATTATTCTGAATCATGCAAGTGGGACCAGTGTAATCACATGAGTTCTTAAAAGAAGAAAACTTTTCTAGATTTTCCTGAATGTAGTTAAAGGGAGATACAAGGAAAAGAAAGGTGAAAGAGATGCAATGTTGCTGCTTTGTAGATAAAGGAAGGGGCCATGAACCAAGGAATATGGGTGGCAACTAGAAGCTGGTGAAAGCAAGGAAAGACAGTCTTTCCTACAACCCCCAGAAAGGAATATGGCTCTGTTGCTGCCATGATTTTATTTTATTTTTATTTTTAAACTTTTTTAATGTTTATTTATTTTTGAGAGAGAGAGAGAGAGAGAGAGAGAGAGAGAGAGGAAAGTGCAGAGAGAGAAGGAGACACAGAATCTTAGGCAGGCTGCAGGCTCTGAGCTATAAGCACAGAGCCCTACATGGGGCTCGAACCCATGAACCGTGAGATCATGACCTGAGCTGAACTCGGATGCTCAACCAGCTAAGCCACCCAGGTTCCCTGCTACCATGATTTTAGTTCATTGAAATGTTTGTTGGGTTTCTAATCTTCAGAATTGTAAAACAGTATATTTGTGTTGCTTTAGTACACTAAACTTGTGATAATGTGTCTTGGCATCAATAGAAAACTAATACACAGACATATAATTCAGTTGCCACTTACTGACATTGGCATAATATCAATGACATACATACAGAATGTGTTATAAAATAGTTGATACCTATATAAATTAACATAAAGTTGGCACATTTGTGATTCAATTAATTTAAATCTATATTAATTTTTTCCCTGAAGTAATTAGAATTCTTAGATTTTTTGGGTGGTGGGCATAATTTAAAATGGTACCCCCCAAAAAAGTGTCAGTTGGACCTGCCAATATTTTTTAAATGACTTTATCTACTTCTTCCCTACCTCATCCCATCAAATTAAGTTTTATGAAGAGGATAAGGTTAACTTTACTGAAATAAGCATATTTGAGCTAATCACTGAAAGAAATAGATTGCAAAGGAATGGAGCCAGATAAGAAAGTGGGGGAAGAGGCATCATCTGCCCTTACTCTGGTGGGATATATCCCTGTAGGAGACTGAAAAACATCTGTTTCATGAAACTATTTCATGAAAGAATTATGCTTTTCCACTAGACAGTACAAATTCTTTAAAAAAGATGTGTTTTTAAAGAGCAGTTTAAATACTAACATTTAACTTAACATTTAGCTTATTTTTATTTTGAATTAATTTAAATTTTCCTATAAAATAGATTTCAAGTTATATGTGGCTTTTTTTCTAGTTTTATAATGAGTACCCTTTCTTTAATGAAAATTATGTGGACTTATAAAACAAGAAAGAAGTCAAGAAGAATATATTTAAAAGTTAAGTCCAGATATAAGAAAAACAAACAAAAATCTCATAGAAATCTTCAAGTTTCTGTTGGAATATGGCAATATTCTTTGAAGAAAGAAAACATTATAAGGGAAAAATAGATTATGAGCATGCTTTTTTCTGCATATTACAAATGGAACTTTCAAGTGTATAAACCCAGTAGACTTCCAATTCTTGTAATATGGAAGAATAAATAATCTGAAAATTCCCATTACAAAACTTAATAGAATTATAAGATAAAATATAATAATATCCCTGTAAGTGTAATACTGTGAGAGCACGGGAAAAGAAAAGCAATCCTCAAAGGACAAAAACAAACAAATGAACAACAGCACTGAGGCTGCCCTGGTAATGCTGTGTTGGGGAAGGAGGGATTTCTAGGTCCTCAAACTAAGGGGCTTGTGACTCAATTTCAAGAAAGGCATGAGCTTAAGTCTTAGGTTCACATGAGGTGGGAAATTGTAAAGGAGATACCTGATTAAAACCAAAACCTTTAAAGAACTATATATACATTGATTTTTTTTTAAAAAAATTAACAATCACAGCAGTAAGATTCCAAGAATCTGTGCTTATCTTAGTCTGACCTCTAAGTGAGAAAAAAAAAGTGTGTCTTGAGAATTTATAAACACAAGACTGTATTTTAACAGGTTGTGGTCTAAATTTATACTATTTATATGGTCTAGGGATATCCAAAATTAAAAGTTAAGCAGTGGTCCCAAGCAGTTAATACTCCTGGGTTGACTGACAATAGTAAACTCAAAACTTGTATAAAGGGTGCACGTTCAATAAAGGCAAAATAGGATTTTTAAAGACAAATTATTTTTGTAGATAATCTCTAAATTCAAAATTTACCATAGAAAACACTCAGCCACACATACAGCCCTGTTGAGAATCTTTAGATAGATGAAGTGTCTTTAAGTCAATTAAGGAAATAATAACAAAATATTTTTAAAAATAAGCAAAGAATAAGACATTATCACAAAATACACGCATATTTTAAGAGATTAAACTAGTAAATATATATATAGTAAATATATAAACTAGTAAATATATATATAAATATATATATAGTAAATATATATATATATCAGAATGTTTATTCAAAAAGTGAAAATCTCCAGAGTAATATGATTCTAATGAGTAAAAAACTATTAAAACCTTTTTAATAAGGTAATATAGTAAAAATCAGATAGCCATGCCACATGGATTTCACCTTATTTTAGATTTTCCTCTGATTTTAAAATAATACTGTGACAGTCTCAAGGTTAAAGAACACCACTAATTTATAGAAGTCTAGATATTTGTATCCCCCAGCCAAAAAAAAAAACAATTTCCATATGAAGTATGCAGTAATAAACTGGAATGATTTTCAATATTCAATGCAAATTGAAGATTTCAAAGGTAATTTTAAATGCTAATAGTGCAATAAGAACACAATCCACATACTTATATGATAAACATTTTCCACAAATGTGTTACAGTCAATTTTCTATGATACTATGATACTTTTTGTCTACACTTTGCAACATCCTTTTTAATGTATCTTTCATATGCATATGTACTCTTCATTTTATTAAATTGGCCTTATTGGTTTTATAAATGGTTAAGTTATACATCAAGAAATATAACGTCTGATTTGAAAATTTTTTAGGGATATTTTTATTTTTTATTTTTTATTTATTTTCTTTTTTTAATATGAAATTTATTGTCAAATTGGTTTCCATACAACACCCAGTACTCATCCCAAAAGGTGCCCTTCTCCATACCCATCACATAAGAGACTCTTAAAAACTTCTGATTTGAATTTTTAAAAATTATCTCATCATTTTTTGCACCAACAGTAGTCAGTGGAGGTCTCATCAACAGGCCACTTACCATCTTTACAAGATCTTGCATTATAGACTTCCAGACCACTTTAGAAACCACAAGAATAAATACCTGTTGAATATTTGATTTTTACAAGTTCAAATTTCTGTTGGATTGAAAAAGAAAGGCTTAGCTGAGCATCTTGGTGGCTCAACTGGTTGAGCATCTCACTCTTCATTTCGGCTCAGGTCATGATTTCAAGGCTATGGGATTGAGTCCTGTGTGGAGCTCCAGGCTGAACATGGAGCCTGCTTATGATTCTCTCCCTCTCTCCCTCCCTCTATCCCTTTCCCCTGCTCATCCTCACTCTAAAAAAACAAAAACAAAAACAAAACCTGTCGATTATAGCAATGGAGAGTTCACTATTACAATTTATTAATTGTAAGATGCTGACTATACTATAAGTTTCTTGAGGACATGGAACAAAATCTTGCTCACCATATATACCCAGAGCCTAGCAGAGAATTTCAAAAATAGTATATATTCAATGATATTTATAAAATTAATAAATTATTCAATTTCAACCGTCCTTCCTTATTCCTTCATTTTTAATATAAAATAAGTACTAATGCATTTTATCATTTTTACACATATCTTTCATCAATGCAACACAAAATAAACTATAAAATCCCTAGCTTTTGCAAATTGTCACTTTTTAAAAATTGCTTTCTTAAGATACCCATAAAAATATTATAGAGCTAGAAGAAATATTGAATAGTGTTGAGAAGTCATTCAAATAGGATGTGATTGGTCAAGAAAACATTTTTAGTTTGGGTCAGCTTGACTCTTTACTTTGAAAGAAATGCTACATGTCATTGGCAGAGAAGTGTGTGGAGTGCAGGTCAGAAAGAAAGAATGGCCTAGGGCCTGGGGCGCCTGGGTGGCTCAGTCAGTTAAGCATGCAACTTCAGCTCAGGTCATGATCTCACACTTCATGGGTTCCAGCCCTGCCTGGGGCTCTGTGCTGACACTCACAGCCTGGAGCCTGCTTCAGATTCTGTGTCTCCCTCTTTCTTTGCCCCTCCCCAGCTCTCTATCTCTCTCAAAAAATAAAAATAATAATAAGTAAACATTAAAAAAAGAAGAAGAATGGCCTAGAGGTGCCTAAGTAGCTCAGTCGGTTGAGCATCCAGCTCTTGATCTGGGCTCAGGTCATGATCTCATGGTCATGAGATCGAGACCCACATTGGGCTCTGTGCTGGCAGTGTGGAGACTGGGATTTTTTTCTTTCCTTTTCTCTCTGCCCCTCCCCACTCATGCTCTCGCTCTCTCTCTCTCTCTCAAAATAAATAAATTTTAAAAAAATATATTTAAAAAAAAAGAAAGAATGGCCTAACCCAGGGTCCAAGAACTATTTTTAGAAGATAAATACTTCTGGTTTCGATTAGAGCTATCAGCTTTTAAAATGTTAAAATTCCTACTTCACTTCTTGCTTTCATTCAATTTAATTTTGTTCTAAACTTAAGGCAAATATTTTATTTCTTAGATATTAGAGAACAAGCATATTCTTGCTATTTTTTTAAGGATTAATTATTTATTTGAGAGAGACATAGACATCACAAGTGGGGAAGGAACAGAGAGAGAGGGAGTGACAGAGAATCCCAAGCAAGCTCTGCACTACTATCCCAGAGCCTAACATGGGGCTCGAACTCACGAAACAGTGAGATTATGACCTGAGCTGAAACCAAGAGACACTTGAACTGAGCCACCCAGGGGCCTCCATTCTTTTAAACCAGGACAATTCAGGATAACATATTCCATTTGGTAATCTCCTTTAGTGCCCCCTCAGTTTCTGATGTACCCCTCAAAGCAGTGGCTATTGAGAACATCAATTCCTGTTTCATCAGTAAGAATTTGGAAAATTGTTTTAATTCATTGCTTTTTTTAAAATTGCCTTTAGATAGAACATTCGACAATTAGATTGGTTGCTGACTGTTTTGCTATTCAGCAGCTGCCATTTGGTGATACTTCTTTTGGTTGTTATGATAAGGCATTTTCAATATTTTGTATTTCAATTATTTATAGGAACAACTATGATGACTGTAGTTCCACACAGTTTGTAATCACTTTACAGAGAAATACACCATCTTTTCTGTGTAGTAAATAAAACTGCACACACTCTGGAAAAACATCTCAAGTAAAGGGGAACAGCATAGAATAGGATAAAGAGTTTCAATGTGACAGTAAAGAGACCTAGATTTTAGTACCAGCCCTATTATTACCAAGTTGTATGTCTTTAAGCAAGTCATTTAGATACCCTGAGTTTCTGTTTCTTTAACTATAAAGTTACATGCTCTATTTTCTCAGTAGAAAAAAATATCAATATTGTTGAGAGGAAGGAGAATGAGAAATACCTTAAAGAAGACAATATAAAGAGTAACTGCCTGTTATTATTATTTCTAGTCTTGCCCTGATATATTATCAAAAGTATTAATTTGCCATTAATATTTTAAGTAAGAAAATGATTTTCTCTGTGCAGTTATAAAATTTGCACTTTTTTAAGTTTTATATAAATTACAGTTAGTTACACAGTGTAAGATTAGTTTCAAGTATATAATTTAGTGATTCAACACTTACAAACAACACTATGTACTTATCACAACTATGTGCTCTCCTTAATCCCTGTACAAATTATTACCTTTAATTTATGTCTTTTTATTAACTAATAGATTTATGGGTTTTTTGGTGTGCATTTTTAAAATTTAAATTCAAGTTAGTTAACATATAATGTAATAATGATTTCAGGAATAGCATTTAGTGATTCATAACTCACAAATAATACCCGGTGCTAATTCCAACAAGTGCCCACATTAATGCTCATCACCCATTTAGCCCATCCCCCACCCAACATCCTGCCAGCAACCCTTGGTTTGTTCTCTGTATTTAAGAGTCTCTTATAGATGGTCTCCCTCTCTGTTTTTATCTTATTTTTGCTTCCCTTACTCTATGTTCAGCTGTTTTTATCTAAAATTCCACATATGAACAAAATTATATGATATTTGTCTTTCTCTGACTGATTACCTTCACTTAGCATAATACACTCTAGTTCCATCAACATTGTGGCAAAAGGCAAGTATTCATTTTTTTGATCCCTGAGTAATATTCTATTGTATATATATACCACATATTCTGTATCCATTCATCAGTTGATGGACATTTGGGCTCTTTCCATACTTCAGCTATTGTCAATAGTGCTGCTATAAACATTGGGATACATGTGCCCCTTCGAATCAACAATCCTGTGTCCTTTGGATAAATACCTGGTAGTGCAACAACAGATGTTGGCAAGAATGCAGAGAAAGAGGAACCATTTTGCACTGCTTGTGGGAATGCAAACTGGTGTAGCCACTTTGGAAAACAGTATGGAGGTTCCTCAAAAAATTAAAAATAGGGTAGTTCCTCTTTCTCTGCATTCTTGCCAACATCTGTTGTTGCTTGAGTTGCTAATTTTAGCCATTCTGACTGGTGTGAGGTGGTATCTCATTGTGGTTTTGATTTGTTTCCCTGATGATGAGTGATGTTGAGAATCTTTTCATGTGTCTATTAGTCATCTGCATGTCTTCTTTAGAAAATTCTATATTCATGACTTTTGCTTATTTCTCCACCAGATTATTTGATTTTTGAGGGTTTATTTTGATAAGTTCATTATAGATATTGGATACTAACCCTTTATCTGATATGTCATTTGCAAATATCTTCTCCCATTCCGTTGGTTGCCTTCTGGTTTTCTTTGATTATTTCCTTTGATGTGCAGAAGCTTTTTACCTTGATGAGGTCCCAATCATTCATTTTTGCTTTTGCTTTCCTTTCCTCAAAAGACATGTCTAGTAAGAAATTGCTGTGGCCGAAGTCAAAGAGATTGTTTTCTCCTCTAGGATTTTGATGGCTTCCTGCCTTATGTTTAGGTCTTTCATCCACTTTGAGTTTATTTTTGTGTATGGTGTAAGGAAGTGGTCCAGGTTCATTCTTCTGCATGTTGCTGTCCACTTTTCCCAACACCATTTGCTGAAGAGAGTGTCTTTTTCCCCCCTTGGATAGTCTTTCCTGCTTTGTCAAAGATTGGGTGGTAATGCATCTGTAGGTTAATTTCTGGGTTGTCTATTCTGCTACATTAACCTATGTGTCTTTTTTTTTTTTTTTTTTTTTTTGGCCAGTTACCATACGGTCTTGATCATTACAACTTTGTAATATAGCTTGAAGTCCAGAATTATGATGCTTACAGCTTTGGGTTTCTTTTTCAGGATTACTTTGGCTATTCAGGGTCTTTTCTGGTTCCATACAAATTTTAGGATTGTTTGTTCCAGCTCTGTGAATAATGTTGGTGTTATTTTGATAGGGATTGCATTTAACATGTAGATGGATTTGGGTAGTATTGACATTTAAAATATTTGTTATTCTAATCCATGAGCATGGAATGTTGTTCCATTTCTTTGTGTCTTGCTCAATTTCTTTCATAAGCTTTCTATAGTTTTCAGTGTATTGATTTTTCACTTCATTGGTCAGTTTTTTTCCTAAGTATTTTATGGTTTTTGATGCAATTGTAACTGGAATCAATTCCTTGATTTCTCTTTCTGGTGCTTCATTATTGGTGTATACAAATGGAGCTGATTTCTGTACATTGATTTTATATCTTGCGACTTTGCTGAATTCATGTATAAGTTCTAGCAATGTTTTGGGAGGATCTACCGGGTTTTACAGATAGAGTATCACGTCATCTGTGAACCGTGAAAGCTTGACTTCCTCCTTGCCGATTTGGATGCCATTTATTTATTTATTTATTTATTTATTTATGTATGTATGTTGCCTGATTGCTAAGACTAATACTTCCAACACTATGTTGAATAACAGTGGTGACAATGGACATCCTTTTTGTGTTATTGACCTTAGAGGAAAGGGTCTCAGTTTTTCCACTTTGAGAATGATGTTAGTAGTGGGTCTTTTGTATATATGGCTTTTATGATCTTTAGGTATGATGATTCTATCCAATGTTCTTGTTTTTATTAAGAAAGTTTGCTGTATTTTCTCAAAAATTTTCTCTGCATCTATTGAGAGGATCATGTGGTTCTTATCCTTTCTTTTATTAATGTGATGTATCATATTTATTGATTTGCAGATATTGAACCACCCTTGCACCCCCAGGAAAAATCCCACTTGATCTTGGTGAATAATTATTTTAATGTATTGTTGGATTTGGTAGGCTAGCACGTTGTTGAGAATTTTTGCACCCATGTTCATCAGGTAAATTGGTCTATAGTTGTCCTTTTTAGTGGGGTCTTTGTCTGATTTTGGAATCAAGGTAATGCTGGCCTCGTATAATTATTTGCAAGTTTTCCTTACATTTCTACTTTTTGGAACAGCTTCAAAGGAATAGGTGTTAACACTTATTTAATATTTTGTGGAATTCCCCTGGAAACCATCCAGCCAGGACTCTTATTCGTTGGGAGATGATTGATTACTGATTCAATATCTTTACTGGTTATGTATCTGTTGAAATTTTCTATTTCTTCTTGTTTTAGTTTTGGTGGCTTATATGTTTCTCAGAATTTGTCCATTTTTTCCGGATTGACCAATTTTTTGGCGTATAATTGCTCATAATATTCTTATTTTTGTGTGTATTTCTGTGTTGTTGGTTGTGATATCTCCTCTTTCATTCATGATTTTATTTATTTGGCTCCTTTCCTTTTTATTTTTGATCAATCTGGCTAGTGGTTTCTCAATTTTGTTAATTCTTTCAAAGAACCGGCTCCAGATTTCATTTATCTGTTCTACTTTTTTGTTTTGTTTTTGTTTTTTAATATATATCATTTATTTCTGCTCTAATATTTATTATTTCCCATCTTCTGCTGTTTGGGGGCTTCATTCCCTGCTCTTTTTCCAGATCTTTTAGGTGTAAAGTTAGGTTGTGTATTTGAGACTTTTCTTTCTTCTTTATAAAGGCCTGGTGTTATATACTTCCTTCTTATGACTGACTTTGCTGCATCCCAGATGTTTTGGACTGTCATGTTTTCATTTCATTGGCTTCCATTTACTGTGTAATGTTCTTTTTAATTTCTTGGTTAAGCCATTCATTCTTAGTTGGATGTTCTTTAATCTCCAAGTGTTCATGGTCTTTCCAAATTTTTTCTTGTGGTTGATTTCGACTTTCTTAGTGTTGAGGTCTGAAAATATGTAAGGTATGAACTCGATCTTTGTGTACATGTTTAAGGGGATTTGTGTCTGAGCATATGATCTATCCTGGAGAATGTTCCATGTGCACTGGAAAATAATGTGTATTCTGCTGCTTTAGGATGAAATGTTCTGAATATATCTGTTAACTCCATCTGGTACAGTGTGACATTCAAAGCCATTGTATACTTGTTGATTTTCTTCTTAGATGAACTGTCCATTGCCTTAAGTGGGGTTTTTAAGTCCCCTACTATTATGGTATTATTATCAATGAGTTTCTTTACATTTATGATTAATTGATTAATATATATGGGTCAACCACGTTGGGAGCATATTTACAATTGTTTGATCTTCTTGGTGTTTAGACCCCTTAATTATGACATAATTCCCTTCTCTTTTCTTGTTGCCATCTTTATTTTAAAATCTAGTTTGTCTGATATAAGTATGGCTACTCCAGCTTTCTTTTCAGGACTATTAACATCATAAATGGTTCTCCATCCCCTTATTTTCAATCTGCAGGTGTCTCTAGGGCTAAAATGAGTCTCTTGGTAGCAGCATGTTGATGGATCTTGTTGTCTTATCCATTCTGATACCCTGTGTCTTTTGATTTCAACGTTTAGTTCTTTGACATTTAGAGTGAGTACTGAAGGATATGAATTTAGTGCCACTGTGTTGCCTATAGAGTTGGTGTTTCTGGTGATGTTCTTTGGTCTTTTCTAGTCTTTGTTGCTTTTTGTATTTTTTGTTTTGTTTTGTCTTTTCTCCACTCAAAAAGTCTCCCTTAAAATTTCTTGCAGGGCTGGCTTAGTGGTCACAATCTCCTTTAGTTTTTGTTTCTCTGGCAAACTCTTCATCTCTCCTATTTTGAATGACACCCTTGTGGATAAAGAATTTTTGTCTGCATATTTTTCTGGTGCAGCACATTGAATATATTCTGCTATTACATTCTGGCCTGCCACGTCTCTGTGGATAGGTCTGCTGTGAACCTGATATCGCTTCCTTTATAGGTTAAGGACTCTTTTCCTTTGCTGCTTTCATAATTCTTTCCTTGTCTGTGTATTTTGTGAATTTGACTATGATATGCTTTGGTGATGGTGAGTTTTTGTTGAATCTAATAGGAGTTCTCTGTGTTTCTTGGATTTTGATGTCTGTGTCATTCCCCAGAATAGAAAAGATTTCCACTATAATTTGCTCACATAACACTTCTATCCTTTTTGCTCTCTCTTCATCTTCTGGGACTCCTGATTTGGATGTTCTTCCTTTTAAATAAGTCACTGTGATCTCTAAACCTTTTATCTTGAACTTTTACCTTTGTTTGCCTATATTTTCTGCTTCCTTATTCTCCATAATTTTGTCCTCTATATCACTGATTCGCTGCTGTGCTTCATCCATTCTTGTCTTCATGGCACCATTTGAGATTGCATTGTGGTTATAACATTTTTAATTTTGACCTGACTAAATTTTGTTCTTCTATCTCCACACAAAAAGATTCTCTGTTGTCTTCTATGCTTTTTTCAACCCCAGCTATTATTCTTATTATTGTAGTTCTAAATTCTAGCTCAGACATCTTACTTACATTTGTGTTAAGTCCCTGGCTGTCATTTCTTCCTGTTTTTTTTTCTTTTGAGGTGAATTCCTTCATTTTGTCATTTTTGACAAAGAAAAAAACATTAATAAAATAAAAAATTAAAATTAAAAAGTTAAAAACAAAACAAAAAATCAAATAAGGGAAAGTAGATCCTAGTTGTGTTTCTGGTTGTTGAAAGAAGCTTGATAGAATATATAAAAAGGGAAAGGAAATTTTTTAAAAAGTTAATTAAAAATTGAAATATATATATATATATATAATAAAATAGAGATAAAATAAAATAAAGAAAATGAAATAGAATATTTTTTTAAAAAATAAAAAAATAAAGTAAAATAAATCAAAATATTTTTTTCTCTTTCTGTATCCAAGAAAGAGAAAGAAAGGAAAGAATAAAGAAACAATTTATGTAAAACAGAAGCAAAGGAAATGAACAAATAAATGAACTTGCAAACAGAGTGAAACCCGAATGAAGTTGCATTCTTAGAATATTTCCCCTAGAACTGAATGAAGTTTCCCCTAGAACTGAAACTATGAAACCCACTATATTCTGTATGTTAAGCAGATGGAGCTACTTGTGTTGGTCTACCTGGAGATGTGCTTGGAGGGCCCAGGTGGGCTGGGCTTGGTGTAAGGTCTCTGTTCTCCACTAAGTGACACTACTTAGCTTACTGGGGTGGACCAGTATGTGTGCATGCATGGCTGTGTGGGACAGGTGGAAATGGCTTCACTCTGCTCCCTAGTGTGTGTTGCAGGAACTTCCAGCTCTTACAGACCCGTGATTAAGCTCCTCCTTTGTCTCAAGCCTTTGTTCACTCCCTGCTTCTATTCTGTGTCCAAGCTGTCTGACTGCCAGGTGGCACCTCCTTCCAGAGTTTTATCTCAGATAGCATTGTGATTCAAAACCCCACATTTCAGACACCCAGGCAGCTTGGACCCACACTGACTTTGGGTGAGTGTCTTACTGTGTAATGCCTGGGTGGAAGTTTACCCCAGAAAACGTTCTTACAATCATGCAGTGACAAAAGTTCAGAGATTATGGCAAATCACAACACACATTTGATGCCAGGTTTTGCTGCACTCTGGCATCTTTGTCCCAATATCAGCAAATGTGTCTGTTTTCTGGGGTCCACTGGGACCTTTGCCTGTGGGGAGGCTGTATGGCCTCTACAAAATGCACTCCAAGCATGGGAACTGCTTCTCCCTTTGTGGCACACAGACCTCTCAGAATGAGCTGCCTACTCTGGGGATATATCCTTCTTCTTCCCAGAGCATTGCCAGTCACTGAGCTCCAAACATTCAGACTCTGGACTCTACCGTTTATAGAATCCTGGTGGTATTGAAACCTTCTCCTTTCTTCCTATCAATGGTTTTAGGGAACAGATTTCTTGGTCAGTACCTTGTGAATGTTTTCAATCTTTCTTTCCATGTACTTTCAGGGGGAGTGTTTTCTTGCATGATCCCAAAATGCCACACTCTCCTTTCTCTTTCTCTGTCCTCTTTCCATGAAAATGGACCCCTAATTTCACAGCCTTTCTCTCCCACATGTCACTTCTCTGAACTATGTACCTGCTCAGTTCTGTGGCTCAAGGTATGCAGATTGTTGTGTTAATCCTCAGAACAATTTCCTAGGTGTTCAAAATGGTTTGGTGCTGATCTCGCTGCATTTCAGGGAAGAGATAAGCTCAGGGTATCCATGCGGTTACACCATCGTAATTCCTCCCCTATTACATTTAATTTAAACCAAAGAAGACTTACTTTGCTAGATTTGTATACCATATGTCACCAAATAGCAGATTTTCTGTTTTAGAATGTGTGTAAATTGCTTGTCAAGAATAAACTTACTGATCTTTACTATGGTTATTTCTTCACAAGTGATACTCAGTTCATGTTTGTTACAGACATATAAACATGATATCTTCAATACACCATTTCAAACCTAAATTTTATCTGGATTTTCACAATATGCATTCAGATATGCAAAAAATATCTTTGACTAGTTATTAAATTTTAAACTGACAAAAATTCACTTTATGGAATGCTTATATAAATGCACAATAAATGTACCTTATATAAAGGTACAATATATGTAAGAAGTATTAAATTACACATACCATAAACCTCAAATCATCAGGTATATATTTAGAATTACAGTCTTCCCTCAGGTATTGAACGACATCCAGGAAATTGTGAAAGATGATGGCAGCCACTGTCATTGATGCTGGAGGCAAACCAAACTGCAATGTCTACATATAATTAATCACAGAGCCCTTAGACCTGCTTTTATCACCATCTCCAAAATCAGATGCCATGAGTACAAGATGAATAAGCATAATGTTATGAAGAATTGTGAGCAGTGATGATAGGAAAAGATTGTGAATCATGTAGACAAACCATAGGATAGTAGTTGCCCACAAAATATAAGCAGAGGCAAATAGGGAGATCACTATTTCACCTATTCAAGAAACTTCCCCTATGCACTAAGGTAGCCAGACACTGCTGGGTGCTGGTGATACAAAAATAAAGTAAATTCAAACTTACTTAACAGGGAGCTCCCTGTATAGCAAGTGAAGCAGAGACATAAATGTTTAATCACATTGTGATAGGTGTTACAATAAATAAATGTGCAAAGTGTGATTGGTAACCCCAAAAATAATCAAATGCCAAAGAGACTGAAAAACTCTTCACAAAGGAATTGCCACATGATTTGGGGCTTAGTAGAATAATGAGAATTGTCCAGTTGGAAGAGGAAATCAAAGGAAGTATAGGTAGAGAAAAGCACAGCTAAGAGAAAGAAACACTAAAAAACAGGCAAAAAACAAACAAACAAACAAACAAACAAATGAAAACTGCCATTCATGCTAACAGGGCTACATTTAGTGTGTTCAATAAAACTCTTGGTGAATGTTGTGAAGGCAAGAGGTTAAGAAAAAGTAAAATTGAAGTGACTAGAAAAGTAGTTTTTAATCAGATGATGAAACTTCTCATCTACCATGTTAAAGAGTCTAGATTTTACCCTGCAATCAACAGGGAACTCAACAAAATTTATGAAAAAAGAGTAATATGATTAGAAGTGTGCTTTAGAATGTTATATCTATGGAGTGTGAAGGGGTAATTTGATAAGGAGGAATGCAGGAATGAAGAGGGAAAATACCTATCATAGGACCGAGTTATAATAATATACACAAGGATTACAAATCTTAGTGCTTTCAAACCCAGCAGAAGAAGAGAAATAATAAAGATCAGAGCAGAAATAAACAATATAGAATCTAAAAAAACTGTAGAGCAGATCAACGAAACCAAGAGTTGGTTTTTTGAAAAAATAAACAAAATTGACAAACCTCTAGCCAGGCTTCTCAAAAAGAAAAGGGAGATGACCCAAATAGATAAAATCATGAATGAAAATGGAATGATTACAACCAATCCCTCAGAGATACAATTATCAGGGAATACTATGAAAAATTATATGCCAGCAAATTGGACAACCTGGAAGAAATGGACAAATTTCTAAACACCCACACTCTTCCAAAACTCAATCAGGAGGAAATAGAAAGCTTGAACAAATCTTAGTGCTTTCAAAGGCCAGGCAAAGATTGTAAATGTGAGGCTGGACTCTGCTCCCTACAGACATTGACTTCAAGTAAAACTAAATAAACAAATAAACTATCCTGGCCAAGCATCACTTAGGATAGAATTTGTTCAGAAATGTTAGCTCAAAAAAATGTAAGAAAAAGGATGGTAACATTTTGAATTATAAAAGATGAAAAATGAAGGATGAAGAAATGTTGAATTCCATATCTGAGTGTTGAATAGTGTTCCAGCTATTTCTAGATCACTAGGAAATCAGAATATACCTTAAAAATGCCATAATACATGCTCACTGATTCCATCTAGCTAAGGAGAAATTAAGAGAGAAAAACTGCCCCCTGTGTACTGCCAGTGGGCGAGGGGGGGTCTGCATATACTTACAGGTATAAGTCAGTGTCATTAAAACATATACTGAAACTATAGTTTTGTCCTAACAATACAGAAAATTGCCTAGCCTTAGTCAAAGGACAGTTGAAACACTTGGGCAAAAAACAAAATATACAAACAAACAATTATGCTATAGAAATGACAAAGGCCAAAATGATTATATAATTAAGGTGATTTTCAGTTGCAATTCTGCTATAACTTTATATAATTTAACTTCTGTCATCTATAAATATATATATATATATTTATATTTATATATATTATATACAATTATGGTGTGGCAGGGCAGAAAAGATTGCAGACATGAACTCTACATGGACTTGGAGTGAATGAAACATAATGAAGAAGTACAGATACTTGATTCTAAGGATTTAATTATTTCCCAAAAAAAAGAATTCTAATGAATAATAATAACAATAATAATGTATTGAATATATGTGGTACATTTAAGCATGGAATTTACGTGCATCTTTGGTTTCAAAAATTACTGCAATTTACATACATCATAATTACACAAACATAGTATACCTCATATATGCCAGATGATTAATGAATACATTAATTGAACAAATGGGAAGAAAGCACAATAGAAAGAACAGGAAACTTCACGTCAGAAGAAAGATCTGATATGCCTCAAAAAAATTCAAGGGCTGGGGTGCCTGGTGGCTCAGTCAGTTAAGCATCCAACTTTAGCTCAGGTCATGATCTCGCAGTTTGTGGGTTCGAGACCCATGTCGGGCTCTGTGCTGACAGCTTAGAGCCTGGAGCCTACTTCAGATTCTGTGTCTTCCTCTCTCTCTGCCCCTCCCCTGCTTGTACTTTCTCTCTCTCTCTCTCTCTCTCCCTCTCAAATGTAAACAAACATTTAAAATATTAAAAAATATAATTTTATGTTATACATGTATGTTGTATTTGAACCCACAAAGTACAATGAACTAGATCAACCATTTTTTAAATTTAACACTATGATGTCATAAATTACAATTTAATGTAATATTTCAATGTAACATGGTGAACTGGATCCTTCCAAAGTGACAAGTTCTTCTAGAGTTGAAGATAGCACTTCTTGAAAGGTACATACAGATTTTTAGGTCATCAGGCCATTTGATAATAACATGGAATGATGAGTAGTTAAATATGTTTGAAATATATTGTGTTAACGTCATATTAGCCTCAGGACAGTTAGGCTAAAACTGTCAAAAAAATGAAATTTATGAAAGAAAAAATGCATTTGCTGTCAAAAGAGCTCTGCCCTAGAGTCAGGAACATGAGATTAGTACTGTACACAAACTAGCTGGGAGACATTGGGTCACACTCTTTACTTGCTTGTGACTCAGTTACTGTAACTGTTAAATGGGATAACATAGAAAAAATATCAGATGTGGTAATATTTTGAAAGGACAAAAAACTATATACAAATCTAAGGTATTTCTAATGTTATTTTATGGTTTATGGTGCAGATAGATTGAAATAAATACTTAACAGTGTGAACATATTGAAAAAAATTTAACATAGCACAGAAGGGAATATAAAGAAAAGTGAACTCCCTACCCAAAATCCACTCTGTAGAAATCACCACCACTAACAATTTCTTCTCTTATGAGATTTTAAAAAGTAAATGCAAAGGTTTTCTATTAGAATGAAACGTTAATTTTTAAAATTTGCTCATATTTGAAAGCCTGCTTTTTTAAGCCACTGCACAACTCTAAAATCTGATTTACTTTGTAGTTCAGATGTGGAAAAAAAAATAGACAGCAGTCAGAAGAGCTTGTTCAAGTCCTGGCTCTGTACCTTATTAGTTGGCTTGTTGGGTAAAAAGTAAAAACTCCCAGCATATTTTTTTATATCACAAAAAATCAGAATAATATTTCCTCTTAGACTTATTAATGAAGTAAAAACATGAAGATGATTTTTAAACTATAAAGTGAATACTAAGTTGTTATTATTAAACTAGGTTTTAGAAAGGTCCAGGAGGGAAGGGAAAAGGGTGGCTGACCAAATCCTTATAAAACAAAGACCCTTGTCTACAGTCATGGGTATTCACTTTCAAATGTCCCCTCTCTGTAAAGAGAGCTTTCATAGTACTCTTACTTTCTGATCTTATACTCCACTAAATTTTTGTTTGTTGCTCATTTTATTCTGTGACCACCTCTTCATTCTTCTCAGCAGCAAGACAACAAACCCAGGGCATCGAGGCAAAGAATCCTGCAACACTAACAACGTCAGCTTTTCTATAATGCTGTCATTCAAGCATATAATAAACATTAATCTTATATTCTTATAGATATCAACATGACTCATTTTATCAAAGCTACATGATAGAACTTCATACAAAACAACCTGACTTCCAACCTGATTCCAAAGTAGCAGCAATATAGTAAACTGATCTTATTTGCTTCCCATTCTAATTATAGACTATTAATCAATATACTAGGATCTGAATATATGGATTTTAGGACCTATAGAAAAATAAAACCTATTGGTAAGATAATAAAATACTTACAGAAACAAGACCTAAAGTACCTAATCTCATACCTCCTTAAAATCCCTTTGCATTTCCTCAGTTTAGATTGTGATTTGCCTTTCTACTAATTGATATGTCCCCAAACAAACATATTTTACTTCCAATATGGTTATAAAAATCATTAATCAAAGGAGCTGTTTTATCCTGGAAGTTTTATAGTTTTTCAAAGTTGACAATGATAACTTTGAAAAATCATTGAATTGATCCAACAAAAGAAAGATATATATATATCTATATATATATAGATATAGATATAGATATAGATATAGATATATCTTATATATAGATATATCTTATATATATAGATATAGATATAGATATATATCTATCTATATCTATATCTATATCTATATATATATCTTATATATATATCTTATATCTATATATATATCTTATATCTTATATATATATATATCACTTGTTGCTGAACTTAAAGTGTTAAGAAAAAAATAATAGAGTGTTATTATTCAGCTTAGCTCAAACATTATATCCCCAAACAGAACTCAATGCTATTAGTTTCACACTATAAGAGACTACTAATCAATAACTCATCTATTGTCTAATAAGGGCTTAATATCCAAAAGATACGAAGAACTTATACAACTTAACACCAAAAAGCAATCTGATTAAAAAATGGGCAAAGACTTCACCCATATGAGGACTTTAAGACACAGAACAGAGGGGCGCCTGGGTGGCTCAGTCAGTTAAGCGGTCGACTTCGGCTCAGGTCATGATCTCGCGGTCCGTGAGTTCGAGCCCCGCGTCAGGCTCTGTGTTGACAGCTCAGAGCCTGGAGCCTGTTTCAGATTCTGTGTCTCCCTCTCTCTGACCCTCCCCCATTCATGATTTGTCTCTTTCTGTCTCAAAAATAAATAAATGTTAAAAAAAATTAAAAAAAAAGACACAGAACAGATAAACACATGGGAAGGGAAGAAGAAACAATATAAAAACAGGGAGGGGAACAAAACATAAGAGACTCTTAAATATGGAGAACAAACAGAGGGTTACTGGAGGAGTTGTGGGAGGGGATGGGTTAAATGGGTAAGAGGCATCAAGGAATCTACCCCTGAAATCAGTGTTGCACTATATGCTAACTTGTATGTAAATTTAAAAAATAATCATAATAATGTAAAAAAGAAAAAAAACTGGGCAAAGGACATGAATAGATATTTTTCCGAAGAAGAAGACATATGGATGACCAATAGACACATGAAAGATGCTCAACATCACTGGTCATCAGGGAAATGCAAATCAAAACCACAATGACATATCAGCTTAAATCTACCAAAATATTTAAATTAAAAAAAGATAAGGAATGATACATTTTGGCAAGTATATGGAATAAAAAAGGGACCCTCACAAGCTCTTGGTAGCAATGTAAATTGGTAGAGCCCCTGTGGAATACAGTATGGAGGTTCCTCAGAAAGTTAATGGAAATACTATATGTTCCAATAATTCCATGACTGTGTATTTACCCAAACAAAATAGAAACACTAATTTGAAAATATATATGCACCCCTGTGTTTATTGCAGCATTATTACAATAGTCAAGATATGAAAGCAACTTAAGTGTCCATTGTTAGATGAATGGGTAAAGAAGATGCAATACACACACACACACACACACACACACACACACACACACACTGGAATGTTATGCAGCAAGGAAAAGGGGTGGGATGTTTGCCATTTGCAGCAACACGGAAGGACCAGGAGGGTATTATAATAAGTGAAATAAGTCAGACTGAGAATGACAAATAACATATGTTTTCACTGATATATAGAATCTAAAAAACAAACACAGAAACAAACAAACAAATATACAAAAAAGCAGAATGAGACCTATAAATACAAAGAAAAACCTAATGGATGCCAAGGGGAGAGACGTTGGGTAAATGGGAAGAATGGTTGAAGGAGAGTGGGAGATACAGACTTTCAGTTATGGAATGAATAAGTCAGGGGAATAAAGGCACAGCATAGGGAATATGCTCAATGACATTACTACACAATAGCAGTGTATGGTGACAGAGTGTATCTACACTTGTCGTGAGCATGTGATAATGTATAGAGAAGTTGAACCACTATGTTGTACACCTGAAAGTAATATAACATTGTGTGCCAATTACACTCAAAAAATTTTTTTAAAGTCATCCATTGTCAAATCAACCCTAATCTTCAACAAATTTGTTTGATTCATCTATGTTATAGGTATTCTTAAACTCAAAATACTCATTCTGAAGTATTTTCAGTACATATATTCTTTGGCATTGGATAGGTATTACAGATAGTTTGCTACAAAAAAGGAATCTTTCCTTCCCACCATTGATCATGGATAATCCCTCATCTATAATAATAAAAATGTAAGAAATTTTCAAAACCTTAGCTGTGAATCATCAGAAAATGTAATTTGCTCCAAGTCTTTATGAATTCAATGAGTGAAAAAGTCATGCATATTGATTTGCTGTTTATTATGTAATTGTTGGACTGGCACAATTATGAAAAAAATTGAACATATCAGAAGTCACATTAATTTCATTGAAAATTATGTTTTGCTAAAAATGAATTTGAGGCAACTGTGATATTTGATGCACCAAGGAGGAAAACATTAAACAACAATAACAGTTTATTTTAAATGGAATTTCAGTACACAGAATACTGAAATTCAGCAACCCTCTATCATTCTAATTTGCATCCAAAAAATGTCTCCACTTTTGTTCTTAACATTGATGATAATGCAAATAATTTATAGATATATTATGAATGCTTAAATATTAGAATTAGAACTTTAAGAATCACCTATAAGAATAAAAAGGCTACTCTCTAAACCTGCTAAAAATGAAGTCCACATAAATTCTGTTACTATGAGTACAACTGTTCTTCTGTTGTTTTAAGTGATCTCGAATAGTTTTCTACTAGTGTTCTATAGCAAACAACAGTTGTAGTAGTGTTGGCTTTCAAATGACTTTCACTCTAGCGGCAAAGTTTGTTTTATGGCTTAGGCACACTCATATTTGACATAGTGCCCCAAGAGTAAAATAATAAACCATGGATGGCTAGTTACCGTTTCTACTTAAAAAGTGAAGATCTGTTTTTACTGATACATAAGATGTAGCCATAAATGTTTTCAACTGAAATGTTACAAAAAATGTCTGGATCCTCTTTTGAAAAAATATATTTCTCACAGCAAATTGTTAGCTTTCTTACATTTCTCTATACATGGGAGTGATTTCACAAGGCTCCTTTAATGTACAATATTTCATTTTTTCAATATTCCATTTTTGAAGATGTGAAAACCAATTCTGATTTTATTAAGGCAAACATTAACCTGGGTAAAATGTATTTGTATTTCAGTCACTATTCTAAATGCTAAAAATATAAAAGGAACAAAGCAAACCATGATCACATGGAACTTATGCCCTAAGGGAAAGAGCAGAGTATTTCACCTAATGGCTATGTATTTTAAAATATTTTGCATTTTGAAATGTGTTTTGGTCCTCTGAAATGTACTCTGTGTGAATTTAATATGCTGCTATAAATCATGTCATTCTGTTTTGCATCACTTTCAACCCTCTACTCCAGTCAGGCTGTTTTCTTTAGTGTCCCACTTATAAACCACTCCCCCTCCTTTCAAATACATCCATACTTCTTATAATTCAAATTATTCTTTCCACTTTTTGTCCTTTTCATCTCCACTTGTGAGAATTCCAGCCAACTTTTAGAGCAAGTGTGATGTATGTAGTTCAAATTTTACCTCATCCCTAAAACCCTCCCAATCACTCCAACCTTTGCTTATTATTTCCTCCTGTGAAATTTATTTGTACAAATTAATGAAATAATTATTGTATTTCTGATGAAAGTATAAAATTTAAAACTATTAAAATATATCTGAAATGGATTTAGAACATCATCGAAACTAACTTCATTTTATAGCAGAGAAAACGGAGTCTTAGAGACTGAGTGATTTATTCATAGTTAAGCAGATTACAAAGGCAGAATTATGTCTGAAGTCCCAGCACCTGATTGGCAGTAAAGTTATTTTTCCACTCCATCAAACTGCATGAGTTTATTTTGATTGTTTTTTCTGGTCATTAATCTATGTTTTAAAATGATAAGATGAAAACTCTAAATGCCTTAGTTTATAACATTTCCCAAGGTTAGTTCATCTACTTAGAAAGCACAGTGCTTTATTTCTACTGTAGATCTCCCCCACACATCTGCCTCTCAAAAACCATGTGGCAATTTTTATCTGATTAACTATAAATTGTTTTGTTCATCTGTGCTTGTTAAGCTGCTACTGTTTCAAATGATCCTTGTAGGAAACTTTCCTTAAAATCAATCATCAAAGATAATATTTTATTTTGCATAATTCTTTCTCTCTTTTGTATAGCTTCATTATTTTCAGTATTCTGTCTTCTAGGTCTCTAACCTCTGGTTCTTGCAGACTGCTGTTCATCACATCAAGCCTGTTTCCAATTTTATGTATTGTATTCATCATCTTTGATTGACTCTTCTTTTTAACTCTTTTATCTCTGTGATAAGGGTCTCAGTGATGTCTTCAATTCTTTTCTCAAGCCCAGTAAGTATTGTTATGTTTATTGCTGCAAATTCTCCATCAGGTGTGTTACTAATATCTGTTTGGCTTACATCTCACCATGGCCTTATCTTGTCCTTTCATGTGGGATAAATTCCTCCATCTTATCATTTTGTCTCCACCAAAAAATTCGCTAGAACTGATAAACAAATTCAGTAATGTCACAGGAAACAAAATCAACACACAGAAATCTGTTGCATTTTTATACAGCAATAGAAAAAGCAGAAAGAGAATTTAAGGAATCAATCCCATTTACAATTGTACCAAAAACAATAAGATACCTAGGAAGAAACCTAACCAAACAGGTGAAAGCCCTCTACTGTGAAAACTATAAAACACAGAGGAAAGGGATTGAAGATGACACAATGAAATGATAAGACATCCCATGCTCGTGGATTCAGTGAACAAATATTGTTAAAATGTTTATATACTACCCAAAGCAATCTACACATTTAATGCAATCCCTACCAAAATACTAAAAGCATTTTCCACAGAACAACAACAAACAATTCTAAAATTTGTATGGAACCATAAAAGACCCCAAATGGTCAAAGCAACCTTACAAAAAAACAGCAATGCTTGAGGCATCACAATTCCAAACTTCAAGTTATATAAGAAAGCTTAGTGACCAAATCAGTATGGCACTGGCACATATAGTATTGGGAAAACTGGACAGCAATATGAAAAAGACTGAAACTGGACCACTTTCCTACACCATACACAAAAATAAATTCAAACTAGATGAAAGATATAAATGTGAGACTTGAATGCATAAAAAATCCTAGAAAAGAACACAGGCAGTAACCTCTTTGACATTGCTCTTGGCAACTTCTTTCTAGATATGTCTCCTGGGGCAAGGGAAACAGAAGCAAAAATAAACTATTGGGATTTCACAAAAATAAAATTTTCTGTACAGCAAAGGAATCAATTGACCAAACTAACAGACAACCTATGGAAAGGGAGAAGATATTTGTAGATTACATATCTGATAAAGGGTTAGTCCCCAAAATATATAAAGAACTTATAAAAATCAACACCCCAAAAACAAATAGTCCAATTAATAAATGGACAGAAGACATGAGTAGACATTTTTCCAGTGATGGCATACAGATGGACAACAGACAAGTGAGAAGATTCTCAACATTACTGATCATCAGAGAAATACAAATCAAAATTACAATGAGATATTACTTCACACCTGTCAGAATGGCTAAAATTAACAACACAAGAAACAACAGGTACTAGTGAGGATGTGGAGAAAGAGGAACCCTCTTGCACTGTTGGTGGAAATGCAAACTGGTGTAGCCATTCTGGAAAACAGTATGGAGGTTCCTCAAAAAGTTAAACATAGAGCTACCTTTCAATGCAGCAATTGCACTACAGTTTAGGTATTTACCCAAAAAATACAAAAATACTAATGCAAAAGGGTACATGTACCAGATGTTTATAGAAGCATTATCTACAATAGCCAGATAATGGAAACATCGCAAATGTCCATTAACTGATAAATGGATAAAGAAGAAATGGTATATATATGCAACGGAATATTACTCAATAATCAAAATGAATGAAATCTTGCCATTTGCAATGAAATGGATGGAACAGGAGAGTATTATGCTAAGTCAAATAAGTCAGAAAAACAAATAGCATACGATTTCAGTTATGTGTAGAATTAAGACTCAAAACAAAATAAACAAAGGGAAAAAGAGAGAGAGAGGTAAGCCAAGAATCAGTCTCTTAACTATAGAGAACAAACTGATGATTAACAGAGGGAAGGTGGGTGGGGAGATGTGTAATATAAGCGATGGGTGTTAAGAACTGCATTTATTTTGATTACCACTGTGTGTTGTATGGAAGTGCTGAATCACTATATTGTACACTTGAAACGATATTACACTGTATGTTAACTATCTAGAATTTAAATAGAACCTTTTAAAAAAAACTTTAAATTGATGAACTTTGAGTAAAGTCAAAGTTCTCCATAATGTGGGTGGGCCCCATCCACTCATTTGAAGGCCTTAATAGAACAAAGCTTGACCTTTCCTGGACAACCTGAGTACCTTTGGACTTTGAACTCCAACTCATTCCTGAGTCTGAAACTTGCTGGCTAACTCCATCAATTTTTTTTTCCATCAGATTTTTGATTCACCAGGTCTCCACAATTGTGTAAGCCAATTCCTTAAAGCAAATCCCTCTATATTCATATCCAAAAAAAAAAAAAAAAAAAAGAACAACAGCAACAACAACAAAACAACAATGACAAATCCAGAATAATAGTTTTGGACCATGGAGTTCTTAAAGAAGAAAACAAGTAAGCTAATAAGGTAAGGTGAAATCACAGATAGTTTTCACTAAGTACATCAGGTATTTTAATGGTTATATCAAAAACTGGAAATTAGCCTTAGACTTATTGGTTTTTTTTTAATTTTTTAGTCTGAAATATTATAGTTAGTATAATTTGTGTGTTCTGTCTTAAGCATGTTAGCTTCTTAATATAGTAGTTGCAAATACATTTAAGCTATTATTTATGTAGTCATCAAATATAATTTTAACCAAAAAAGATACAAATCTAAACCTTTGTTTTACCAATAGTTTTAAATCATGCAAAAAATATCAACAAGGAAATTCCATAGCATAGAAAACCATATTAAAAGCACTAATTTGGAGAAATAAACAGCATATCTTTTAAAAAGATTTTTGTTTTCATACTCAAATATTTTTAATAGTGTGGTTTTTGTGAGCTAGATTAAATCTAACTTTTTAAATATTTATTTGTAACAGCTTTATTGAGGTAAAATTGCTATACAATAAATTGCACTTTTTAACCTACACAATTTGATAAATTTGGAATGTGTATACATCCCTAAAAGGAAGAACCCAATGAAGTAGTGAACATATCCATCACCTAAAACAAAACTCTACTATTTCCCATACCTCCACACTGCTGCTAATTACTGTTTTCTGCCTTGTGCCACTATAGGCTAGTTTGCATTTTCTACAATTTTTGTAAATTGTTGTCTTTTTTAAACTAGGTTCTTTAACTCAGCATTGTTGAGATTAAACCATATTTTACCTGTATCATTAATTAATTAATTTTTATTGTCAAATAGTATCCCATCATATAGATATATCAATGTGTGTTTATCCCCTCACTTATTGATGGAAATTTTGAGTGGCTTACTTTTTTTGACTATTATAAGTAAAACTGCTATGAA
The DNA here is from genome assembly GCF_018350195.1 of Panthera tigris. Lineage (NCBI taxonomy): Eukaryota > Metazoa > Chordata > Mammalia > Carnivora > Felidae > Panthera > Panthera tigris. The sequence continues at coordinate 74,423,025 of NC_056677.1, read as the reverse complement.
TATTCCTATGCAAATCTTTGTATAGGCATACATTTCTTTTATTTTAAGGAAATACTCAAGAGTGGAATGGCTAGATCGTATGATAGGTGTATAATTACATTTTAAGAAACTTCTAAACTGTTTACCTAAGTGGCACCATTTACATTTCAACTAGAAATGCTCCAGATTCTCCACATCCTTACCAACACTTTGGTCAATAATTGGTGAATATGTAAAATGAGTATTAATTTGCATTTCCTTAATGACTAATGATACCGAGCATCTTCTCATGTGCTTCTTTGCCATATATATAATATCTTCAGTGAACTGTATGTCCAAATCTACTGCCTATTTTTTAATTGGGTTGATGCCATTCTTATTTTTCAGTTTTGAGAGTTCTATAAGTTCTGAATCCATGTCCTTTGTCAGGTAGATGATTTTTTTGTAATATTTTTCTTATACAATGACTTCTCTTTTTATTTTCTTGAAAGTATCTTATTAAGAGAATTTTAATTTTGATGAGGTCAATTTTATCAATTTGTTCTTTTACAGATCATGCTTCTGATGTCATATTTAATAACATTACCTAATCCAAAGTCACACATATTTCCTCCTTTTTTTTCCTAGAATATTTGTGGTGTTAGGTGTTACACTTAAGTCAGTAATCTATTTTCTTCTATAATTTTGAGTTAATTTTGTATATTGTTCAAGTTATGGATCCACATTCATTTTTACACACCTTAATATCTATTATTTTCAGCACAATTTGTTCAAAATACTATTCTCTCTTTTTTGAATTACCTTTGCACCTTTGTCAAAATTAGTTTCACTCTGGTGGAGTGTTAAATACCAGTTAGGTCAAGGTGGTTGATAGTGACATTCAAGTAAACTATGACCTTTCTGACTCTCACTATTTAGTATATCGATTAATGAAGGAAGTGCATTGAAATCCCACATTAAAATTGTCAATTTTTCTGTATCTCTCTGCAGTTCTATTAGTTTTTTCTTCTTATGTTTTGAAGTTATGTTACTGGGTGCATAAACATGTAAAGAATATTATGGCCTCTGGATGAATTGATGCATTTATCATTATGAAATATCTTTCTTTATCTCTGTTACTATTGTATTACTCTTGTGTCTATATTTCATGATATTAAAATAGTTTCTACAACTTCTCTTGCCTATTATTTTATGGTATGTGATTTTCCATCACTTTAATTTTAATCTATTTGCATCTTTATATCTAAAATGCATTTTTTGTAGATAGCATACAGTAGCCTTGTTTTCTTTTTAAATGAAATCTGACAATCTTTTCATTTCCACAGTGGTAATTAGACCCATTACATTTAATTTGATTATTGATATGTTTAGGATATATTTAATAATTTTGCTATTTTTATTTGTTCCATATTATTCTGTTTTGATTCTCTGCCTTTTTAAAGATTGAACATTTTTATGATTCAAACTTATCTCCTTTGTTGTCTTCTTTTTTAATATATTTCTAAATTACTATTTTAGTGTTTGCTTTAGGATTAATTATATATATCTTTAATGTATCACAGATTACCTTCAAGTACTATTATACTACTTCACATATAACATAAAAACTTTACAATAATATATTTCCATTTTGGTCACCATTTCTAGTACTCTTCATTCCTATGTGTTCGTTGATATTTTTATCTCATTTAATTTCTTTGTGCTCTACAGCCTTTCTTTAACATTCTTGTAATGCAAGTCTGCTGGTGATAAATTCTTTCAGTTTGGTATGTCAGGACTATATTTTGCCTTCAATTTTAAAAATATTTTCACTGGCAGCCTGGGTGGCTCAGTTGGTTAAACATCTGACTTCAGCTCAGAGTATGATCTCACAGTTTGTGGGTTGGAGACCCACTTTGGGCTCTGTTCTGACATGTCACATCCAAAGCCTGCTTTGGATTCTGTGTATCCCTCTCTCTTTACCCCTTCCCAACTCATGCTCTGTCTCTCTCTCTGAGAAATAAGTACACATTAAAAAAATATTTTCACTGGCTGTAAAATTCTATGTTGACATTTTTTTCCAGAACTTTCAAGATGTTTCCCCACCATTTTCTCACTTGAATTGTTTCAGACAAGAAATCTGCTGTCAGCTTTACATAATGTGTCTCCTTTGTCTATTTTAACATCTTTTATCACAATTTTGAGAAATTTATGTATATATTTTATTTTAGAGAGAGAGAGTGTATACACATGAGCGGGATAGAGGACCTGAAAGAGAAGGTGAGAGGATCCCAAGCAGGTTCCATGCTTAGCAAAGAGACCCACAAAGGGCTTGATCCCATGGCTGCAAGATCATGACTTGAGCCAAAATCAAGAACAGTATGCTCAACTAATTGTGTCACACAGGTGCTCCAATAAGTTTGATTATGGTTAGCTTTTTTATTGTTATTAAAGAATAGTTGGCACACAATGTTACATTAATTTCAGTGGACAACATGGTGATTAAACATCTCTAAACATTAGTGTAAGCTCACCACAGTGTAGCTACAATCTGTCACTGTACAACATCATTACAGTATCATCGACTATATTCCATGTGTTGTACCTTTTACTTGTAGTATTTATTCAGTCCATAATTGAAAGCCAGTATTTCCCATTTCCTTTCATCCATTTTTTTTGCATCCCCCCTCATTCTCTTTCCTCTGGCAGCCCTCAACTTATTCTCTGTATTTATATGTCTCAGTCTGCTGTTTGTTCATTGGTTAATCATTTACTTTTTCTCCTTTAGATTCCACATAAGACTGAAAACGTATTGTTTTTGTCTTTCGCAGTCTGGCTTTTTTCACTTAGCATTATAACCCCAAGGTCCACTCATGTCATTCGTGTTATTGCAAATGGCAAGATCACATTATTTTTTTATGTCCAAGTAGTATTCTAGTGTGTGTGTGTGTGTGTGTGTGTATATATATATATATATATATATATATATATATATTATTACATCTCCTTTTCCATTCATCTAGCAATGGATACTTAGATTGACTCCATATCTTGGCTATTGTAAATAATGCTGCATATAAACATAGGGGTACAAATATCTATTCAAAGTATTATTTTCATTTTCTTTGGGGAAATATGCAGAATTGGGATTGCTGGATCATATGGTATTTCTATTTTTAATTTCTTGGGGAACTTCCATACTGTTTTCCACAATGGTTCTACCAGTATACATTATCACTAACAGTGCAAGGGAGTTCCTTTTTCTCCATATCTTTTCCAACACTTGTTGTTTCTGTTCTTTTTTATTTTAACCATTCTGACAGATGTAAAGTGATGTCATTGTAGGTTTTTTTAATTTTTTTAATGTTTTTATTTATTTTTGAGACAGAGAGAGACAGAGCATGAGCAGGGGAGGGGCAGAGAGAGAGGGAGACACAGAATCCGAAGCAAGCTCGAGGCTCTGAGCTGTCAGCACAGAGCCTGATGCGGGGCTTGAACTCATGGACTGTGAGATCATGACCTGAGCTGAAGTCGGCCGCTTAACTGACTGAGCCACCCAGGCGCCCTGTCATTGTAGTTTTGATTTGTATTTCCCCGATGCTTAGTGATGTTTCATATCTTTTTATGTGTTTGTTGGCCATCTTTATGTTTTTTTTTTGAAAATGTCTTTTCAGATCCTCTACTTATTTTTAAATAGAGTTGTTTGGGGTTTTTTTGCTGTTAAGTTGTATAAGTTCTTTATATTTTTTGGATATTAACTCCTTATCAGATACATCATTCATAAATATCTTATATTCAGTAGGTTGCTTTTTGGTTTTGTTTATGATTTCCTTCACTGTGCAAATATTTTATAGTGGTTTACTTCAATATTTTATTTTTGTTTTTGTGTCCCTTGTCTAAGAAAGCATCTCTCGAAAATTTTTGCTAAGACCAAAGTGAAAGAAACTACTGCTTATTTTTTCATCTAGGATTTTTGTAGTCTCAGGTCTCACATTTAGCTCTTTAATCTATTTGAGTTTACTTTTGTTTATGGTGTGATAATGTGGTCAAGTTTCATTCTTTTGCATCCAGGTGACCAGTTTTCCCAGCGCCATTGACTGAAGAGACTGTCTTCTCCTTATTGTATATTCTTGCCTCCTCTATTGTGGATTATTTCATCATATAAGTATGGTTTTATTTCTGGGCTTTATTTTCTGTCTTATTGATCTGTGTGTTTATTTTTGTGCCTGTACCATATTGCTTTTATTACTACAGCTTGAAATCTGTTATTGTGATACCTCTAGCTTTGTAATTTTTTCTCAAGATTGTTTTGACTACTTGGTGTCCGTTGTGGTTCCACACAAATTTTAGGATTGTTGGCTCTAGTTCTGTGAATTTTTTTTTTTTGTATTTTGATAGGGACTGTATTGAATATGTTGATTGTTTTGTGTACTATGGACATTTAAAAAATATTAATGCTAAAACTCCATGAACATGAAATATCTTTCCTTTCATGAGCTTTGGAAAAATGTGCCATTATTAATTCAAATACTGTTTTCTGCCTGTTCCATATATATATATATATATATATATATATTATAATTATATCCATATATATATAATATAATATCCATATATATATAATATTTTAAAGTTTATTTATTTTTATTATTTATATATTTTTTAATTTACATCCAAGTTAGTTAGCATATAGTCCAATAATGATTTCAAGAGCAGAAACCACTGATTCATCCCATACATATAACACCAAGTGCTCATCCCAACAATGTCCTTCTTAATGTCCCTTGCCAATTTAGCACATACCCCCACCCACAACCCCTCCAACAACCCTCAGTTTGCTCTCTATATTTAAGACCATCTTATGTTTTGTCCCACTCCCTGTTTGTATATTATTTTTTCTTCCCTTTCCTTATGTTCATCTGTTTTGTATCTTAAATTACACATATGAGTGAAGTCATATGATATTTGTCCTTCTCTGGCTGACTAATTTTGTTTAACATCTAGAGGAGAAAGCAGGAAATAACCTCTTTGACCTCAGCTGCACCAATTTCTTACTTGACACATCTCCAAAGGCAAGGGAATTAAAAGCAAAAGTGAACTATTTGTACCTCATCAAGATAAAACCTTCTGCACTGCAAAGTAAACAATCAACAAAACTGAAAGGCAACTGATGGAGTAAGAAAAGATATTTGCAAATGACATATTGGGTAAAGGGCTAGTATGCAAAATCTATAAAGAACCTAGCAAACTCAACACCCAAAAAACAAATAATCCAGTGAAGAAATGAGCAGAAGACATGAATAGACACTTTTCCAAAGAAGACATCCAAATGGCCAACAGACACATGAAAAGATGCTCAACATCATTCATCATCAGGGAAATACAAATCAAAATGACACTAAGATGCCACCTCAACGCTGGTCAGAGTGACTAAATTGAACAAATCAGGAAACTAGAGATGCTGGCAAGGATGTGGAGAAATGGGAACCCTTTGCACTGTTGGTGGGAATGCAAACTGGTGCAGCCACTCTGGAAAACAGTGTGGAGGTTCCTCAAAAAATTAAAAATAGAGTTACCCTGTGACCCAGCAAGAGCACTACTAAGAATTTACCCAAGGGATACAGGAGTGCTGATGCATAGGGGCACTTGTACCCCAATATTTATAGCAGCTCTTTCCACCATAGCCAAATTATGGAAATAGCCTAAATGTCCATCAACTGATGAGTGGATAAAGAAGATGTGGTTTGTATATTCAATGGAATACTACTTGGCAACGAGAAACAATGAAATCATGCCATTTGCAGCAATGTGGATGGAACTGGAAGGTATTATGCTGACTGAAATAAGTCAGTCAGAGGACAGATATCATAGTTTTCACTCGTATGTGGATCTTGAGAAACTGAACAGAAGACCAAGGGGGAAGGGGAAAAATAGATACAAACAGAGAAGGAGGGAGGCAAACCACAAGAGACTATTAAATACAGAGAATAAACTAAGGGTGGATGAGGGGGTGGGGGAGAGGGAAAATGGGTGATGGGCATTGAGTAGGGCACTTGTCAGGATGAGCACTTGGTGTTGTATGTAAACCAATTTGACAATAAAGTATATTCATAAAAAATAAATAAAATGCCATTTTATGCTGATTTTACCATCTGTATCATTTCTCAATAAATTTCTATTGATTTATTATTCTCTTCAGTATAGGATATGGTTTCCCTACCTTTTTGTATGCCTGATAATCTCTCTTTGGATGTCATTCATTTTGCATTCTACATTGATGGCTTCTGAATATTTTTATTTTCCTATAAATATTATTGACCTTTTATCTGTGATGTACTTAAGTTACTTGGAAATAGTTTGCTTTTTGTGGGTCTTCCTTATTTGATAGATAGACCCAGAGTAGTTCTCCATATAGCGCTATCAGCTCCACTACAAAGAAAGACCATCTTGAGTATTCTACTCAATACCCCTTAAATAGGACTTTTTCCAGTCTGGTTGGTGGGACCAAGTACTTTTCCCAGCTTGTGAAAGCACCATGCCATAATATTAATGGATGTTCACTGGCCTCAGTTTCCTCACATAAGCACTGATGAATAAACTGATGAATACCCAAGGGATAAACTCAGCTGGTCCCCAACCTAGGGTTTCTTCTCTGTGTAGCTCTCTTCTCTTCAACACTGTGCCTTGGAAACTCTAGACACCTTGGTTTCTTTGGATTGTCATCTCTGTCTTCTCAACTCAAGGAGTTTTCCGGCTCCATATGAATTACTGCTCTCTGTGTTGTGCCCTGGTAACTCCCTCAAGAGTGCAAACTGCTGCAATTTTACAGTTTACCTCACTTGTTTCCTTCCTTTAAGTGATCGCTGCTTTTCATTGCCTGAGACTCACTTCTTTAGAAATGTTGCTTCATATATTTTGTATTTTATTTTCTTTCTCTCTCTATCCACCCCTCTTTGCATTCTTTCAGGTTGTAGGGTAAATATGCTCCTTGTTATTACATTTTGGGCAAAAGCAGAAATTTATAAGTGGATTTTAAAAGGACAAATGTGCTTCTGAGGCTGTACTTTGTGAAAATATGTTCATTCCAATTTAGAAATTTCAGCCTAGTTTGACTCTTCCAACCATGGATATTGAAGAAAGGTTGTAGCAATGTTGGTTCAAGACAATATTTATGCATATTCACTTTTGAAAATTTGACATGAAGCTGTATACATAATAGAAGACTATGCATTTTTCAAAATAATTGACAGTTTTGTTATGTCATGTTCTAGTGCTAGTTTTCTCTATTTGTGAGGAATTGCATAATATCAAATAGGCAATTTAAAATTAATGCTGACTTTATTGGCCCAATTAGACAAATAAATGTATGTAATAAAATTAATTTAATTACATGAGGTATAAACATCATATTTGCATGAGGAAAATGAGTTTAATTTTTAAAAATTGATGAGGAAAAGAAAAATAGCCGAAATTATACCATATGTTGAAATTACACCAACATTATTGAAGCCAATATCCACATCTCTAAATTTTATTGCATTCATTTGAATGAAGTGACATTTCACTTTTTTTAATAATGCAAAAATGTTGGGCATTTAATATTTGTTCCTACGTATGATGCACTGAAAAATTATTGTGACTTTACTCACTAAGCATGATTATTTTACAAATTGCATAAGATAATTATCGAGAAAGTACTTAAGAGCAACATAAAGAATTTCGTATACCAGGTAAGAAAAAAATTTAAATTCTACTGTGTTTCTGAAAATAGAACAACATAGTACTGGTGTATATTATTATTTAAAAGGAGAAATAGTCATGTATACTGAGTTGCAGACATACAAAAAATGCTCATCTTACTGTTTTCCTTCTTATGTATATGGACATTTTAATTAAAAAAGTGAGCTTAAACCCATGAACACTTACAAAATCTGTAAGCTGAAAGATGAGTTCTTATTAGGTGGCAATAACATAATCAGTTTATATAGCATTTCAATCCAGACCCTTAAAGCTATTATGGTTTAACAAAAAATGATTCATTTGCAAGTTTTGACTTTGAATTAAACTATTTAAGACATTATCTAAATAATTATGACATATATTTAAGCTTATTGAAGTAATAGAATTGAATCTAACAAAATGAGAAAATAGAAACATTCTCATTGAATATTCAACAAAAAGGATAAATATTAATGCCATAAAATTATCATCTTTGTAACTGAAACTTAATTGACACACAATGTTATGTTAGTTTCAGATGTAAACATAGTGACTTGACAACTCTATAGTTTATGTTATATTCATAACTGTAGCTATCATATTTTCTTTATAATACATCAACACAGATAAGCAATGAGCTTATTCATATATGGCTTGATGCTATAGTATAAAACTTTAGCCTACATATGAAATTAAATCATAAATCAATCATAAATAATTTCTTTCAAAATTCTCTAAGGTCAAAGCCAAGCACATTAAAATGTTACAATCAGGTTTATGGCAAATAAAATAAATCATAGACAAGGAAATATTCCCAATATTATTCAAACTATACTACGTGAGTGACAGGATATATGTTTCAAAAGAGCTATATATTTAAGAGAGGAACAAGTCAGGAATGAAAATACAGTTGTAGTTTGTAGAGATAATTATGAAGTGAAATTTGCATATATCTGTGTATGCATCAGCTACATGTGATGAAGACTACATTACTAAAGTCAATCAAATTTTCATCTTGGAGGATCACCAATTACTGTTTAACTTCAATGATATTTGAATATTTTTAGGCTCATTGATTGAAAAGTATTGAGGAAGAATATTACCCCCAGTAGATTACATTGTACTGAAACACATCTCACTTTCTTTTGGATGTTATATATTTTTTGTTGGGAATTAGTTTAAGAATTCTCTGAGCTTGCACCAATGCGTTAAGTTTTAATGGTTTTAATGTTTTTAAGTTTATTTATTTATTTTGAGAGAGACAGAGAGAGAGGAGAGGGGCATAGACAGAGGGAGAAGGAGGATCTGAAGCAGGCTCCAGACTGTCAGCACAGAACCCAATGCGGGGCCTGAACTTATGAAACATGAGATCATGACCTGAGACAAAACGAAGTTGGATGCTTAACCAACTGAGTCACCATAATTTAGCTATTGTAAACAATACTGCTATAAACATACAGGGGCATGTATCCATTTGAATTAGTGTTTTTGTATTCTTTGAGTAAATTCCCAGCAGTGAAATTGCTGGATTGTAGAGTTATATTTTTTAATAATTTTTTTAATGTTTATTTATTTTTGAGACACGGAGAGACAGAGTATGAGTGGGGGAGCGAACAGAGAGAGAGAGGGAGACACAGAATCCAAAGCAGGCTCCAGGCTGTGAGCTGTCAGCACAGAGCCTCACATAGGGCCAAAACTTGTGAACTGCAAGATCATGATCTGAGCCGAAGTTGGAAGCTTAACTGACTGAGCCACCCAGACACCCCAAAGAGTTCTATTTTTAACTTTATGTACAATCTCCATTCTGTTTTCCATGGTGGCTGTGCCAATTTGCATTCCCACCAATACAAGTGTTCCTCTATCTCCACATCCTTGCCAACACCTCTTGTTTCTTGTGTTGTTGATTTTAGCCATTATAAAAGGTATGAGGTGATACCTCATAGGTTTGATTTGCATTTCCCTGATGGCAAATAATGATGAACATCTGTTCATATGTCTGTTGGCTGTCTTGAAGTCTTTGGAGAAATGTCTGTTCATGTACTTTGCCCATTTTGTAATTTCATTATTCATTTTTGGGATGTTGAGTTTTATAAGTTTTTATACATTTTGGCTACTAATCCTTTTTTGGATATGCCACTTGCAAGCATTTCATAAGTTGCCTTTTGTTTTGTTGATTGTTTTCTTCACTGTGCAGAAAGCTTTTGTCTTGATGTAGTCCCAATAGATTATTTTTGCTTTTGTTTCCCTTGTCTCAAAAAACATATCTAGAAAGAATTTGCTATGGCCAATGTTAAGAGGGGTTACTGCCTTTTTTTTTTCCTCTAGGATTTTTATGGTATGAAGTCTCACATTTAGGACTTTAATATATTTTGAAATTATTTTTGTGTATGGTGTAAGAAAGTGCTTCAGTTTCTTTTGCATGTTGCTGTTCAGTTTTCCCAACAGCATTTGTTGAGGAGATTGTCTTTTTTCCATTGCATATTCTTTCCTGCTTTGTTGAATATTGATTGATCATAGAGTTGTGGGTTTATTTCTGTGATTTCTATTCTGCTTTATTGATATTTAGGTCTATTTTTGTGCAAATGCCATATTGTTTTGATTACTACAGCTTTGTAATATAATTTCAAGTATGGAAATGTGATGAATCCAGCTTTGCTTTGCTTTTCTTTTTAATGTTTTTATTTAATTTTGAGAGAGAGAGATAGAGACATGAGTCAGGGGAGGGGCAGAGAGAGAGGGAGACAGAGAATTTGAAGCAAGCTCCAGGTTCTGAGCTGTCAACACAGAGCCCGATGTGGGGCTGAAACTCATGAGCTAGAGATCATGACCTGAACCAATGTCAGACACTTAACCAACTGAGCCACCCAGGCGCCCCTTGCTTTTCTTTTTTAAGATTGCTTTGTCTATTCAGGGTCTTTTGTGGTTCTATAGAAATTATAGGTTCATATGTTCTAGTTCTGTGAAAAATGCTGTTGGTATTTTGAAAAGGATTGCATTAACTATAGAATGCTTTGGGTAGTATTGACATGTTAACAGTATTTGTCCTTCCAATGCATAAGTATGGAATATCTTTCTATTTTTGCATCATCTTCAATTTGTTTCGTGTTTTATAGTTTTCAGAATACATGTCTTTCACCTCTTTGATAAGGTTTATTCTTAGGTATCTTAATGTTTTGGTGCAATTACAAATGGGATTATTTTCTTCATTTATCTTTTTTCTGCTTCATTACTGGAATATAGAAATGCAAAAGGTTTCTGTACATTGATCTGTATTCTGTGACATGACTGATTAGCTTATCAATTTTAGGAGTTTTTTGGGGGGATTCCTTGGGGTTTTGTGTATATATATATATATATATATATAGTATCATGTCATCTGCAAATAGTGAAAATGTTAACTTTCCTTACCACTTTGGATTCTTTTTCTTCCTTTTTGTTTTCTCATTGCTGTGGCTAGGACTTCCAATACTGTGTTGAATAAAAGTGGTGACAGTGGGCATCTTGTCTTGCTCCTGACTGTGAAGGAAAGGATCTGTTTTTCCCCACTGAGGATGATGTTAGCTGTGGGGTTTTCATATATACTTATTACATTGAGGTACATTTCCCCTAAACCTATTTTGTTGAGAGTCTTTATCATGAATGGATGTTGTACTTTTTAAAATTCTTTATCTGCGTCTATTGAAATGATCAGATAGTTCTTATCATTTCTCTTATTGATGTGATGTATCACGTTGATTGATTTGTGAATATTGAGCCATGCTTGCAATCCAGGAGCAAATCCCACTTGATTGTGGTGAATGATTATTTAATGTATTGTTGGATTTGGTTTGCTGTATTTTGTTGAGGGTTTTTTGAATCTATGTTCATCAGGGACATTGGCCTATAGTTGTGTTTTTTATTACAGTCCTTATCTGCTTTTGGTCTTAGGGTAATGCTGGCCTCATAGAATGAATTTGGGAATTTTCCTTCCTTTTAAAATATTTTTGGAGTAGTTTGAGAAGAATAAGTAATAACTTTTCATTAAATGTTTGGTAGAATTTTCCTGTGATAACATCTAGTCCTAGACTTTTATTGGTTGGGATGTTTTTGATTACTGATTCAATTTCAGTGCTAGTAATTGGTCTGTGCAATTTTTTGATATCTTCCTCTTTCAATTTTTATAGTTTATGTGCTTCTTGGTATTTTTCCATTTCATCTGGGTTGTCCAGTTTCTTGACATGTAGTTTTTCATAATATTGTCTCATGATTGTTTGTATTTCTGTGGTCATGGTTGTTATATCTCCTCTCTCATTTGTGATTTTATTTATTTGAGACCTTTCTCTTTTTTTTTTCTTGATAAGCCCAGCTAGATGTTTATCAATTTTATTGGCTTTTGAAAGAACCAATTCATGGTTTCATTGATCTCTTTTATTTTTTTATTTTTTAGCTAGTATACCATTTATTTCTGTTCTGATCTTTATTATTTCCTTCCTTCTGTTGGTTTTAGGTTTTGGTTTTTGTTCTTTTCCTAGCTCCTCTAAGTGTCACATTAGATCATTTGAGAGTTTCTTTCTTCTTGAGGTAGGCCTATATTTCCATAAACTTTCCTCTTAGAGTTGCTTTTGCTGTATCCCAAATGTTTTGAGACATTATGTTATCATTTTCATTTGTTTTCATGTACTTTTTTATTTGTTTACTTCCTGGATGACTTATTAATTGTTTAATAGGAGATTATTTAATAAGAAACTTTAATAATAAGTTTCAATTATTTGTGGTCTTCCCAGATTTCTTTTCTTATGTTTGACTTCTAGTGTCTTAGCACTGTGTTCAGAAAAGATGAATGGTATGACTTTGATCTTCTTGAATTTATTGAGGCCTGCCTTGTGACCTAATATGTGATCTATTCTGGGGAAAGTTTTGTGTGTACTTGAAAAGAATGTGTATTCTGCTGTTTTAGGTTGGAATAATCTGAATATATCTGGTAAATCCATCTGTTCCAGTGTGTCATTCAATTCCATTCTTTCTTTGTTGATTTTCTGTTTGATCTGTCCATTGATGTCAGCAGGTTGTTAAAGTCTCCTACTGTTTCATATTATTATCAATTAGTTCCTTTAAGTTTGTTATTAAGTGTTTTATGTACTTGGGTGCCCCTATTTTGAGTGCACAATATTTGTGATTGTTATATCTTCTTGTTGAACTCTCCCCTTTATTATTATATAGTGTCCTTTTTGTCTTTTGTTACAGTCTTTGTTTTAAAGACTACTGTTTGCCCAAAATAAGCATTGCTACTCTGGCTTTCTTTTGACACCAGTTTTCATGGTAGATCTTTCTCCATCCCCTCACTTTCAATCTTCAATTATCTTTAGGTCTAAAATGAGTGTTTTGCAAGCAGCATATTGATAGGTCTTCTTTTTTCACCCATTCTGTCAACTTATGTCTGTTTTTTCACCCTATGTCTTCTAATTTGAGCATTTAGACCATTTATATTTAAAGTAATTATTGATTGATATGTATTTTTCTTTTTATTACTTGTTTGGTGGTCATTTCTGAATTTTTTTCTTACCCCTTTGTGTCTTTTTCTTTTTTATAGTTTTATGGTTTTATTTAATGATATATTTGGATTCTTTCTCTTTTTATTCTTATCATACTTATTAGTGATTTTTGATATGTTGTTACTATTTGGTCTGTATATAACTTCCTTTGCATATAGTAGTCTAGTTTAAGTTGATGACCACTTAAATTTAAACCTATTATTCACTCTTCTCCTCCTCACATTTTAGGTATAGGGTGTCTTAATTTATATCCTTTTGTCTTATGATTTTCTTGACTGATTTTTCATAGAAGTGTTCATTTTTATTGTTGTTTTGTTTCTTAATTTCATTTTATCACTTTTGGTTTCTCCTTTCCATTCAATGAGTCCCCTTTAATATTTCTTGCAGGGCTAGTTTAATGGTATGAACTCCTTTAGTTTTGATTGTCTGGGGAACTCTTTATCTCACCTTCTATTCTGAATGATAGCCTTGTTGGATAGAGTATTATTGGCTGAAGATTTTTCCCATTCAGTATTTTCAATATATCATGTCACTCCTTGGTGGCTTGCTAACTTTCTGCTGAAAAAGCTGCTGATAGCTTCATGGGTTTTCCCTTTCATGTCACTGTCTTCTTTTTTCTTGCTGCTTTAATTTTTTTCTTTATCTCTATATTTACCAATTTAATTACAATATATCTTGGTGGGAATACGCTTTTGTTGATTTTGTTGTGGCTTCTTTGCACCTCCTGAGCCTGGATATCTGTTTCTTTCTCCAGATTAGGGAGGTTTTCAGCTCTTATCTCTTTAAATAATTTCTCTGTGCCCTTTTATCTCTTCTTCTTCTAGGACACCTATAATATGAACGTTATCACATTTGATGTAATCAATGAATTTCTAAGTCTATTCTTGTTTTGTAAAATTGTTTTCTTCATCTTTGTTCAGCTTGATTACTTTCCATTACTCTGTCTTCGAGGTCATTACTTCATTCTTCTGCATCTTCCATTCTACTCTTCATTCCATCAAATGTTTTTGCATTTTATTTATTAAGCCCTTTACTTCTGCTATTTTATTCTTTATTGCTGTATTAAGATGTCACTGATGTCTTCTATTTCTCAAGTACAGTGAGCATCCCTATGGTAATTGCTTTAAATACTCTGTCAGGCATATTAATTATATATATTTCACTTAGATCTCTGGCTGTGGCCTTGTCCTGTTATTTTATTTGGGATAAATTTCTCTTGCCTTGTCATTTTGTCTAAAGTTGTACCTGTTTCTTTATGTTAGGAAAGTCAGCTAAATCTCATTTTCTTGAAGGTAATGGCTTTATGAACAAGAGGTCTTATAGTGCCCTGCCATGTAGTGTCCTCTGGTCTCCAGGTCCTGATACTTCCTGGAGTATCTCCAATGTGAGCTGCATGTGTTTTAGTGTTTTCTCCTGACTTCTTTATCCTTCAGGATGGTCATATGCAGAGGCTCTCTACCTGTTTTGGGAAGTGTTTGTTACCTAACCTGAATGTGGAGTGTTTTAAGTAGATATGCTCTGATCTTCTTGTGAAATGACACCTGTTACCATTACTCCAGAACCAAGTCTCCACAAAACTCCCAAGGCTGGAGATGTGGTGTGAGCAGAGGTTTGGACAGGTCTCCTGGGAAAGAAGCCTCACTACCTTGTGGCTGATAACTGGGAAGCATAACTGGGAAGGCTGTTTCCAACAGAGTGTGGAGGCCTGAGACTTGGTGTAAGCACGTTAGGAAGGGAGTGTCAGTGCTGAGCTGGTTTCCAAATGGCCCTGTGTTTATGCTGAGGGACAGGGGCAGGAAATGGTGCCTGTAAGTTCCTTTGTTCCTGGAGGGGTCTTTCTATGAATGTTGCCTCTCTGTGACATGCTCTGAAATAAGTAAATATCCTCCCCACCTCTGCCACAAGCACTCTTGATATTGCTGTCTTTACGCTGTATATCCATGGGTTTATGCCTGTCTTCTTTCCAAAAGCAGTGCAATGCCCTCTGAGCTCTATCCCAGCCAAGCCTGTAAACTTTAAAATTCCAGGCTTTAAGCCCCACTTGTTGCCAGTAGTCTTGTAATTTCCACCTCCCCTCACTTGCTTTCCAAGCCAATTGCTATGGAAATTCACTTTGCCTTAGAGTTCCCTTGTGTGTTAATCTCTCACCCTTCTCAACAACATAGCTCCCTCCCCGCCATAGCAGCCATGATCTATTTTTCTCCAAAACCACATCTCCATACTTTGTGCCTTCTTCAATGCATCCTCTTCTCTACCTTTAGTTGTGGAGTTTGTTCTGCCAACCTTCAGGTCAATTCCTGTATTATTTAGTATGATTTGATAATTACCTAGTTGTATTCATGGGAACCAGTGAGCCTATGGTTCTCCTACTCTGTCACAATCATCCAACTTCCCTTCTCTTATATAATTGATTGAAAAAATAATGTATGTGGATTGAACAAAAAAAAATGATACCTCCATCCAATAGGAATAGTAACAAAACATGTGACACATTTTCAGCACTGAGTCACAATGTAGATTTAACTCTGTGTCATTAAACTAACTGAAGCTCATTTATGATATGAAAATTTCATTATGTCCTTTAACCTATCCCTTTAGAAACATTTCTTCACTTAATATCTCTTCAAGCTTTTTGACATTTCTTTATTTATAACTATGGCAAATTGAAAAAAAATGTTCTAATATTCTTTCTCACTTGCATAGATCATCATTTTGTACAATGCATTTTTGAAAGGTTGAATTTCCTAGGCTTGGTAACTAATTGGGATAACATACTATATTGAGATATTTTTTCCCTGAATTAGTATACATTGTAAAATGCTTGTTTCCCTTTCAAATTTCTCATTTTCATTAAGCTGTGTCTGTCAAGTTTCTCTGCTTTGTTACTTGATGAGTCACATATTATAAAATTAACTCTTCTCCTAACAGTCCAATAACTATTATGGTTTATTTCCAGATTTAGGATGATTTATTTTACACACTATTAATTCAGTTTGTATGTACTAACAGATCTACAGTGGGATGCCAGTCTAATTTCTATCACTTATCTAGGAATTTCAGGCAGGAAAAGAGGAAACTCAAGCTTCTTTTAATTCAGTAAAGAATGACGACAACAAAAGTGTTTCTTTTAGGAAAAAAAAAAACAATAAAGATGACCTCAACTGAAATTGTTACATATCAGACATATGAACAACAATTTTTAAATATTTATTTATTTATTTTTAGAGAGAGAAAGCACAAGTGGGGGATGAGCAGAGGGAGAGGAAGAGACAGAATCCCAAGCAGGCTCCATGTTCATCACAGAGATGGACACAGGGCTCGATCTCACAACTACAAACTTACTAGAGTTTGTGTAAAGGATTAATTAATATACTACAAAGTGAACTTTTAAAGTCAAATATTGACTTAAAATACAACTTAAATTGGTTCCATATAGTTCTGAAGAACCTGATTTTGTTCCATATAGTTCTGAAGAACCTGATAAGGTCTCTCTAGCCTATTTTAGAGTATCACAGACAGATACATATAAGGCATTTTATAACTAATGTCTGTAAACCTTACTACAGTCAGGAAAAAAACTAGCTAACAGTGGAGTGTCATGATAAGAATTTCAAATTTTAGCAAGAAAAAAAGCATGATCTGCAAGCCTTGGTGAGGGGGAAATTGTATACTCAAAATGAGCAGATTATTTTTTAAAAGTCAAGACAAATGTGTAACAGCTGATTACAGACATTTTTAATTGTGAGTACTATTTTAACCCAAATCTGAAGGAACTAAGTTTTTCCCCATGCTGGTAACATTTGAATGCCCTAATCAACGATTCCTACCACTTGGTCTCTACAATTATTCTACAATAACATTCTCATGTTTAGGAACAATTATCAAAGGGAATAAGAATTTAAATAGCTGAGATGAAATATTTTGCTATCATTTACAAAAAGCAAAATATATCTGGTGTTTGGGATGTTAGTTCTATTGTTGTCTTAAGTAACACACTTAGAATGTTTTATTTGGTTAGAGACATACCCCTAACTACAACTTTGCTCTCTCCCTTTCTCTAAAGCACACTTAATACAAAGGCTATTAGAATGTTTCTACTCAGAAACCTGATTTTTTTTTTTTTTTGGTGATTTGTGTTATCCACATATTATAGTTGTTATTACTTTCTCACTACACACTTCTTGAATGGGAGAATTTAACACTGATTTCAAGTAAAAAGAGATTTATTTAGGAATGTCTGATAGCTAAAATATTCGCTTATTCATACCAACTATCCCATTCAGCAATTTTTATTCACTTAAAAATTTAGAAATAATTGCTTACTACCTAAGTAGTTTATAAACATACACTAAGTTTAATCAACAAACTGTGAAGCTAAAGTATATTTTAATAAAAATGTATCTAAATATGTCAAAATTACTAGCTCACATTAATTTTGTCTTTCTTATATATGCTGGATTCTTTTTTCTTAGATAAATTTGAAATACATCAAAAGTAGAAATATTATTAAACATATGCATAGAGAACTATATGCTAAATCATTTTGAAAGTTGAAATAATGTAGGCAATTTGAATTGCCTATATTGTAGTAAAAGTCCACTAACATGTAAGAATATTATACATAAAAAACACCCTCTAATATTTTATTAAGGGCAATTCACTCTTCCTTTAAGAAGACTTGGTCAAAATAGCCGATTTTCTCTTTGAGGGCTAATTGTAGCAGAGGAAGAGATTTTTTTTCTCTGGTTGTGTCTGAACTTTCTGAATATAGTTTGGACTGTTTATTTCAGTCTTTCAATTGCCACTAATTGGGAGTTAAGTAACAATTGCTTTGCAGGGCATAGATCTGCTTTTACCAGTTAGAGGGTATTTTCAAAATAGGCAAATCAAGACCTCACTTGATTATCCTAAAATAATCTTAGAATCAAAAGAGTGATACTTAGGAAGTCAAGAAGTGAAATAATGTTATGATAAAAATTTTCCTGACCTCTGCAGAAATGACTCATTTCAATATTTGTTCATTAAATGGGGATTTTCCATTCAAAAGGGAAATCAGGATTGACAATGGGTGTATAATTCCAGTAGTCTCCCTCTCCTGCCTCCTGTAAGATTTGGGGGTTGGGAGGAAGGAACCATGTGTGCAAGCAGTCTAAATCTCCTCTCTAAAATGTTATTTGCAGTGAACTCATTAATTTACACACAGGATGGTTTTAAGATATTAATGAAAAGACTTTATTTATTAAAGTAGTTGCTATTTAATAATGGATTTGTTTCAGTACAGAGTAATTCTACAAATTATCTTTCTCTCTTTCTGTCACATTGTTTCTCTCTGTAGCTTTCCTCCACACACTTTTCCATACCTGTGTTTCTCTCTCCTCTATCGTCACATTCTGCCTCTCTTTCTCCTCTTTTCTCTCTTGCTGTAGATTCTGCCTCTCTCCATCTCTCCCAGCTTTTAGTCCCACTTCTTGTTCTCTTTCTTTTTTTGACCTACCTCCCCTTTCCCTTTCCCATGTTTCTCCACTGCATCTTTATTGTACTCCTCCCCTATTTTTCACTCCCTTTCTCTAATTTCTCCCCTTCTCTGTCCCTTCCCCTCCTTTCCCCAATTCTCCCCTTTCTTCACATTGCTTTGTCCAATAATCAGAAAACTATATGCTATTTTTGACTTTTCTTTTCTTATTTTTTTTACATACACACATAATAAAGTACACTGTTCCATATTTACAATTTTCGTTTGTTTCAGCTTTGGTCAGGAACAAGACCATTGTAGGGGCTGAAAGGATGCTGACCCACAATGGGCCACTTTGGTCTGAGGTGAAGGCAATCAAGATCTTATGGGTTCAATGGAAACTTTTGTGTCTCCCATAGCTACATAGAAGAATCTAAATTGGGGGTCTTTCCCACAATAAGGGTAATTAGCAGAGGTAAATTTTATCTGATGAACTATCTGTATGGCAGTGTAAACATCTAATTACTAAACATCAATTCTTCTCCTGATTGCCCTGTAAATTGTATTCCTTTCTCTGAAGTCCCAGATGTCTACCCATTTATTCTTAGTTCAGGATGACACGTCTACCTTATTTTGCCCATCTGTGGAATTTCCACGTCTGTGTGGATTCCTCATATGTATGCTATTATATTTTATTTTCTCCTGTTAATCTCTCTCAAGTCAATTTGATTATTAGTCCAGCTAGGAATACCTTGAAGGGAACAGGACATTATTGCTCCCTGACTCAATAAAACAATAAAATGGCATGTTTTTTATTCAATGGATAATTTTTAACTACCTAAAATATATCTTCTCTGTTAGATTCAATTGTATTCATCAACCAAGTTAAAATATTCTTCTAACATCTTTTGCTTAATCCAACCATGACTCAAGACTACTTAATGCACATCTAAAACACTTTGTTTCTTTTGCACCTAGAAGTGTTAAAACACAGGTAGAAGTAACCTTAGAATTCATACAGTACACACCACTATGAACTCCTTCAACTGAATCCTCTGTAAGTTACCATGTATCCTTTGCTTTTTAAATTCCAATGGTGGAAATCTCATTACCTTATTAAATTTAAATTTTATTAGAAAATTCTTCCTTTAAATGAAATATAATCTGTGTAAACTCCACTCATAGTTTACTGCTTATTTCTCCTAGTACATTAGCAGACTTTTTCAGCATAATTAGTTCTGCATTTCATAATTTTTTTTCTGGGAGCCCAACACACACATAGTTTTACTGAATCTTATTGTATAAAAGTTAATTGGAACAAGCTGAACAAGTTTTGAAAAGGTTTTCTTTCATGGCAGTTTATGTTGATGGTTAATTCAGAATTAACAATCACACACATACACAATTTTTAGGAAGCAGAAAGTAAAAATTTTACCTATATGAACCCCAAAGATTAAGTTTGCCTGAACTCCTTTTCCTGAGCACTGCTTATAAATACACTTTTAGAGCTAGTGGGACTTTTAAATGTTATATATTTAGAGATCTAAGTCTAAGACTAACCATAGGAGTGGCCACACAGGATTTCCCTCTCAAATGCCCTCTGGTGTCAGCACCAAAGACCAAATTAAGCCACTAAGTCAAAATTAATAAATGTCATTATGTTGGGAATTTTGAGTTCATGGCAGGGACACCAGCTCTGTTACATATATCTAGTAGCCATGGTACTGACCCTACTTCTCACTTTCAGTGACCAGAAATTGAACCCTAAAGATTCCTTTTCTTCTGATCAAGGTATAAAAAAAAGTATTTGAAGATCTCTTTTTTGACCCCACTCTTTTTTTCCCCCAAATTATCTTTCTTTCTTCCTTGTCTAATTTTTTATTGTATAGAACTATATGACTATATGTTTCCCAATAGTTCCTTAGGGGAAATAATTATCCTTTATTCTTTTACTAACTTCTGTCTTTCATTCTCTTTCTCTTTCACATAGACATGCATAGAGCAATTAACCACTACTATCAGATATAATTTTGGATTTGGTCACTTTTTTAATATTTAAAATTAATTTCTAACTATCTCTACAAAGTTTTTTCTATCAATTTAATGCATTAAATATTCCATATTTCAAAATTATCTATAGACATTCAGGCTGGATCTGAAATCTTTGAAATAGTTTTTGGAGGTGAAGAAACTACTCTTATTTGGGTCTATTTTCTTTTATTGTCTTTATATTTCCTGGATGTATTCTAAGAGATCGTGTGTATGTATGAATACATCATTAATCAGCTTTTCTGCTACTTTATAGATTCTAACTTGCTTTCTGTTATTTCTAAAATCCTGTTATTAAATAAATAAGGAAACTGTTCTCATTAATGGAGATGATTTATGAGCCTGCCAAATGTCTGAAAAACACATAATCACCAACATATTATGAATTTGCATAACACTGTTAAAAGTAGTACTAAAAATTAAACAACTTTCTGGGACTCAAGCTCTCTAGAATTAATTTTTACCATATATCTTTACATATAAGATGCAGAATTTGTGGAGGCACCTGGGTGGCTCATTTAGTTAAATAGCTGACTCTTGATATTGGCTCCAGTCATGATCTCACTGTCATGATGTCAAGCCCCACATTGGCCTCTGCGTTGAGGGTGGGAGTGTGCTTGGGATTCTCTCCATTTCTGCCCCTCCTCTTTGCTCTCTCTCTCTCCAAAAGTAAAAATTTAAAAAAAGATTCAGAATTTGTTTCAACAACTGAAGTGATTAAATATAGTAATTCCTGGGGTGCCTGAGCATCTCAGTCAGTTGAGCATCAGACTCTTGATTTTGGCTCAGGTCATGATCTCACAGGTTGTGAGATTGAGCCCTGTGTCAGGCTCTGTGCTGGCAATGCAGAGCCTGGTTGGAATTTTCTGTCTCCCTTTCTCTGCCCCTACCCTGCTCTCTGTCTCTGTCTCTTGCTCTCAAAAATGAATAAATAAAACTTTAAAAATATGATAATTATTATTTTACTTCCTTTGCATGTTCTCTATTACAAAGTTAATCTATCAATTCTCCAAGATTTCTATTTTTAACAGCATGTCTCAATCTTTTATAAGCGTACTGGCAAGAATGTTATCTGCTTTGGAGCGCCTGGGTGGCTCAGTCACTTAAACATCTGCCTTGTGGTTTCGGCTCAGGTCATGATCTCACAGTAGTTCATGATTTTCAGCCCTGTAACAGGCTCCACTTTGTGCTGCCAGTGGAGATCCTGCTTGGGATTCTCACTCTCCTCTTCTTTCTGCCCCACCCCCATTCTTGTACTATATCTTTCACTCTGAAAATAAATACATTTTAAAAAAATCTATAGATGGCAGCTTAGGAGGACATTGGGCTCACCGTGCATCCTGCTGATCACTTAGATTCCACCTACACCTGCCTAAATAACCCAGAAAACCACCAGAAGACTAGCAGAATGGAGTCTCCAGAGCCAAGCGCAGATGAGAGGCCCACGAAAGAAGGTAGGAAGGGCGGAGAGGCGGTGCGCGCTACACGGACTGGCGGGAGGGAGCCGGGGTGGAGGGGCGGCCTGCCAGCCAAGCAGGGCCCCCGAGTCTGGCTTGCAAAAGCGGAGGGGCCAGACGGAGTGTGTTATGACAGGAAGCGTGACTTAGCATCTGGGAGGTCATAAGTTAACAGCTCTGCTCAGAAAGCAGGAAGGCTGGAGGACAAGGTAGGGAGAGTTGCTGAGCCCCGGGATGACAGAGCTCAGTTTGGGGGGAACAAAGGCGCTACCCAGCGCCATCTCCTTCGCCCATCCCCCAGCCAAAATCCCAAAGGGAACCAGTTCCTGCCAGGGAACTTGCTTGCTCCACACAAACACCCAACACTGTGCTTCTGCCGAGCCACCCCTCCGGCAGCGGGTCTGACTCCCTCCCGCTGCCACAGGGCCCCTCCTGAAGTGGATCACCTAAGGAGAAGCAAGCTAAGCCTGCCCCTCCTGCCCCCGTGCACCTTGCCTACCCACCCCAGCTAATACGCCAGATCCCCAGCACCACAAGCCTGGCAATACGCAAGTAGCCCAGACGGGCCATGCCACCCCACAGTGAATCACGCCCCTAGGAGAGGGGAAGAGAAGGCACACACCAGTCTGACTGTGGCCCCAGCAGTGGGCTGGGGGCAGACATCAGGTCTGACTGTGGCCCCGCCCACCAACTCCAGTTATACACCACAGCACAGGGGAAGTGCCCTGCAGGTCTGCACCACTCCAGGGACTATCCAAAATGACCAAACAGAAGAAATCCCCTCAAAAGAATCTCCAGGAAATAACAACAGCCAATGAACTGATAAAAAAGGATTTAAATAATATAACAGAAAGTGAACTTAGAATAATAGTCATAAAATTAATCACTGGGCTTGAAAATAGTATAGAGGACAGCAGAGAAACTGTTGCTACAGAGATCAAGGGACTAAGGAACAGTCAGGAGGAGCTGAAAAACAATTTAAACGAGATGCAAAATAAAATGGAAACGACAACAGCTCGGATTGAAGAGGCAGAGGAGAGAATAGCCGAACTAGAAGACAAAGTTATGGAAAAAGAGGAAGCTGAGAAAAAGAGAGATAAAAAAAATCCAGGAGTATGAGGGGAAAATTAGAGAACTAAGTGATACACTAAAAAGAAATAATATACGCATAATTGGTATCCCACAGAAGGAAGAGAGAGGGAAAGGTGCTGAAGGTATACTTGAAGAAATCATAGCTGAGAACTTCCCTGAACTGGGGAAGGAAAAAGGCATTGAAATCCAAGAGGCACAGAGAACTCCCTTCAACGTAACTTGAATCGATCTTCTACACGACATATCATAGTGAAACTGGCAAAATACAAGGATAAAGAGAAAATTCTGAAAGCAGCAAGGGATAAACGTGCCCTAACTTATAAAGAGAGACCTATAAGACTCCTAACTGATCTCTCTTTTGAAACTTGGCAGGCCAGAAAGGATTGGCACGAGATCTTCAATGTGTTGAACAGAAAAAAAAATGCAGCCGAGAATCCTTTATCCAGCAAGTCTGTCATTTAGAATAGAAGGAGAGATAAAGGTCTTCCCAAATAAACAAAAACTGAAGGAATTTGTCACCACTAAACCAGCCCTACAATAGATCCTAAGGGGGATCCTGTGAGACAAAGTACGAAAGACATCGCTACAAGCATAAAACATACAGACATCACAATGACTCTAAACCCATATCTTTCTATAATAACACTGAATGTAAATGGATTAAATGCACCAACCAAAAGATATAGCGTATCAGAATGGATAAAAAAAAAACACCCATCTATTTGCTGTCTAGAAGAGACTCATTTTAGATCTGAGGACACCTTTAGATTGAGAGTGAGGGGATGGAGAAATATTTATTATGCGACTGGAAACCAAAAGAAAGCTGGAGTAGCCACACTTATATCAGACAAACTACACTTTAATTTAAAGGCTGTAACAAGAGATGAAGAAGGGCAGTATATAATAATCACAGGGTCTTTCCATCAGGAAGAGCTAACAATTATAAATGTCTATGCGCCAAATACTGGAGCCCCCAAATATATAAAACAATTACTCATAAACATAAGCAACCTTCTTGATAAGAATGTGGTAATTGCAGGGGACTTTAACACTCCACTTACAGAAATGGATAGATCATAGAGACACACGGTCAATAAAGAAACAAGGGCCCTGAATGATACATTGGATCAGATGGACTTGACAGATCTATTTAGAACTCTGCATCCCAAAACAACAGAATATACTTTCTTCTCGAGTGCACATGGAACATTATCCAAGATAGATCACACACTGGGTCACAAAACAGCCCTTCAAAAGTATACAAGAATTGATTATACCATGCATACTTTCAGACCACAATGCAATGAAGCTTGAAATCAACCACAGGGAAAAGTCTGGAAAACCTCCAAAAGCATTGAGGTTAAAGAACACCCTCCTAAAGAATGAGTGGGTCAACCAGGCTATTAGAGAAGAAATTTAAAAATATATTGAAACAAATTAAAATGAAAACTCCACAATCCAAACGCTTTGGGATGCAGCGAAGGCAGTCCTGAGAGGAAAATACATCACAATCCAGGCCTATCTCAAGAAACAAGAAAAATCCCAAATACAAAATCTAACAGCACACCTAAAGGAAATAGAAACATAACATCAAAGACAGCCTAAACCCAGCAGAAGAAGAGAGATAATAAAGATCAGAGCAGAAATAAACAATATAGAATCTAAAAGAACTGTAGAGCAGATCAACGAAACCAAGAGTTGGTTTTTTGAAAAAATAAACAAAATTGACAAACCTCTAGCCAGGCTTCTCAAAAAGAAAAGGGAGATGACCCAAATAGATAAAATCATGAATGAAAATGGAATTGTTACAACCAATCCCTCAGAGATACAAACAATTATCAGGGAATACTATGAAAAATTATATGCCAACAAATTGGACAACCTGGAAGAATTGGACAAATTCCTAAACACCGACACGCTTCCAAAACTCAACCAGGAGGAAATAGAAAGCTTGAACAGACCCATAACCAGCGAAGAAATTGAATCGGTTATCAAAAATCTCCCAACAAATAAGAGTCCAGGACCAGATGGCTTCCCAGGGGAGTTCTACCAGACGTTTAAAGCAGAAATAATACCTATCCTTCTCAAGCTACTCCAAAAAATAGAAAGGGAAGGAAAACGTCCAGACTCATTCTATGAAGCCAGTATTACTTTGATTCCTAAAGCAGAAATAGACCCAGTAAAAAAAGAACTACAGGCCAATATCCCTGATGAATATGGATGCAAAAATTCTCAATAAGATACTAGCAAATCGAATTCAACAGCATATAGAAAGAATTATTCACCATGATCAAGTGGTATTCATTTCTGGGATGCAGGGCTGTTGTAACATTCGCAAATCAATCAACGTGATACATCACATTAATAAAAGAAAAGATAAGAACCATATGATCCTGTCAATCGATGCAGAAAAGGCCTTTGACAAAATTCAGCACCCTTTCTTAATAAAAACCCTTGAGAAAGTCGGGATAGAAGGAACATACTTGAAGATCATAAAAGCCATTTATGAAAAGCCCACAGCCAACATCATCCTCAATGGGGAAAAACTGAGAGCTATTTCCCTGAGATCAGGAACACGACAGGGATGCCCACTTTCACCGCTGTTTTTCAACACAGTGTTGGAAATTCTAGCATCAGCAGACAACAAAAGGAAATCAAAGGCATCAAAATTGGTCAAGATGAAGTCAAGCTTTCGCTTTTTGCAGATGACATGATATTATACATGGAAAATCCGATAGACTCCACCAAAAGTCTGCTAGAACTGATCCATGAATTTAGCAAAGTTGCAGGATACAAAATCAATGTAGAGAAATCAGTTGCATTCTTATACACTAACAATGAAGCAACAGAAAGACAAATGAAGAAACTGATCCCATTCACAATTGCACCAAGAAGCATAAAATACTTAGGAATAAATCTAACCAAAGAAGTAAAAGATCTTTATGCTGAAAACTATAGAAAGCTTATGAAGGTAATTGAAGAAGATTTAAAGAAATGGAAAGACATTGCGTGCTCATGGGTTGGAGGAATAAATATTGTCAAAATATCAATACTACCCAAAGCTATCTACACATTCAATGCAATCCCAATCAAAATTGCACCAGCATTCTCCTCGAAACTAGAGCAAGCAATTCTAAAATTCATATGGAACCACAAAAGGCCCCGAATAGCCAAAGTAATTTTGAAGAAGACCAAAGCAGGAGGCATCACAATCCCAGACTTTAGCCTCTACTCCAAAGCTGTCATCATCAAGACAGCATGGTATTGACACAAAAACAGACACATACACCAATGGAATAGAATAGAAACCCCAGAACTAGACCCACAAATGTATGGCCAACTCATCTTTGACAAAGCAGGAAAGAACATCCAATGGAAAAAAGACAGTCTCTTTAATAAATGGTGCTGGGAGAACTGGACAGCAACATGCAGAAGGTTGAAACTAGACCACTTTCTCACACCATTCACAAAAATAAACTCAAAATGGATAAAGGAGCTTAATGTGAGATAGGAAACCATCAAAACCCTAGAGGAGAAACCAGGAAAAGACCTCTCTGACCTCAGCCATAGCAATGTCTTACTCGACACATTCCCAAAGGCAAGGGAATTAAAAGCAAAAATGAATTACTGGGACCTGATGAAGATAAAAAGCTTCTGCACAGCAAAGGAAACAACCAACAAAACTAAAAGGCAACCAACGGAATGGGAAAAGATATTTGCAAATGACATATCGGACAAAGGGCTAGTATCCAAAATCTATAAAGAGCTCACCAAACTCCACACCCAAAAAACAAATAACCCAGTGATGAAATGGGCAGAAAACATGAATAGACACTTCTCTAAAGAAGACATCCGGATGGCCAACAGGCACATGAAAAGATGCTCAACGTCGCTCCTCATCAGGGAAATACAAATCAAAACCACACTCAGATACCACCCCACGCCAGTAAGAGTGGCCAAAATGAACAAACCAGGAGACTATAGATGCTGGAGAGGATATGGAGAAACGGGAAGCCTCTTGCACTGTTGGTGGGAATGCAAACTGGTGCAGCCACTCTGGAAAACAGTGTGGAGGTTCCTCAGAAAATTAAAAAGAGACCTACCCTGTGACCCAGCAATAGCACTGCTAAGAATTTACCCAAGGAATAAAGGAGTACTGATGCATAGGGGCACTTGTACCCCAACGTTTATAGCAGCACTCTCAACAATAGCCAAACTATGGAAAGAGCCTAAATGTCCATCATCTGATGAATGGATAAAGAAATTATGGTTTATATACGCAATGGAGTACTACATGGCAATGAGAAAAACGAAATATGGCTCTTTGTAGCAACGTGGATGGAACTGGAGAGTGTGATGCTAAGTGAAATAAGCCATACAGAGAAAGACAGATACCATATGTTTTCACTCCTATGTGGATCCTGAGAAACTTAACAGAAACCCATGGGGGAGGAGAAGGAAAAAAAAAGAGGTTAGAGTGGGAAAGAGCCAAAGCATAAGAGACTCTTAAAAACTGAGAACAAACTGAGGGTTGATAGGGGGTGGGAGGGAGGGGAGGGTGGGTGATGGGTATTGAGGAGGGCAGCTTTTGGGATGAGCACTGGGTGTTGTATGGAAACCAATTTGACAATAAATTTCATTTATTGAAAACAAAATAAACTCCCAGTTTTATTTAGTGAAAAAAAATCTATAGAGATCTTGGAAGATGGCATCATAGGAGGACGCTGGGCTCACCTTGTCCTGCTGATCGCTTAGATTCCACCCACATGTGCCTAAATAACTCAAAAAACTGCAAGAAGGCTAGCAGAATGGGTTCTCTGGAGCGAACCATAGATGAGAGGCCCACAGAAGAGGGTAGGAAGGGTGGAGAGGCGGTGCCTGCTACAGGGACCAGTGGGAGGGATCTGGAGCATTGGAGGGGCAGCCCCCGACCCTTCAGCAAGGCACAGCCCACGAAGTCTGGCATGCAAAAGTAGACAGGACGGACTCTGTGAGTTCTGACAGCCAGTTGGACTTAACATCTAGAAAGTTAAAAGTCAATAGCTCTGCTCTCTAAGAGCAGGAAGGGTGAGAGGACTCCAGGAGGGAGAAGTGTTGAGCCCCAGAAGACAGAGCTCAGCTTGGAGGGGGAAAAAAGGCCCTGGCCAGTGCCATCTCCCTCACCCATCCCCCAGCTGAAAGTCCAAAGGGAACCAGTTCCCGTCACTGAACTTGCTTGCACTGTGCAAACACCCAATGCTGTACTTCTGTGGATCCAGCCCTCCAACGGGCCTGCCTCCCCCCCAGAGCTGCAGGGACCTTCCTGCAGGGGACCACTGATGGCAAAGCGAGCTAAGACTGCCCCTCCCTCCCCGTGCAACTTACTTATTCACCCCGGCTAATACACCCTTGGCCAGATCCCATCGAAGCAGCACCACAAGCCTGGCAGAATGCAAGTAGCCCAGACCATGGCCACACCACTCCACAGTGAGTCCTGCCCTGGGAGATGGGAACATGAGGTACACGCCAGTCTGACTGTGGCCCCAGCAGTGAGCTGGGGGCAGATATCGGGTTTGACTGTGGCCATGCCCACCAAAATTAGTTACTCCGGACATCTGACGAGAAGTGTTCTGCAGCTTGGCGCTACCCTGGGGACTACCCAAAATGATGAAATGGAAGAATTCTCCTCAAAAGAAACTCCAGGAAGTAGTGACAGATAACGAATTGATCAAAACCAATTTAAGCAATATAATGGAACAAAAATTTAGAATAATAGTCATAAAATTAATTGCTGGGTTTGAAAAAGCATAGAGAACAGCAGAGAATCTATTGCTACAGAGATCAAGGGACAAAGAAATAGTCATGAGAAACTAAAAATTGCTATAAATGAGGTGCAAGATGAAATGGAGGCGGCCATAGCAAGGACTGAAGAGGCAGAGGAGAGAATAGGTGAATTAGAAGATAATATTATGGAAAAAGAGGAAGCTGAGAAAAAGAGAGATAAAAAAATCCAGGAGTATGAGGGGAGAATTAGAGAACTAAGAGATGCGCTCAAATGGAACAATATCCGTACCATAGATATTCCAGATGAAGAAGAGAGAGAGAAAGGGGCTGAAGGTGTGCTTGAAGAAATCATAGCTGAGAACTTCCCGGATCTGG
Source organism: Panthera tigris (assembly GCF_018350195.1). NCBI lineage: Eukaryota > Metazoa > Chordata > Mammalia > Carnivora > Felidae > Panthera > Panthera tigris. Next base: position 74,393,629 of record NC_056677.1, on the reverse strand, counting down.
GGAGGGAAAAAGGCATTGAAATCCAAGAGGCACAGAGAACTCCCTTCAGACATAACTTGAATCCATCTTCTGCATGACATATCATAGTGAAACTGGAAAAATACAAGGATAAAGATAAAATTCTGAAAGCAGCTAGGGATAAACATGCTCTAACATAAAAAGGGAGACCCATAAAACAAGTGGAAGACCTATTTACTGAACTTGGCAGGCCAGAAAGGAAAGGCAGGAAATCTTCAATGTGATGAATAAAAAATATGCAGCCAAGAATCCTTTATCCAGCAAGTCTGTCATTCAGAATAGAAGGAGAGACAAAGGTCTTCCCAAACAAACAAAAACTGAAGGAGTTCTTGACCACTAAACGAGCTCTACAAGAGATCCTAAGGGGGGTTATGTGAGTGAAATGTTGCAAGGACTGCAAAGTACCAGAGACATCACTATAAGCATGAAACCTACAGACATCACAATGGCTCTAAACCCATATCTTTCAATAATAACACTGAATATAAGTGGACTAAATGCTCCAACCAAAAGACATAGTGTACCAGAATGGGAAAAAAAAAAACACAAGACCCATCTATTTTCTATCTACAAAAGACTCATTTTAGACCTGAGGACACCTTCAAAGTGAAAGTGAGGGGATGGGGAACTATCTATCATGCTACTGGAAGTCAAAAGAAAACTGGAGTAGCCATACTTATATCAGACAACTAGACTTTAAATTAAAGGCTGTACCAAGATGAAGAAGGGCATTATATAATAATTACAGGGTCTATCCATCAGGAAGAGTTAACAATTATAAATGTCTATGTGCCAAATACGGGAGCCCCCAAATATATAAAACAGTCACAATCATAATCAACCTTTTGATAAGAATGTGGTAATTGTAGGGGACTTTGATACCCCACTTACAGAAATGGATAGATCATCTAGACACAGGATCAATAAGGAAACAAGGGCCCTGAATGATACATTGGATCAGATGGACTTGACAGATATATTTAGAACTCTGCATCCCAAAGCAACAGAATTCACTTTCTTTTAAAGTGTACATGGAACATTCTCCAAGGAAGATCACATACTGGGCCATAATACAGCCCTTAATAAGTATTTAAAAATTGAGATCATACCACATACACTTTCAGACCACAATGCTATGAAGCTTGAAATCAACCACAAGAAAAAGTCTGGAAAACCTCCAAAAGCATGGAGGTTAAAGAACACCTACTAAAGAATGAATAGGTCAACCAGGCAATTAGAGAAGGAATTAAAAAATATATGGAAACAAATGAAAATGAATATACAACAATCCAAATGCTTTGGGATGCAGCAAAGGCAGTCCTGACAGGAAAATACATAGCAATCTAGGCCTATCTCAAGAAACAAAAAAATCCCAAATAGAAAATCTAACAACACACCTAAAGGAAATAGAAGCAGAACACCAAAGACACCCCAAACCCAGGAGAGGAAGAGAAATAATAAAGATCAGAGCAGAAATAAACAATATAAAATCTAAAAAAAAAAAACAACAGTAGAACAGATCAATGAAACCAAGGGTTGTTGTTGTTGTTGTTTGTTTTTTGAAAAAAAATAAACAAAATTGATAAACTTCTAGCCAGGCTTCTCAAAAAGAAAAGGGACGTGACCCAAATAGATAAAATCATGAATGAAAATGGAATTACCACCGATCCCTCAGAAATATAAGCAATTCTCAGGGAATACTATGAAAAATTATATGCCAACAAACTGGACAACCTGGAAGAAATGGACAAATTCCTAAGCACCCACACACTTCCAGAAATCAAGCAGGAAGAAATAGAAATTGAACAGACCCATAACCAGTGAAGAATTGAATCAATTATCAAAAATCTCCCAACAAATAAGAGTCCAGGACCAGATGGCTTCCCAGGGGAATGCTACCAGACATTTAAAGCAGAAATAATATCTATCCTTCTCAAACTGTTATAAAAAATGGAAAGGGAAGGAAAACTTCCAGACTCATTCTATGAAGCCAGCATTACTTTGATTCCTAAACCAGTCAGAGACTCAGAAGAAAAAAAAAAAGAGAACCACAGGCCAATATCCCTGATAAGTATGGATGCAAAAATTCTCAATAAGATACTAGCAAATCGAATTCAACAGCATATAAAAAGAATTATTCACCATGATCAAGTGGGATTCATTCCTGGGTGGCAGGGCTGGTTCAACATTTGCAAATCAATCAGTGTGATGCAATACATTAATAAAAGAAAAGATAAGAACCATAAGATCCTGTCAACCAATGCAGAAAAAAAAAAAAACATTTGACAATATTCAGCATTCTTTCTTAGTAAAAACCCTCAAAAATTCTGGATAGAAGGAACATACTTAAACGTCATAAAAGCCGTTTTTGAAAAGCCCACAGCTAGTATCATCTTCAAGGGAGAAAAACTGAGAGCTTCCGCCCTGAGATCAGGAACACACCAGGGATGTCCACTCTCACCACTGTTGTTTAACAAAGTGTTGGAAGTAGTAGCATCAGCAGACAACAAAAGGAAATCAAAGGCATCAAAATTGGCAAAGATGAAGTCAAGCTTTCACTTTTTGCAGATGACATGATATTATACACGGAAAACCTGATAGACTCCACCAAAATCTGCTAGAACGGATACATGAATTCAGCAAAGTCGCAGGATACAAAATCAATGTACAGAAATCAGTTGCATTCTTATACACTAATAATGAAGCAACAGAAAAACAAGTAAAGAAACTGATCCCATTCATGATTGCACCACGAATCATAAAATACCTAGGAATAAACCTAACCAAAGATGTAAAAATCTCTATGCTGAAAAGTATAGAAAGCTTATGAAGGAAATTGAAGAAGATATAAAGAAATGGAAAAACATTCCGTGCTCATTGGAAGAATAAATATTGTTAAAATGTCAGTACTACCCAAAGCTATCTACACATTCAATGCAATCCCAGTCATAATTGCACCAGCATTCTCCTAGAACCTAGAACAAGCAATCCTAAAATTCTTATGGAACCACAAAAGGCCCCGAACAGACAAAGTAATATTGAAGAAGAAGACCAAAGCGTTAGGCCTCACAAACCCAGACTTAAGCCTCTACTCCAAAGCTGTAATCATCAAGACAGCATGGTATTGGCACAAACACAGACACATAGACCAATGGAATAGAATAGAAACCTCAGAACTAGACCCACAAACATATGGCCAATGAATCTTTAACAAAGCAGGAAAGAATATCCAATGGAAAAAAAGACATTCACTTTAACAAATGGTGCTGGAAGAACTGGACAGCAACATGCAGAAGGATGAAACTAGACCACTTTCTTACACCATTCACAAAAGTAAACTCAAAACGGATAAAGGACCTGAATGTGATACAGGAAACCATCAAAAACCTGGAGGGGAAAGCGGGAAAAAACCTCTCTGACCTCAGCCACAACAATTTCTTACTTGACACATCCCCAAAGGCAAGGGAATTAAAAGCAAAAATGAACTATTGGGACCTCATGAAGATAAAAAGCTTCTGCACTGCAAAGGAAACAATCAACAAAACTAAAAGGCAACAATCAGAATGGGAAAATATATTTGTAAATGGCATATCATTCAAAGGGCTAGTATCCAAAATCTATAAAGAGCCCACCAAACTCCACACCCAAAAAACAAATAATCCAGTGAAGCAATGAGCAGAAATCATGAATAGACACTTCTCTAAAGAGGACATCCAGATGGCCAACAGGCACATGAAAAGATACTCAAAGTCACTCTTCATCAGGGAAATACAAATCAAAACCACACTCAGATACCACCTCACGCCATTCAGAGTGGCTAAAATGAACAAATCAGGAGACTTAGAGGCTGGAAAGGATGTAGAGAAACGGGAACCCCCTTCCACTGTTGGTGGGAATGCAAACTGGTGCAGCCGCTCTGGAAAACAGTGTGGAGATTCTTCAAAAAATTAAAAATAGATCTACCCTATGACTCAACAATAGCACTGCTAGGAATTTGCCCAAGGGATACAGGAGTGCTGATGCATAGGGGCACTTGTGCCTCAATGTTTATAGCACTACTTTCAACAATAGCCAAACTATGGAAAGAGCCTAAATGTCCATCAACTGATGAATGGATAAAGAAATTGTGGTTTATATACACAATGGAATACTACTTGGCAATGAGAAAGAATGAAATATGGCCTTTTGTAGCAATCTGGATGTAACTAGAGAGTGTTCTGCTAAATGAAATAAGTCATACAGAAAAAGACAGGTACCATATGTTTTCACTCTTATGTGGATCCTGAGAAACTCAACAAAGACCATGGGGGAGGGGAAGTGGAAAAAAAAAGTTAGAGCGGGAGGGAGCCAAACCATAAGAGACTCTTAAAAACTGAGAATAAACTGAGGGTTGATGGTCGGTGGGAGGGAGGGGAAATTGGGTGATGGGCATTGAGGAGGGCACCTGTTGGGGTGAGCACTGGGTGTTGTACTGAAACCAATTTGAGAATAAATTTCATATTAAAAAAAACAAAATACAAAAAAATATAAATTAATAAAATATTTAAAAAAATAAAAATAAATAAAATTTTAAAAATTATAAAAATTAAAATTAAAACTATGAATGCTTTCTGCTTTGCTGACTAATGTGGCTATGGTAATCAGTAAAAGTAGTTAAAACTGGATTTCTCTAATCAGACTGCCTGGGCTAGAACTCTAGTTCCCTTATTTCCTAGGTTGGTGATCTTGGAAGGTTTAATTAGTATTTCTGGGCTTTAGTTTCCTTACCTAGAAAACAGAATATAAAGAAATGTATTTCACAAGGCTCTTGTGTGTCATATGTTCAAATGCTTATATTAGTACCTGTTATGTAGTAAAGACTTAGTAAACCTTGTTGATCATCTTTTTAGATTCTGTATATACATAGCCATCAGGTGGACTATAAATGTAATGTGTTAGCTATCACTGAATATAAAACAAGTAGTGCCAACCAAATATCAATATGATAGAAATGATTTTATAAAATGTATTTAGAGCAGGTCATTTAACTGTTAGAAAAAATAGCTAAATACAATTGATTTTATCAGAATTTGAATTTACTATTTTATCTTCTAATTCAAATTTAATAAATTATATAGAAAAGAGACTGTCCATTACCATCTCTTCTAGGTACCATCTAATCAGTTTCAGTTTATAGTTTTTAACTTCTCTAAACTTATAAAAACATATTTAATTGCCCTAAAGAATCTATTATAGGGGATTACCTAAATTAAAATAAATGTTGATGTACATTCATTTGTCCTAAATGCTTGATTCATTTATTCTTATTTAATTTTTGTTCATGATTATGAAATTCATTTGTTCCCCTAATCTACCCATGACATTTGATTACTTTTATGGTATCCTGGAGCAGTGAATTCTGTAAGTTGAAATTTCCTACCTAATGTCAATTTCAAGGATATTATATCATATAACAATACTTGAAAAGAAATGAACATCTCTCTGTATCTTTTTTCAGAGCATGAATCATTCATTATGACCTTTTACCCATGATATTTATATTCACAGCTAAGATAAGCTAACCATACATTTCCCGCTATAGAGACATTTTGCTCACACACGAAACCCCTAATTGTTGAACTGCAATTTCAGGGTATCTGGAAATATACTGTCTGGGCAAACTCCGGTTAAATTTAAAGTTCAGTACATATAAAATCTTTATTTCCTTCCTCTCAGAGTAATATTTGCATTCAAATTAAGGTTGCAAATTTGTTTCTTGATTTACAGTAATTATTTGCATATCTCCTCATGTCTCATAAAGTTAATCATAACCCTTTTAACATCTTCCCTTTTCAAAGCAACCACTCCTTATGTAATATATATGAAAAAAATGATGCTCCTCAACATGATAGGAGACTATATTTTTACAATGGGTGTCTGCAAAGAATACAAACCACGAAAGCCAAGTTTGACTAGGTTGTTCATCTCATATGCATAGTGAGGGAAGTGTTACTCAGTGTAGTAGTCAAGAGCATATTTATAGGCAGCTGTCACAGTGAGTACAGATAAGAGAAAATCACTAAAATAAACCTTGAAACCTAATTTCCAGTCTTGGTGTCTCTTTGTCTTAACTTTTTAATTTTTAGTTGAAAAATAGGTGCAGAGAAATATATGTACTTTTATCTGGTAAGTTATTTGTATTATAAATTAAACTAACTGTTTTTATAACACTAGACAGATGATTAATACCCTCCCCTAGTAACTATGGAGTTCTGAGTTCAATCTTTCCTCCTTCACATCCTTAGGAATTATGCAGCCTATTCATGTCTAAACTAATACCTAATTAAGTGGCATATCAGAACATGGAAATGGGCTCTGTAGGTGTTACATTGTCTCTATCAGTATTCTCAGTAAGTTTTTTGCTTTTTTGTTTGTTTCTGTTTCTGTTCTTGACTGTCTTCCCTATCTGCCATTACCCATCTGTAATGGAGGAAATTTTCAAAAAGGTTGTGACAGATATCAAAGATAGGTTGCTTGAGCTCAGACAAGTCATTTAAGTTTTCTGGTTTCCTGAGATCCCTCATCAATAAAAGAAAGAATTGGTCACGAAAGCCTTTCTAGTTTTCTGAGTCTAAAATTTCTACCACTTATGCTACATGGTTACAACATCCGTTTAATAACAAGATTTTAAAAAATCTTTTAATCTCCTTTGAAAAACAGTATGCTTAATGGTTGACAGCATGGCCTCTAGAACCAAAAAGCCTGACTTTCTTCATTACCACTTACTAGTTCTGAGATCTTCAGCAAATTATCTAAACTCTCTGTTCCTCAGTTTTCTTATACATGGAATGGGAATATAATAGAATCTACATCATATATTTATTGTGCAAATTAAATAAATTAACATATGTAAAGTCTTTGACAGTTAGATGGTGAATTTATTATGTTATGTAACTGCCAATGACAACAACCTGGAATCCTATTGACCATATTATCATTATTTTCTGAGCATTTTCCAAAAATATTGTTTTGGATTGAAGAACATTGATACTCAGGACAAATGTGTGTGTGTGTGTGTGTGTGTGTGTGTGTGTGTGTGTATTAATTTCCTATCACTGATCTAACAAATTGTCACAGGCTAGTTGTTTAACACAATAAAAATCTGTATTATAATTCTAGGGGTCAGAAATCTGAACTGAGTCTTGTTGAGTTAAAATTAAGGTGTCAGCATGGCTCTGTTCATTTCTATAGGTTCTAAGGAATCCCTTTCCAGTTTCTAGAGGCCACTCATATTCCCTTGGATTACAGCCATTTTCTTCCATCAAAGCCTGCAGCAGTCAGCTTGTCTAATTTCCCCCATCACTATGGCGTCTTGATCTGTCCCTCACTTCCACATTTAAAGAAACTTTTGATTACATTGGATCCCCCTGGATAATTCAGGATACCTATCATAAAATCATCTGTTAACAACCTTAATTCCACCTGTAAACTTAAGTATCCTTTGCCAACTAAGGTATCATATTCACAGGTTTTAGGAATTATGACATGCACATTGGATATTATTCTTCACAATACAACAGGTATTTTTACATTGAAGCCCATAAAATGTGATTTTTTTACGTTTTTTATTATTTTAGGCATGTTTCTTTTGAGAGATTTTCAGAAAGTATTTTATTTGTCTATGTTGAATTACAGATCCTCTGAATGGAGTTTAAAAGTGAAGGACACCTTACATCACTTGCTTTTGCTAAAGGTTATATTCTGCTAAAATATTTTTAGGATCTGAAAGATATTTATAATTGAAACCTAAGATTCCATCATTTAAAGTATCTTAAGAATTCCTACTTTAGTCTCAAAATTAAGAGCTCAATATATAATTTAGTAATTGTGTCATCTTCAACAAGTCACTTACCCATGTTATGTCTCAATTTACTAATATGTAAAACAGAATTACCTAATTAGATAACATATGTCAATACAACAGGATCTGACACTCAGTTAAGTGCTATATACATGTTAGCTTTATTACTGAGTTATAACAAATTTTAAAATTATCTTTATAAAATGTCTAATTTAAGGGAGTGCTTTGGTGGCTCAGTTGGTTAAGCATCCAAATCTTGATTTTGGCTCAGGTCGTGATCTCACAGTTTGTGAGATCAAGCCCCACGTTAGGTTCTGCACTGACAGCAGGAACTTGTTTGGGATTCTCTTTCTCCCTCTCTCTCTGCCCCTGCCCTGTTCATTGACACCCTCTCCTTCTCTCTCTCTCTCTCTCAAATAAATACACTTAAAAAAAATGAATGAATAAAATAAAATGTCTAATTTAATGCAAATACATTATTGACATTAATATTAATAGATTTTGACTGATTTCAGAACTACTAACTATATGCAGAATAAAATACCATTTTTAAAATGGAAAATTTACATGTCACGCAGAATGCCAAATGTGGACTAAAATAAAGGGCATTTATATATTATAGAAAATACTCTGGTACAATATAGTCCATCCTTATTTTATCCACTACTGCACAGAACATATCTAAATCTCCCCAGTACTTGCACAGTGGTATAGGGCTCATTTCCACTATCCCTGAGCTGTGGTTACTTCACATGTTTTGCTAATTGTTCTTAGCTCTAACATGCACTGGAGGAAAATCTAAATGTTCCCACAAAGTAAAAGGGAAATCCCACCAATGAAATTAAGTGAAGGGAATAAAATGCATTTTTGTCAATGTTGGATCCTTAAGCTAAACTTTGTAAGGTGATGCCCATGGATTATTCAGTAGAAAAGCTTTTAATTAGTGTTACCTTACACTTAATTGGTAAAGAACAAAAATAATCAAAACAGTCCATCAGGTTTGTTGAAAGTGTAACTAAGTAAGTTTTCAACAAGCTGAGTTCCCATTGTTTATCTACTTGAAAAAATACCTGAAAGTTACTTTAAGACAAGTCACAAAGAATGGATCATCAAGTTGTTTCAGAAGGAATATACCATACTTTGTTACTTTTATACTTATAATGAATTATTTTTATCAACCCCAAACTTAATTCTTTTTTCTTTCTAATGCTTGTTTCTCTTTCTGAGGTTCTATTTTTCTCAGTACCTCATTCTTTAAGTCTAGGTTGTGGAATGCAAAGTTGCTGGAGGAAGTCTGGAAGAGGACATGTCCACAAGTTGACCTGTGAGCTGCACCCAAACAATCAAGGCTCCTCATCCCCTCTTCTGTCCTTGGAATGTGCAACCCTCTTGCTTTCCCCACTCACAGGAACTTCCCCAAGGGCATATCCTTGAGATAGTGATGTGGTGTTGAGGCCGTCTGTACTCACCTGAGCCCAATTAAGGCTTCCATGTGAACTTTTAATATTTGGCAGGTTGGTGCAGAGATCTACTCATGTTGAAGTTGCTCAATACAAGCCTTGTATGTAAGTTCTTCTGCTTATTAAAACTGCCAGGTACCAATCTGGAATGGCCTGCCACTTTCTTCGGTCTCTCCCTGCCTTCTGTGTATGAAAGTCTGTTTCAGATTACACCTAGGAAGCTTCTGAGGTTGTGAACTAGCAAAAATGTGTCAAAAACAACAATTACCAAAAGCTTTGATGAAGGGGCGACTGGGTGAGTCAGTCTGTTAAGTGTTCAACTGTTTATCTTATTTTATTTAAAAAAAATTTAAGTTTAATTATTTTGAGAAAGAGAGAGAGAAAGAGAGAGTGAGCAGGGGAGGGGCATAGAGAGGGGAAGAAAGAGAGAATCCCAAGTGATACAGGGCTCAAACTTACAAATCACGAGATCATGACCTGAACTGATATCAAGAGTCATATGAATAAAGGGCTGAGCCACCCAGATGCCCTAAGCATCCAACTCTTGGTTTTGGTTTAGGTCATGATCTCAGTTTGTGAGATCAAGCCCCATGTCGGACTCTGCACTGATAGCCAGAGCCTGCTTTGGATTCTCTTTCTCCCTCTCTCTTAGCCTCTCCCCCACTTATTCTCTCTCTCTTTCTCTTTCTCTGTCTCACTCTCCCTCCCTTCCTCCCTCCAAATAAATAAACAGGAAGGAGTCAACATGGCAGAGAACTATGGGGACCCAAAATTCTCTTGTCCCTCAAACACAGCAGTATTGAGGCCAGAACACTTGGAATTCCAGGAATCCAGGCTACAGAGTGACAGAAACATCTCTAGCAGCCCACAGAACAACCTGGAGGGCCATAGGTGCATGATTATAAATTGGGAGAGATAAAATGGGCGGCATAGGCACAGATGGGAGGGAATCCCTTCTGCGGAGAGACAAAAGGAAGAGAAAGAGGCTGCAGAAGTGTAGGATTGTATTTGGACAAAAGAAATACCATGGACCAGGGAACGGGAAAAAACAGAGGAAGAACCAATTTCTAACACGATCCAGGGTTCTGGGCTTTCTCTGGACTGGGGCCTGCCACCCTGTACATGGACCTGGGGGAAAGGAAGAGCCAACCCTTGGCTTGGTAGCTAACTCAGAGACACAGTTGGAGAAAACATACCCCTCCCTTGAGTGCTGTGAGAAGAAGCTATATAGCTGTTCCAAGGACAAAATACCCTGCAGGTGCCCACCAGCCAAAGGATCTTGGTTGCCTTGCTGGGTGGAGTGGCACTACCCTGGAACCAGGGCACATTGTGCAGGATTCTTTAAGTCATTTGGGTTTGAATCCCAGCAGAGGATCTAGAAGATACTGGAGACTGTGGAATGGGACAAATAAGCCCACTTGCACCTGCAAGGCACTGTGAGGATGGCCTGAACAGAGTGGTCTGGAACACCCGGTCCACAGAGAACACACTGGGGTATTGCCATTTTTCCTCCCATCACTAATATGGTGGGATTCAGGGAACAAGACAACAGACCCACAGTGGAAGCAGGACCCGCTTATATCAAACCACACCCCTCTATGCCTGGTAACTGCAAATCCATGTGAGAAAGATTGACACTGGCCAAATCCCACAGCCCCTCCTCTAGACCAGTGCAGCCACTGGTTCCAAGGCACCATCAGATATCAGTCCAGCAATTTTGTATTTTCTGATATAATTATTGGTCAATTCTTATTTTATATATATATATATATATATATATATGTATATGTATATATACATATACATATATATATATATATATATAATTTTTTGCTTCCCTTTTCTTTCCTTCTCTATTCTGGTTGCTTGTATAAGTAGACATTTTTAATCTACTCTTTTTATACCTCTTCTGTATTTCCTCCTTCTTTATTTCTCTCTTTCTCTCTCTCTCTCTCTCTCGATTAAGCCATATAGATTCTCTGATTCCTTGCCTGGTCATTTTTTTCCCCAGCCCTCTCATTTCTCTCTTTGAATGGGATAAGACTTCTTCCACAATTCCCCCCAAGTTTTAAAATTTTTCCAGGGTTACTTGAAGGAACAAATCCAAGCACACTTAGTGGAAAGTACAAACCACCACTACAAGTAGGGAGATAAAGCAACCAGTGTCACAACAATAGTGAGCATGCAACACACTCCAAAAATACCTCCTGAAGGGCCAGACCCTGGACAGTGCATGACCCCTTTTTAATATAGTGGTGCTCACAGGTACAGGACACATAACAAACTATTAAATAATATAAAAGAAGAAAACTAGTCAAAAGGATGAAACAGAAGAATTCTCCCCAAAATTAATTCCAGGAAGAAATGACAGCTAGAGAGTTACTCAAAACAGATATAAACAACATATATGATCAAGAATTTAGAATAGTAGTCATAAAATTAATAGATTGGTTTGAAAAAAAGCATAGAAGACAGCAGAGAATCTATTGCTGCAGAGATCAAGGAACTAAGAACTAGTCACAACAAATTAAGAAATACTGTAAATTGGGTGCAAACTAAAAAAGATGCAGCGACAACAAGGATGGAGGAAGCAGAGGGAGAATAAGTGAAATAGAAGATAAAATTATGTAAAATGAAGCTGAGACAAATAGAGAAAAGAAAATGCTAGACCACAAGGGGAAAATTAGAGAATTAAGTGATTCAACGAAACATAATAAAATCTGTATCATAGGAGTTCCAGAAGAAGAAGAAAGAGAAAGGGGCAGAAGGTTTACTTGAACAAATTATAGCAGAGAACCTCCTGAATCTAGGGATGGAAGCAGATATCCAAATCCAGAAGGCACAGAGAACTCCCTTCAGATTAAATAAGAATAGGTCTTCACCATGGGATATCATAGTGAAACTGGAAAAATACAAAGATAAAGAGAGAATTCTGAAATCAACAAGGGACAAATGCATCTTAAACTACAAGGGTAGACACATAAGGGTAGTCTAGACCTGTCCACTAAAACCTGGCAGTCCAGAAGAGAGTGGCAGGAAGTATTCAATGTGCTGAATAGGAAAAAAAATATGCGGCGAAGAATCCTTTGTCCAGCAAGGCTGTAGTTCAAAATACAAGAACACATACAGGCTTTCCCAGACAAACAAAAACTGAAGGAGGTCATGACCACTAAACCAGCCCTGCAAGAGATCCTAAGGGGCACTCTGTGAGTGCAATGCTGCAAAGACTACAAAGGACCAGAGACATCACCACAAGCATGAAACCTAGAGGTAATACAATGACACTAAATCCATATCTTTCAATAATCACTCTGAATGTAAATGGACTAAATGCTTCAGTCAAAAGACACAAGATATCAGAATGGGTAAAAAACAAGATGATCAATATGCTGTCTACAAGAGACTCATTTTAGACCTGAAGACCCCCCCAGATTGAAAGTGAGGGGATGGAGAACTGTCTGTAACGTTACTGGTAGTCAAAGGAAAGCTAGGGTAGCCATACTTATATCAGACAAACTAGACTTTAAACTAAAGGTTATAAGAATGGACACAACATGTAGGAAGAAAATCAGTAACAAAACAATGGCCTTGAATGATACATTGGAGCAGATGAATTTGACAGAAAAATTCAGAACTTTTCATCCCAAAACAGCAGAATACACATTCTTCTCGAGCGCACATGGAACATTCTCCAAAATAGATCACATACTGGGTCACAATGCAGCCCTCAACAAATATAAAAGAATTGAGATCATACTATGCATATTTTCAGATAACAATGCTATGAAAATTGAAGTAAACTACAAGAAAAAATTTGAAAAGCCTCCAAATGCATGGAGATTAAAGAACATCCCACTAAATAATGAATGGGTCAACCAGGCAATTAAAGAAATCATATATATATATATATATATATATATATATATGGAAGCAAATTAAAATGAAAACACAACAGTCCAAATCCTTCGGGATGCAGCAAAGGTAGTCCTAAGAGGAAAATACATTGCAATCTAGGCCTATATCAATAAACAAGAAAAATCCCAAATACAAAACCTAACCTCACGTCTAAAGGAAATAGAAGCAGAACTGCAAAGAAACCCCAAAGCCAGAAGAAGAGGAGAAATAATAAATATTAGAGCAGAAATAAACAATATAGAATCAAAAAAAAAAAACAACAACAACAACCAGTAGAACAGATCAATGAATCTAAGAGCTGCTTTTTTGAAAGAATAAACAATGTTGATAAAACCTTAGCTGGATTTCTCAAATAGAAAAGAGAGAGAACTCAAACAGATAAAATCCCAAATCAAAGAAGAGAGATCACAATCAACACCACAGAAATACAATTATTAGAGAATACCATGAAAAGTTATATGACGCCAATCTGGACAACCTGGAAGAAATGGTCAAATTCCTAGACACACTCACACACACACACACACACACACACACACACACACACTACCAAAATTCAAACAGGGATAAATATAAAAATTGAACATATCCATAACCAGCAAAGAAATTGAATCAGTTTTCAAACATCTCCCAAGTAAGAGTTCTGGGCCAGATGGATTATCAAGTGAATTCTACCAGACATTTAAAGCAGAGTTAATATCTATCCTACTAAAGTTGTTCCAAAAAAGAGAAAAGCAAGGAAAGCTTCCAGACTCATTCTATGAAGCCAGCATTATTATCTTGATTCCCAAACCAGACAGAGACAGCACTAAAAAGGAGAATTACAGGCCAATATTCCTGATTAAAATGGATGCAAAACTTCTCAACAAAATGCTAGCAAGTCAAATTCAACATGACATTAAAAGAATTATTCACCATGATCAAATAGGATTTGTTCCTGGACTGCAGGTCTGGTTCAATATCACAAATTGATCAATGTGATACATCACATTAATAGAAGAAAGGATAAGAACCATATGATCCTGGCAATAGATACAGAAAAGGCATTTGACAAAATACAGCATCCTTGTTTAATAGAAAACCATCATGGGGCGCCTGGGTGGCTTGGTCGGTTAAGTGTCCGACTTCGGCTCAGGTCATGATCTCACGGTCTGTGAGTTCGAGCCCCGTGTTGGGCTCTGTGCTGACCGCTCAGAGCCCGGAGCCTGTTTCAGATTCTGTGTCTCCCTCTCTCTCTGCCCCTCCCCTGTTCATGCTCTGTCTCTCTCTGTCTCAAAAATAAATAAATGTTTAAAAAAAAACATCAAGAAAGTCAGGATATAAGGAACATACCTTAACATCATTAAATCCATATATGAAAAGCCCACAGCTAATATCCTCCTCAATGGGGAAAAACAGAAAGCTTTCCCCCTGAGATCAGGAAAAACACAGGAATGTCCACTATTACCACTGTTGTTTAACAGTGGAAGTTGGAAGGCCTCACCTCAGCAGTCAGAAAACAAATTGAAATAAAAGACATCCAAATTGGCAAAGAAGTCAAACTTTCACTTTTTGCAGATGGCATGATACTCTACACTGAAAACCTGAAAGACACCAAAAAGCTGCTAGTACTGATACATGAATTCAGCTAAGTTGCAGAATACAAAATCAATGTGCAGTAATCTGTTGCATTTCTATACACCAAGAATGAAGCAACAGGGAGAGAAATAAAGAAATCAATCTCATTTGCAATTCCACCAAGAAACACAAAATACCTATTAATAAACCCAATCAAAGATGTAAAAGATCTGTATGCTGAAAACTATAGAAAACATATGAAAGAAATTGAAGAAGACACAAAGAAATGGAAAAAATTCCATGCTCATGGATTGGAAGAAAAATATTGTTAAATGTCAGTACTTCCCAAAGCAATCTACACATTCAATGCAATCTTAATCAAAATTGTACTGACAATCTTCTCAGAGCTAGAACAAGCAATACTAAAATTTGTATGGAACCATAACAAAAGACCCTGAACAGCCAAAGTAAGGTTGAAAAAGAAAACTAAAGCAGGAGGCATCAGAATCCCGTATTTTAGCCTCTACTACAAGGCCGTAATCATCAAGACAGTCTGGTATTGGCACAAAAACAGAAACACATACCAATGTAATAGAATAGAGAGCCCATAATTGGACCCACAAATGTATGGCCAACTAATCTTTGACAAACTAGGAAAGATTATCCAGGGGAAATGAGACAGTCTCTTTAGCCAATGGCACAGGGAGAACTGGACAACAACATGCAGAAGAATAAAACTGGATCACTTTCTTACATACAAAAAAATAAACTCAAAATGGATGAAAGACATAAATGTGAGACAGGAAACTATCAAAACCCTAGGGAAGAAAGCAGGCAACAACCTCTTTGAACTCAGCCACAACAACTTCTTACTCAACACGTCTCCAAAAGGAAGGGAAATAAAAACAGAATTGAACAATTGGGACCTCATCAAGGTAAAAAGCTTCTGCACTGCAATGGAAATAATCAACAAAACTAAAAGGAAACTGATGGAATGGGAGAATATATTTGCAAATGACATATCAGATAAAAGGTTAGTATACAAAATCTGTAAAGAACATACCAAACTCAATACCCTAAAAACAAACAATTCAGTGAAGAAATGGGCAGAAGACATGAATAGACACTTTTCCAAAGAAGACATCCAGATGGCCAACAGACCCATGAAAAGATGCTCAAAATCACTCATCATCAGGGAAATACAAATCAAAACCACGTTGAGATGCCACCTCACACAGTTCAGAGGGGCTAAAATTAACAACTCAGGAAACAACAGATGTTGGTGAGGATATGGAGAAATGAGGACCCTCTTGCATTGTTAGTGGGAATTTAAATTGGTGAAGCTCTTCTGGAAAACAGTGTGGAGTTCCCTCAAAAAATTAAAAATAGTATTACCCTATGACCCAGCAATAGCACTAGTAGGAATTTATCCAAAGGAGTGCTGATTCATAGGGGCACATACACCCCAATGTGTATATCAGTGTTTTCAACAATAGCCAAATTATGGAAAGAGCCCAAATGTCCATCAACTGATGAATGGATCAAGAAGATGTGGTTTATATACACAATGAAATACTACTTGGCAAGGAGAAAGAATCAAGTCCTGCCTTTTGCAGAAACATGAATGGAACTGGAGGGTATTATGCTAAGTGAATAAGTCAAAGAAAGACACATATATGTTTTCACTCATACGTGGAATTTGAGAAACTTAACAGAAGACCATGGGGGAAGGGAAGGGGGAAAATAGTTTCAGAGAGGGGATAAGCCATAAGAGATTCTTAAATACAGAAAACAAACTGAGGGTTTATTGGGGGTTGGGGGACAGGGAGAAATGCGTGATGGGCATTGAGGAAGGCACTTGTTGGGATGAGTACTGAGTGTTTTACGTAAGTCATGAATCATGGGAATCTACTCCCGAAGCCAAGACCACATTGTATACACTGTATGTTAGCTAACTTGACAATAAATCATATTTAAAAATAAATAAATAAATAAATAATACATACATACATAAATACATAAATAACAAATAGATAAATAATAAATCTGGATAGAAAAATAAATAAACATTAAAAAGATGGTAATTGCTCTTTAACAACAAAAGCTTTGATGAAGACATAATGACAGAAAAAACTATTCAAATATTCTCTCTACCTCAATGATTTCTAAGCAGCCTGATGTGTTAATATAATTGCTTTAATGGACAGTTATCTACAACTTGCAATCTAGAATTAACCCACATCACTCATTTACTGCTGTGCCATAATTATTGATTAAAATATTGTCTCTAACAACAAATATAATTCTTTTTTGAGACTTAAAATGCAATGTAAAGACTGGGTGACACCAGGACAGTGTTGCCATCAGGTTAATCCCAACTGACTATGTATGCTTTGATATTTTAAACAGGTAGTTGGTAATGCAATTGACTCATTATTTATAGTGTTATCTGTTACTGAACCCACTTGTTTCTGACCCCAGTAGTTCTTATCTGCACCTGAACAGTGTCGAATTACAGACCTCTACTGAATTAAAAAAAATAATCTGTTCCTTTGTGTTCCCTAATTTTATGACTTTTATATTTTCAGTCTCCCTGAAGAGTTTATATCACGTTCTGTGGGTGATATTCTATCTGCACTTTCCCAGAGGGAAGTACTGCAGAGTACACTGAGTTTATATTGTCTTGAATTCTATTCTGTGGAATAGAATCCTTCTTAATATTTGAAAAGAGAGCTATAACACCAGTGGATATTTGAGAAAGTAATTTATCATGTGGCCACAGTAAGTTTAAAAAAGAAAGTCTCCTAATGTATTATACTAAGTAGAACAAGTCAGAGAAAGACAAATGATGCATGATTTCATTTGTATGTAGAATCTCAAACAAAACAAGACAAAGCAAAACAAAATCCAGACTCATATGCAGGGAACAGATTAGTGGTGCAAGAGGTGAAGGAAGTTAGGGTGCTAAATCAGTGAAGGGATGTAAGAAGTATAAACTTTCAGCTATAAAATAAATAAGTCATGTGGCTATAATGTACAGCATGGGGAATATGGTCAATAATATTGTATGAACTTTGTAAGGTGACAGATGGTAGCTATACTATGTGGTGAACATTTCACAATGTATATAAATGCTGTATACCTGAAACAAATGTAATATTGTACATAAAATATACTTTAGTAAATTAAAAAAAAGAAAACATCATATATGAATACATAAAAATTGGGTTGATTTTGGAGGAGATTTAATAAAGCAAAAATTCCATGAAGTAATTGAGAACTTTCCTTGATTAAAAGTAGAAAATCTAGCATTAACACAAAATGTGAAAAACCATTTTTGCAGTAAATATCTCTATAACATTATTCCCCAAACACATTTCAGGCCCAGTAGAATGCCTCTTGATCAATTGAATTTTGATTCACACCAAGCTCGTGATTATCTGTCATTATTAAATATATTTTTCCTCCTAATATCCAGTGTTTAGGTACTAAATATACTTATATTCTTCTTAGAATATTAGCATATATTATTTGTGTTGGAAAATTATGCTTAAAATAAGCATTTGAAACAGAATTTCAATTAATAATATATAGCATTCTGCCTGTGCTATCACCCAGTAAATAAAAAAATGCTTTTATATGTGATTAAGAGAAAAATAATGCAGGGGTGCCTGGGTGGCTCAGTTGGTTAAGTGTCTGACTTCGGCTCAGGTCATGATCTCACAGTTCGTGAGTGCTGACAGCTCAGAGCCTGGAGCCTGCTTCAGATTCTGCGTCTCCCTCTCTCTCTGCCCCTCCCCAGCTTGCACTCTGTC
Source organism: Panthera tigris (assembly GCF_018350195.1). Taxonomy (NCBI): domain Eukaryota; kingdom Metazoa; phylum Chordata; class Mammalia; order Carnivora; family Felidae; genus Panthera; species Panthera tigris. The sequence goes on along the minus strand of NC_056677.1, from coordinate 74,375,024 downwards.
TCTCTCTCTCTCAAAAATAAATAAACAATGGAAAAAATTTAAAAAGTAAAACAATACAGTGAAAAGTTAGAGAAAATATGTAAAAAGAAAAAAAGCACATTTCTTCTCAAGAAAGGAAACTCAGTTTAGGAGATTGAAAAGCTTGACAAAATTCACCATGCTATTAGTGACAGACTCAGAACTAAACTCAATCTGAACAGGCTCTAAATTTAATGACCTTTTTTTGTATACAACCCTGTAACTTAAGGCAAGTATGGTGTCATGCACAATGAGATTTTATGCAATAGTAATCATTATAAGAATAATAACTATGACACTTTTCTTAACTCTTCACCCCACTTCCTTGGGCAGAAGCATGCAAGTGCGCATACACACACACACTCACACACACACACTCACACACAAACGCACATATATACTCCATTATAAAAAGACTTAAAACTATTTACTAAATAGTAATTTCCTTGGGAAGACCAAAAAGCTGACTAAAATGTGGTAATGATATATCATAATTAAAAGTAATTAGGTAACTAAGTGACAAATAGTAAAGAAATCTTAGTAGAGAGATGATTAACTCTACAGCTATGAATGAATCAACAATTTAGCTTCAAGTATGTCTAAAAATTAATTAATCAAATATCTCAAGGCACACACTCACTGCAATGCATGAAATTCCAGATATTAGAGGTAACTCTCATTTTATTGGAAGGCCAGGTCTCTATGGCAAGGCTGTATCCTCAATAATATATTCCATAGATACCCCTTTCTCCCTGCAAGATAAGTAGGAATAAACATTGTATTTGATTCTTCATGTTTCATCATTTTCTAGTACATTAAAGAATAATGGAAAAAGTCTAACAGTAAATGTAGGATAGCAAGGCAAACAACAATTTTGAATTCAATACTAACAAAGAGGAACTTATTTTTGGGTCTTTAATTCAGTAGAATTTTCTGGATAAGGACCTCAGTTTTTTCTTTGATTCATAATGGTAAACTAGCAAAAATTTGTATGTTTGACAAAAATATATTAACTTCAAGAATTTTAGAAAACATTAGGCTATATATATAAAATGTTCTTTTTCTAATTAAATACCATTTACACTACATACCAGATTAATATTGCTCTATGAATGTTTTATATAATTAGAATTTAATTTATATATTTATTTAAAATTTAAAATACACATTCCTAAAAGAGAGATTCTTATAAGTGTAATGATTTATTCTCTTCATTGTGTAATGAACTAAGATTTTAACAATAGAATATTGTTGGGGAGCCTGGGTGGTTCAGTTGGCTAGGAATCCGACTTCGGCTCAGGTCATGATCTTGCAGTTTGTGAGTTCAAGCCTCACGTTGGGCTTCGTGCTGACAGCTCAGAGCTTGGAGCCTGCTTCGGATTCTGTTTCCTTCTCTCTCTGCCCCCCTCCTGCTTGCATTCTGTCTGTCTCTCAAAAATTAAAATAAAAGACATTACAAAATGTTTACAAAAATTATTATAATGTGAGTGTGCTGCCTCAAATTGTTTTTATCATAAAGTTTAAAGATTCTCTGTAACTTTCTTAATATTTTCCAGTTTAAATTAGCTATTGCAATTTTAGAATCAAATTATAAATCTATAACTTCTATAAGACACAATGCTTGTAAATAAATTTTAATTGTCTCCAGTTGAATATACTCTACACATGCATCTATTACAGTTTGATTGTATGTTATGGAAGATGAGGCAATATTGAGAATAGAGTTATTAATTTCAGGTTGGAGCCAGATCATGGAAGATCTTAAATACAAGTCCAGGAAATTTGGACTCTGTTTATTAAGTGATGAAACAGATAAAACTACCAAAAGATTGTGATTCACAAATCACTCTAAATTAAATACAATCAATCACTTTAAAATTTCTACTTCAGGGGCATGTGAGTGGCTCAGCCAGTTAAGCCTCTGACTCCTGGTATTGACTCAGGTCATGATCTCATGGTTCCTGAGACTGAGCTCCACATCGGGCTCCGCACTGACAACATGGAGTTGGCTTGGGATTCTCTTTCTCCCTCTCTCTTTCTTCCCCTCACCTGATTTCTCTCTCTCTCTCTCTGTCTTTCTCTCCCTCTCAAAATAAACATTAAAAATAAAAATTTCTAGGGGCGCCTGGGTGGCTCAGTCGGTTGGGCGTCCGACTTCGGCTCAGGTCATGATCTCGCCGTCCGTGGGTTCGAGCCCCGCGTCGGGCTCTGGGATGATGGCTCAGAGCCTGGAGCCTGCTTCCGATTCTGTGTCTCCCTCTCTCTCTGCCCTTCCCCCGTTCATGCTCTGTCTCTCTCTGTCTCAAAAATAAATAAAAAACATTAAAAAAATAAATAAATAAAAAATAAAAATTTCTACTTTAGAATATTTATTTTATTTTTTTCCCAGAATTCAGAGTCTTTATTTTAATAGTGGTTTCTCCATTTCTTTATTCTTGGCAAGTTAACAAGTTTTATAAATATCATAGTTAAATTTAAAAAAATATAACCTATATAAAATAAGTTTCTGATAATAATAGTGTAATTTCTCTTTACTTGTTTCATCATACATAACTATGACACACTAAATAAAGATGACATGAAGATTTAGCAAAAAATATTAAAAATAAATATTTCAGCGAAAAAGAAATGAGCTAATAATAATGCAGATTTTTCTAACAGAAATGTTGTAAAGCACTAGAATTTCATAAATTGAAATATACATTAAAAATCCATTTAAAATCTGTTTATCCAGTACAATTTTATGTAATTTTTACTAAATAGTATTACCAGAGAAACTCATATTTACATGTATCAAGTATCCTATGTATCAAAAAATATTGTGAAACACATGATTCTATGCTTTGCCTAAAATAAACTACAAGAGCACCTGGGTAAATCAGGCAATTAAGCATCGGACTTTGGCTCAGGTCATGATCTCACAGCTCATGGGTTCAAGCCCCATGTTGGGCTCTGTGCTGATAGCTCAGGGCCTTGAAACTTCTGATTCTGTATCTCCATCTCTCTCTGCCCTCCTCTGTTCATGTTTTCTCTCTCTCTATCTCTCTCTCTGTCTCTCTCTCTCTCTCTCTCTTTCTCTCTCAAAAAGAATAAAATAAAACATTAAAATAAACTACAAAGTATTCAGGATAAAGTCAAAAATAGCACATTATGAAACAATTTCATTCCTGTGAGAAGAGGCAGCTTTACACAGGCCTATTCAAAACAAGTCATTACAAATTTTGCTCTAAAATATGTATCCATGTTAAGTTTGAGTAGAAATATGATTGCTCTTAGATAGCTAAAATACTTTTATGGAAAAAAAATTTTAAAATGACATATTAAAAAGAAAGATAAAACTATTTTGAAAACTTAGATGCTGCCATCCACAGCTACTTTGGAAAAATAATAACCTCTCCTTTCTTTTTTCTTAATTTTTTTAATGTTTGCTTATTTTTGAGACAGAGAGAGACAGAGCATGAACGGGGGAGGGTCAGAGAGAGGGGGAGACACAGAATCTGAAGCAGGCTCCAGGCTCTGAGCTGTCAGCACAGAGCCAGATGCGGGGCTTAAACTCATGGACCGTGAGATTATGACCTGAGCCAAAGTCGGACGCTTAACCAACTGAGCTACCCTGGCGCCTCTGACCTCTCCTTTCTGATCCTCTGCTTTGTCATATTTGCTAGCTAATATGTTGTTAATATATCTCACTTTCTAGACATTCACAGTCATAAGAAACTCAATATACACCAAAAGGAAATGCATTAACAATATTTGTGTGGCATTTTATATGTTGAAAGAATGCCCTTAAAGATCTTGCAGTGTTTTGCTAGTTTTAAAAAGTTTCATTTGATATAATGAAAGAAGGTGTAAACATTTATCGTGGCTTGCTGATTTCAAAGGACAGTAATTCAGGCTAAAAAATTGAATTTAGCAATCTTTTTGATGCCTTACTAGATTCAGACTCTTACTTTGTATTGCCTAACAAATAGTTGAAATCTTCAGTTCAAGAGAGACCTTGGAAACTGTTATGTCACATCTATTTCCTGATTTGTCTGTAAAGATGGCACATTAGATGATTAGTTTGTCAGTTCTAAGGTAATATCATTCTTCAGTAATGCATGTTTTATAACTTCTCCTGTTTTTGGTTTGCAGAGAGTCAGTGCCCAGTAGTATCCAGACATTTAAGCCAGTTTCATTAAAATATTATCTCTGGAATATACATTTTTTTTAACAGCATCCGTTAATGACATGCAGTGTTCCAATTAATCTAAAGGACTGTTGATCAGCACATTGGCTTTTCTGTCTCTGGTTTTTCTATATACATCACCATGAAAAAGTTTCACTTTTGAAACTTTCACAACAATGAAAATAATAACACTTATTTTTTTTCCATTTTGGGGACTTATTAATTTCCAAAGACTACTTAAATTGGGGAGAGAAGAAATTAGAAGTTGTAAAGGATCGACACTAATATTGAACTATGATATACACTCATTTTATAGGTCCAGACAAAATGCCCTGTTATTTGAACTTGGTGATTTGCATACACAATGAAATATTAATATAGAAAAGCTCCAGTTGTCTTGTGTGGAAACATTCATACACAGATTTAAACAACTTAATAATTCTTCATATAAATGTTCACCCAAACAAAAAAGACCATTTTCATGAGCTCTAAATATACACAATTTGACTTCCTAAAATAAGTTACATCTTAATATTGGCATTTGCAAACCTCACAGAGGACATTATATGATGAGCTGCAAGAATATAAAAACATCCAGGAAGAAAATACTGGAAAGATTTTGATATCAGATCACATTACCCTGTATCATTGTCTAGTTTGGAAAATTCAGAAATATCAAATGTACATTTTGTTTATTGTGAAAGTACCTAACCTTTATTTAAGATGTCACCCTCACCTTATTTCTTAAATTATTATTACTTGGTGAATTTAAAAACGTATAAAGCAGCTAGGCTAGTTTAAAAAAAAAAAACAACAAAACACCATATATCGTTATGAGATAAAATTCAGAAAAATCTATCATAAGAGTTTGATATTGACCTCATACAACTATTACTAATTTATAACTTATTTTGGGAAACCTAAAAACAGAACTAAAGCTAGCATATTTTGTAATGTTTTGAAGGTACTTATTTTTGTTTCAGAAATTCCAAATTAATAAAAATTCATTTTCTGAAATTCAAACACAGCTTTTTATTGTTTTGTAACTTTTAAAGATATTTATTTGGAAGTAAAAATCACAAAATTCCAAAAATACTGTAAGCTAATCCAATCTTATAAGCATTTGAGCTTTCCTTTGTTGGTACTACATATGTATGGCCATTTCAATAATTATATTAGGTTCACTCTACTTCCCAGGTCCAGGGGAAAATCAATTACCCTGTTATTCATAAAAAATAAACAATCCATCATTTGAATGAAAGTGTTTGTGTTTGATGAGCTCATTAATTGGTACCTTCAAATACAATTTGTATAAGATATTACATGTTTGTCCTTTTTTCTCAAATATTGAAAATGCATACTTACGTGGCAATTTTATGCATCCATAATTGTCTTCAATATAGCTATTGAACAAAAGAAGTGATTCAAAATTAAATAATATAAAAAACAGTTAATTTACATTACAGGGCTGGAACTAGGTTGAGGTGAGGTACCTAGGGCACAAAATTTAGAGGTGCTCACTCTCAAGTTCATGCAAATTACTCTGATAGTGAAATCTTGTCTCACTGTGGTCCAGACCTGACATATTAAAGCTTACATATAGAAAATTAATCATTTTTATTACTTTACTTAAAAATATTATTTTGATTTTATCAGAGTAAATACTCATACTTGACTCAACAAAATGAGTATTATAGGTAGGTATTTTCACTTAATATAATCAGTACACTTGGCACAAAGTATACCAGTATGTTCTTGTATACCAACCACTGAGATACAGATGCACATAGGAGTAAAGAGTATTTTCTCAAAAATAATGATTTATTGCCACAAAATACAAATCCCTCTGTTTCATGGTCCATGAAAGTGGAGTTTCAAAATCTTAAAGATGAACTGAGTGCTCAAAATTTGAATAAAATGAGACAATTTGTGTCAAAGGAGGATGGAACCAAAAGGAAGATTGATCAGACTCAAGTACCACTGATTAAAAAGGATAGATCCATTCTTTTTATAATCTTGAGCATTATAATGCTTTAATCATCATAAATGTTATAATTAAAAAGGAAGAATAGTATTTATAGCTGCAAGGAAAATATCTCATATAGAAAACAAAGGCAGTTAATTAGGCCCACCTATAAAATATTTCTGTAAGTGGAAGGGGCATTATAGATCATAAGAGAAAACAGACTTGGAAACAGGTTCATAAAAGACTAGTCAAACCTCCTGACTGCTACCTCATTCAGCGACTTTTTTATAAGACATTAACTTACCTCCGTGATTCACATCACTCAATTCACTTTTGTTTTACCAGTGATAACGCCAAGAAGCATACATAAAGATACACACACACACACACACACACACTTCAAATAAATAACCTGGACACATCTTGAAGCTTCACTTGAAATCATCCACTTTATTTGACTGTAGGATTCTAATATAGCCATTGTTAGATATTATCTTATGACCAAAAAAATGTTTAGAGCAAACATGTGCTAACTCAAGCAAATGACGTATCACAGAGGCACAATAGCAATTTCTCTCTTCCTTCATAGGATTACTAAAACTCCATTAAGTTGATATATTTTTAAGGCTCATTTAGGTCTATCTATACAAAGATAGTTGATTTTGTATTTATTTCTGAAATTTGTAAACACATAAGGACTTTGCATGTTCATTCAATATGAAATAGTGAAACTAGCTAAGTCAGAGTAATTAAGCTTATCTCTAGAGGTTGTTTTGAAATAATTAGTTGAATATGTATGTTGAGAAGCAATTATGGAAACCAAATGATTCTGGATCTATTAAAATGGGGAGTCTAATCATTTTATTATTGCCAAAGCTAAAAGTAAAATGGTTTCAATTAATTAGAGTATGGAGATGTATAGTAATAATTCCCACATTAGTACATTTGACAATTCAGTAATTCATGTGTTATTTCCTTGCCAGTTTTTTTTTTTTTGGTTTTATGGGTATTTGACCATTTAAAAATAATTATATATTTTTGTTTTGTGGAATTTGCAGACAGTTGCCAATAGAGAAACACAATGCAAGTATTGGGTGGGATGTGAAGAATGACGAGTGAGACAAATTATTTCATATTTGTAGACCTCTCTGGGACTCAGTTTCCTTATCTATTAAAATGAATGCTACATTAGGCTTTGTGGTTATATAATAAGTTGCCACACATCTAGCAGCCTAAAACTATTCATTTATTATCTCACAATTGAATAAGTTAGAAGTTTAAGCAAGCTTGATTGGGTTCTTTGCCTATGGTATCATCAGGCCGAATTTAAAGGGTTTGCCAGGCTTGCTTTTATCTGGAATCTCTGAGAAGGAATTTGCTTCCAAACTCATTCAGGTTTTTCAAAACAATTAGTAATAAGACTAAGGTCCCATTTTCTTGATGATGTCAACAGGGATTACTCTTAGTTTTTAGAGGCCACGCTTAGGTCCTTGGTCCATGATCCCCTCCATCTCTGCAGTGAAAATACTTCCCACATTTTGAATCTGTCTGACATCCTCTTCTGCTACTAGCTAGAGAAAATTCTCTGCTTTTAAAAAGGCTTATGTAATTAAATCAGGCTCACCCAGATAATCACTTTTTTGATTAACTCTAAGTCAACTGATTAGTAAATTTAACTGCATCTGCAAAATTCCTTTTGCCACTTAATGTAACATAATAACAAGCATCTCATCATATTCACAGTCCCAGAGTTTAGGACATATATCTCGAGAGACGTGCATTTTGGAATTCTGTCTATCACAACTGTGTTGGATGAAGATGACCAATTCCGTTCTAAATATTCTGATTTTAACATACTGGTCTCTGGATGTAAAGTAGACTCTAGATAATTCATTATATGTACCATTAATTTTTCTGGGGCTTTTCATTTTATTTCTATCTCATGTAAAAAAGAAAAAGAAAGAACGAAATATATGATCATGTGTTCTCCGGCTAAGTTATTGAGAGATTTAGTCCAACAGATAACTCTGAAAGAGGTAGGAATAGTATACGCCCTCCATTACTAATGAACAGCAATTTCAGTAAACTCCAGTGTGTGAACAAATATTTAAGAAAAGACAGAGAGGAAAGAAGAAGCATCCCATTTACATTAAACATGGTGTTAGTTACACTCATCTATGGGGGTCTCCCGATTTTGTCTTACATTTTATAAAACAGATAAAAGTGGTAAAGAAATAACTAAAGTGAATAAAGTTGTCTTTTCTGTTGACAATGTATTATATTTGACGTTTAAAATATTAATTGAAAACCATCAGTACTTGGGTGCTTTGGTGGCTCAGACAGTTAAGCATCTGAGTCTTGATTTCAGCTTAGTTCATGATCTCTCAGTTCCTGAGATCACACCCCACATCGGGCTCCATGCTCACAGTGCACAGCCTGCTTGGGATTCTCTCTCTCCCTCTTTCTCTGCCCCTACCCTGCTCACACGTGTGCTCTCCCTCAAATAAAAAAAATTACCATTTTTTTTAAAAAGAAGGGACACTTGGGTGGCTTAGCCTGTTAAGCAGCCGACTTCAGCTCGGGTCATGGTCTCATAGTTAGTATGTTTGAGCCCACTGTTGGGCTCTGTGCTGACAGCTCAGAGCCTGAAGCCTGCTTCATATTCTGTATCTTCCTCTGTCTCTGCCCCTCCCCTGCTTTCACATTGTTTGTCTCTTTCAAAAATAAATATTTAAAAACTTAAAAAAAAGCATCAGTACTAGTTAAGAACATGGCAGCTTAAAAACCTATATTCATCTATTACGATAAATTTAGGTCAAGGTGTGTGTGTGTGTGTGTGTGTGTGTGTGCGTGTGTGTGCATGTGCATGGGTGTTGAGGGTGGAGTGTACTTATATGTTAATGTGTACCACTGGTTGCTGTTTGTAGAAATTTACAAGCCAGTCAGAAAATAAAATAAATACCAGGTTCACCCTGCCTCTGTCTAAAAATCAGCTATTTAAAAAACTGCTAAAATCAGTTTAATAATTGATCATGTTTTAACATTATTCAGTGAAAATAGTTCGGTAGTACACATAATTTTATACTTCCACTTGCTCTAATAATTTATTTTATTTTAAAGGTAGAAATTCACAATGTACATTGTGAATTATTACTTGGGAAATGTCCAGTATTCTCATTAGCACTTTAATGCTGAAAATGCTTTTCTAGCAAAATCATTTTTGATTTTCCTTAAAGAGACTTCTCCTTCTTAGAAAAAAAGAGTTAAAAAAAAGAGCATTGTTAAACTGATAGTAGGCAGAGGGCAGGTGGGTGGGAGGTTGGGAAAAATGGGTGAAGGGGAGTGGGAGATACAGGCTTCCAGTTATGGAGTGAGAAAGTCATGAGAATAAAAGACATAGCAAAAGGAATACAGTTAAAGGTATGGTAATAGTGTTGTATTAGGACAGATCATAGCTACACTTCTGGTGAACATAGCCATAGCATAATGTACACACTTGTTGAATCCATGTTACATACCTGAAACTAATGTAACATTGTTTGTCAACTCTACTCAAAAAAGAGTTCAAGTAAGGAAAAAAAATGAATTTTAATACTTGTTCCAACAGTAGTTTTGTGTTTGATTTTTATATAGGGATTTCCCTCTCTGCCCCTCCCCTTCTCACGCTCTGTCTCTCTCTGTCTCAAAAATAAGTAAACATTAAATTAAAAAAAAAAAAGGAGGGACACCTGGGTGGCTCAGTTGGTTAAGCATCTGACCTAGGCTCAGGTCATGATCTCACGGTCCGTGGGTTTGAGCTCCGCATCGGGCTCTGTGCTGACAGCTCGAAGCCTGGAGCCTGCTTCAGATTATGAGTCTCCCTCTCTCTCTGCCCCTCCCCTGCTTATGCTCTGTCTCTCTCTGTACCAAAAATAAATAAACATTAAATTAAAAAAAAAATTTAAATAGGGATTTCATGTGTCTGTTAGCCATCTGTATGTCTTCTTTGGAAAAATGTCTTTTCATGTCTTCTTCCCATTTCTTCACTGGATTATTTCATAAAAATTTTGTCACTTTCTATGAATCTAACCAAGGGTATGGTTCTTCATTGATTTAATGAGTTCTTTTTGACTACATTAAACAAACAAACAAATATTTCTTGAGCATATGTGCTGAAAACTGAACTAATTATTGAGGATAAAAAACTAACAAAGCTACTGTATCCGCCTTTGAAAAGCTGAGTCTCGAGAGTAAGGTTATTAATGAGCAATGTTTCAAATATGTGGATAAGGATTCATCTAATGGACATATGTTTGTGTTCAGTAAATATCATCCCTGTTTGCACATCCAAATCACCTGTGAAGTGGATGAAAAATAATGAGAGCTAAGCTTCAATTCACACCTACTCTATAATAATCTCATGGGAGAGATTCTGACCTCCAAATGCAATTTTAATGCACATACATTCTTGTGAATCACTAGAGAGTGATCAAATAAAAGGTCACTTTTATCAAAATGGTTAATATACTGAGTCATTGATCAATCACCCTTTTAAAAGACAAATTGAAAATGCTGAATAATCTTCAATATATAATTGCTTATTAGATAGCTTAACTGCCCATGCTGAAAATAGAACACAAAGATTTAAATATACTATTTTTTTTAAAAGAAGAGTCAAATATATCTCTCCATTTTTGTGGTAAGTTAACGTCAACTTCTAGAGCTATCTGTGAGCTAAAACTATTTTCTCTACTACAAATAACAGCTACTATATAAAAAGTACTTAATAATGATAAATTATCTATTAGGTCAATTTATAACTGACAAGATATGTACAATAAATTTCTGGAAGTAAAATTACAGATTTAGGTACACATTACCAAAGTTTACTTCTAAAAGCTGTTCATTTACATACTGCCACAAGTTTCTTTTGGAGTTTCTCAGTAGAAGATAACAATTAATAACAAATATTAGTAGGACTATATTTACCTTTACAATATTTGTTATTTTCCTCATGTTATTGTTTTGAATGAAATGTCGAAAACAATTTTAAACAAATAGCCATTTAAGCTTATTACTGATTTTAATAGAATCTTCTCCAGTGTTTCTCTCTGAATTATGCTGGCTGTTAGGTCAGTGCACAGAGAGATTTATATTCAATAAGGTTCATTATAGCATTGCTTATAATAGCATAAAATTGAAACATGCAACAATGTTTGATACCTAAATGCATTATGGAATATCTATATAATGTAATGTGTAAAGCCATCAAACTTTTTGTTTTAAAAAATAAAATTTAATAAAATGAAAAACAATGATTTCTATTTTACAAAATAAAAATCATTGAAATATATACATAGAAAATATTGGGAAAATATGCACTAAAATTACATCATTGAGTTGGTTAGATTGTAGGTAATTTTTAAAAATTTTCTTTTTTCTTTATTTATTCTTGATCTTCCATTATGATCCTTCATTCCTTAGCCAATTGTCTCAAAGTATTTTTCATCATACTTTCTTATTCAAAGATTATACACATATTGCATTTCAGGAATGTGCCTATTCTAGGAATACAAAAATCATCCTCTCAAACCACTGAGAGTGGGTAGAATAAGATTTTACATAATTATCATAAGAAGGAAGTTGGTCAAAGAAGGCTTCATACAGGAGCTTGAGCTGAGTCACAAAAAAGTCCCTGGAATTTAATCATGTTAAGAGAATGTCAAAGAGCAGACCTCCACTAGAAAAAACACAAATGAATTTGCAAAGACTAAAAACAGCATCTTGTGTAATAGAAAACTGCAAGCAACTTGATATCCCTGCAGCATAAACTATGACATAGAGAGGGATAGGTGAAATCTAAGGCTGAAAAGTAAGCTGTGACCACATCATGGACGAGATATATGATGAATGCTAGTCAAGCAGCTATTGCATTTGCCCATGTGAAAGATGTAGAGTACCCTAAAACAGGAGAGTGGAATAGAGACAGGAAGCAGTAAATGCTACTATTGTGTGTAAGAGTATGGAACGTGTAATTTTTAAATATTTGTATTTAAATACCAGCTCTAGTGATTATTAACCTCTGTGACATGTGGCAAGGTACTAAATGGTCCTAATGCTTGGCTTCATTTTTCATATAAGTGACCAAGAAAAATAGTTCCTGTAATATAAGAATTAAATGAGGTATTCTTAGGGGTGCCTGAGTGGCTCAGTCAGTTAAGTGTCCGACTTCGGTTCAGGTCATGATCTTGCGGTTTGTGAATTCGAGCCCCACCTCAGGTTCTGTGCTGACAGCTTGGAGCCTGCTTAGGATTCAGTGTCTCCTTCTCTATGCCCCTCCTCCACCTGTGCACATGCTCTCTCTCTCTCAAAAATAAATAAAATTTTAAAAAATGAGGTATTCTTAAAGTTCTTGGCACATGTCTGGCATATAGTAAATTTTCAAAAAATATTACCTGCTTTTATTTGTATTATTTTAATAATATTTCAAATTTAAAGTTAAAAAATTATTGAATCTTTGGAATGGGGGAGGGGGCAGGAGAGAAGAAAACATAGGATATTACCTACGTTTTTAATTTGAGTGATTTGAGTGAATGGTGACTTCCATCAGCTGATAATAGATAATGGGCCAGATTTGAGAAAATGGAGTTGGAGGGGATTGATCCCATTTGGGGAATGTTGAGTTTGAGGTTCAATGGGCCACTGATAGGAAGATGTACATAAGGTAGTTTTGTTTTTTTTTAATTTTTTTTTTAACGTTTATTTTATTTTTGGGACAGAGAGAGACAGAGCATGAACTGGGGAGGGGCAGAGAGAGAGGGAGACACAGAATCGGAAGCAGGCTCCAGGCTCTGAGCCATCAGCCCAGAGCCTGATGCGGGGCTCGAACTCACGGACCGTGAGATCGTGACCTGAGCTGAAGTCAGACGTTTAACCGACTGAGCCACCCAGGCGCCCCAAGGTAGTTTTATATATCTGTCAAAATTGCAGAGAAAGCCCAGGGCTATATATGGGAATTATAGCTCATCAGGATATAGGCCATATATGAAAAAAAGGAGAGTATAAAGTTATGGGAACAAAAGATGAAGAATGTAACTCTAAGAAAAACTAAACTTAAGCCATGGACAGATGATGCAGTACACACACACACACACACACACACACACACACACACCACACAAAGAGATTAACATCATCAAATTGGAAAGGAATTTCAGCATAGAAGCCAAGGATTAGAAACTCAAAAAGAATAAATGAATGAGAAAAGGTGTCAAGTGACACAGAAAGGTATGCAAATGAAAAAATAGCCTTTGAGTTTAGCAAATAGGAAGCCACTGCTAACCAGATGAGGAATGTGGGTAGTGAGCTAGAGGCTAGATAACAATGTTTTGAGGAATGAATGGGAATTGAGAAAGTGTAGATTAGATGGTAAATGTAATTTTCCCAGTTGGTAAGGATTTGCAAAAAATAGTGTTCTAAGAATATCAAAACTCCTTTAGTCTGGTATTTATTGCTTCCACAACTTTGTCTATAACATAGCCCTAATATATCTTCCTAAATTTATCTTAAAGGCAACTAAAAACCCTATTGCAAAGAAATGACCTGGGCTTTAGCTCATTTAATTCTTACTGGTTGGTAATTTTATTTCCTCTCTATTTTCCCAAATTTTACTTTAAGGACCAAAACATGTTCAGTCTCCTCCATGAGTCTCTTCATTCTACTCTAGTTCACTGTGGCTTCTGCCTCTGATTTTAAGGATGTTAGTAGTTGCTTTTATTTTATCTGGGATGCTTGGAATATTATCAGTTATTATAACTGAGCTAAAGAAATATTTCCCTACTCATGAAGATGTCCATTCACTTTACAAAAATATGCAAAATAAGTAATACATTTTTGTAAACCATCATCAACTAATATAGAAATATTTTATGGTAATGTTGGGGTCCCAGCACCCTGATATAAGACGATCTAGCAAAGATATGAAAGATAAACTAACCAAAACAAAACTTCTCTTAAAAACAAGAACACTTTTTTCTCAGAATATTTTTCTTTGAAAGAATGTCACACTGAGATGCTTTTTTTTTAATGCCTAAAAGCAGTATGTGGGTCTCTGTTTTCTTTGAATATGGACATTTTTAAAGTCAGTAAAAACATCAAGTTTTTCCTTTGAGACATTTTAAGTGAAACATAACAAGAATCAAAATATCTGAGGCAAATATTTAAAAATATTTCTAAAATTAATGCAGAAAAATCATATAACATAAATTTTCTGGAAATTTTTCCAGAAACAAATGTTTGAAAGGTTATACAACCTAGTCATTTACTTGAAGTTTTTAATTTTACAAGAATTATATAAGATTCATTTTAAGAAACAAGATATTGGAGAGAAGGATAACATCCAAGCTTGTTTCCAGTTTTAATAAAGTCACAGGTAGCATTCTTTTATTTTTATCATCTTCTTTCTGCTATTAAAATTATTTGTTTTCCTGATTTATCTCTGCAATTACACTTCTACTTCACTGACTATGGCTTAGTAATTTTTGTTGTCCTCATAGCAGCGTCTTAACCAAAAGAAGTCCTTGATATAATGGTAATAAATTGTTTAGATTTATGGAAGCATCAAATTGCATGGCGTGGTCCAGGAACAAGTAGTAAGTGTGACAAGAATATGGGATACATGGAACATTAAAAGATAAAGATGACCAAGTAGGCCTGTTTAAAATTGTGAGATCTCTTAAAAAATGCAATAATTAAGGTTTTATCCTTTTTACAATATACAAAGACTTTTTTCTTTAACACATTTGCATACAACCTCATAGCATAACTCATTATCTGTGTTATATATTAACCAGAACTTTGTATGTTGGCATTCTTGTTCACCCACGTTTGGAGGTAGCTGGTTTTCAACTAACCCAAAGCAATGAAGTAGATAGATGTGACTCATACTTACTAAAGTTTTAGCTTTGTGCATTTTACTGTACTCAAATTCTTTGGATACTGACAATATGCTATTATGTATTAACTACTGTATTTATAGAACATGGTAGATAGTGGAGTTTACTATGATTTCAAATGAGATTAAATATTTCTCAAAACTCCTACTTTAAGGATGTAAATGTGTTAATGATTATTTTAAGATCCTTAATGATGTTAATGAAATTGGTAGCCCCTGCTGACAATAAGTACTTCAAAAAATATCAGCAGATATGTTATTGTAGTGCAGAATCATCTTTATTTATAGGTATTTCACTTAACACAGATTACATACAATTTATGCCCTGACACTACATCAAATACAGCCAGTGTTAGTAGCTACATGTATTCCAGTTGAAAGATGCTCTATAATATTCATTCTAATGCATTCACAAAAATAGCCATTTATTCTTTCTTAAAATCATAGCCACAAATAAAGCAAAAACAAAATTTTTAAAGTAACTGTTGTGAGTGCTCTCATATTTTAAATTCTCACAATTTTGATGTTACACAGCTTTTCTTCAGTTGCTGTTCTTAGTACTCCACTCAAAAACAGAAATGATAATAACTTGTACACATTGCCCATTCTGAAAAATGAACCTCTCCTCATAAATATTTCCATGATTTATGTCAATCCATAGTACACATTAGGCTGCTTATAAAAATGTATGTGTATATACATACATAAGTGGATATTTGTACTTGCATATGATTATATGAAATTCTTATCTTAGCCTTTTAGTGGAAACATAAACCCACAAAGTTTCGGATATATGAAACTGAAAATATGACATAGCCGAAAGCACTAACAGAGAACTACTTATTTCTTTTTTTTATATCATGGATATTAAAATTAAATAAAGTGTCAATGCAAAATAAAGAGGATTATTTTAATGGATTTTTATATGCATATCATTAGACCAACTGAGTAGAAGTTGAATATTACTGAAGGTAAACATATTAGCATTTTTTTGTGAAAAAGTAGAATCTATACTGGAATCTGGATAGGAAAAGAAATTAACTATTTTAAAGATTTTATTTTAATTCCAGTTATCATATAGTGTTATATTAGTATCAGGTGTAAAATATAGTAATTCAACAATTCTATAGATGACCCAGTTCTCATCACAACAAATGCACTCTTGGATTCCCATCACCTATTTCACCAATCGCCCACACACCTCCCCATTGGTAAGTATAAGTTTGTTCTATATAATTAGAGACATGTTTCTTGGTTTCTCTCTCTCTATCTCCCTCTCTATCTCTCTCTCTCTCTTCTCTCTCTGCTTTCCCTTTCCTCATTTGTTTTGTTAAATTTCTCACATTATTGAAATCATATAGTATTTGTCTTTCTTTGATTGACTTGTTTCACTTAGCATAAAACTCTCTAGCTTCATCCATGTCCTTGCAAATGGCAATATTTCATTCTTTTTTACGGATTTATATATATATGTACATATACTACATATATACACACATATGTATATATACACTATACATATATATGTGTACATATATATATATATATACACACACACATACACTACCATATATGCACATACACTATATATGTGTGTATATATATACATACACATATATACATACATGTATATATACATACACTACTTTTTCTTTATTCATCTATCAGTGTAAACTTGAACTGCTTCCATAATTTGGCTATTGAAAATAATGCTGCTATAAACATAAGGATTACTGTTCTTGTGTTCTTTGGGAAAATACCCAGTCGTGCAATCACTGGATCATAAGGTAGTTATTTTTAACTTTTAGGGAAAATTCCCTACTCTTTTCCATAATGGCAGCATCAATGTGAATTCCCAACAAAAGTGCTTACTCTTTTCTCCACATCCTCAACACCTGTTGTTTCTTGTGTGGTTGATTTTAGCCATTTTGACAGATGAGAGGTGATATCTCATGGTAGTTTTGATTTGTATTTCCCTGATAATGAGTGATGTTGAGCATCTTTTCATGTGTCTGTTGGTCATTTCTAAGTCTTCTTTGGAAAAATGTTCATGTGTTCTGACCATTTTTAACTGGATTATCTGTTTTTTGGGTGTTGAGTTTGTATGTTCTTTATATATTTTGGGTAATAACCTTTATCAGATATGTTATATGCAAATATTTTCCCCCGTTGCATAGGCTATCTTTTGTTTTGTTGATTGTTTCCTTCGTTGTGCAGAAGCTTATTTTTTAAACGTAGTCCCAATAGTTTATCTTTGCTTTGGTTTCCCATGCCTCAAGAGACCTCTCTAGAAAAATGTTGCTACAGTGAATATCAGAGAAGTTACTGCCTGTGTTCTCTTCTAGGACTTCTATGGTTCAGATCTCACATTTAGGGCTTTACTATAAAGTGAATTTATTTTTATTTATGGTGTAAGAAAGTGCTCCAGATTCATTCTTTTGCTTGTTGCTGTCCACAGTTTTCCCAACACCATTTGTTGAAGAGACTATCTTTTTCCCATTGAATATCCTTTCCTGCTTTGTCAAAGATTAATTGACCATATAATTGTGGGTTTATTTCTGAGTTTTCTATTATGTTCCATTGGTCTATGTGTCTTTTTTTTTGCAAGTATCATACAATTTTGATTACCACAGCATTGTCATATCACTCGACACCTGGCATTGTATTACCCCCAGGTTTGCTTTCCATTTTCAAAATGGCTTTGGATATTTTGGGGTCTTTTGTGATTTCATACAAATTTCAGGATTGTCTTCTCTGGTCATGCAAAAAAAGTTGTTGATATTTTGATGGGTATTGCATTATGTATAGATTACTGTGGGTAGTATAGACATTTAAACAATATTTTTCTTCCAATCCATAAGCATGGTATATTTTTCCATTTCTTTGTGTCATCTATTTATTTCATAAGTGTTTTATGGTTTTGAGAATACAGTTCTTTTATCTCTTTGATTAGGTTTATTCCTAGGTATCTTATTATTTTTGGTCCATTTGTAAATGGGACATTTCTTATTTTCCTTTTCTGTTGCATTATTATAGGAGCGTAGAAAAGCAACAGATTTTTGCACATTGATTTTGTATCCTGTGACTGTATTGCATTGGTGTATCAGTTCCAGGAATTTTTGGTGGAATCTTTGGGTTTTGGAAATATAGTATCATGCCACCTGAAAATAGTGAAATTTTTACTTTTTCCTTAATAATTTGGATGTCTTTTATTTCTTTTTGTTATTGGATTGCTGTGGCCTGGACTTCTAGTATTATGTTGAATACAAGTGGTGAGATTAGATATCCTTTGTCTTATTCCTGACCTTAGGGGAAAAGCTCTCAGGGTTTTTTTTTTTTTCCATTAAGGATGATGTTAGTTTTGGGTTTTTCATACATGTTTTTTTATTATGTTGAGGCATGTTAAATCTAACCTTACTTTGTTGAGGATTTTTATCATGAATTGATGTTGTACTTTTTCAAATGTTTTATCTTCATCTATGAAAATGATCAGATGGTTCTTATACTGTCTCTTATTGATGCTATGTATCATGTTGATTGATTTGTGAATATTGAACCACACTTGCAACCCAGGAATAAATTCCACTTGATTGTGGTGTATGATTTTTTTAATGTATTGTTGAATTCTGTGTGCTAGAATTTTTTGAGGATTCTTGCATCAATATTCATCAATGATATTGGTCTGTAGTTTTCTTTTTGTGTGGGGTCTGGTTTAGGTATCAAGGTAATGCTGGCCTCATAGAATGAATTTGGAAGTTGTCCTTCCTTTTCTATTTTTTAGAATACTTTGAGAATAATAGGTATTAACTTTTCTTTAAGTGTTTAGTAGAATTTTTCTATGAAGCCATACAGCATGGACTTTTGCTTTTTGGGAGTTTTTGATTACTGATTCAATTTCCCTGTGTGTAGTGGGTCTGTTAAAATTTTCTATTTCTTCATGTTTCAGCTTTGGTAGGTTATATATGTCTAGGAATTTATCCACTTCTTCTTGGTTGTCCAATTTGTTGGCATGTAGTTTTTCATAATATTCTCTTACAATTGTTTGTATTTTTGTAGTGTTGGTCTTTCCTCCTCTCTCATTTGTAATTTTATTTATTTGAGCCCTTTCTCTTTTTCTTGATAATTCAAGCTAGAGGTTTATCAATTTTATTGACTTTTGAAAGAACGAATTCCTGGTTTCATTGGTCTGTTCTATTTTTTTTTTATTTTTAGTTAGTATACCATTTATTTTGGTTCTAATCTTTATTATTTCCTTTCTTCTGCTGGTTTTATGTTTTATTTTTTCTTTTTATAGCTTCTTTAGATGTCACATTAGGCCATTTATTTGAGAGTTTTCTTGCTTCTTGAAGTAGGCCTGTATTGCTATAAGCTTCCCTCTTAGAGTTGTTTTTGCTGCACCCCAAAGGTTTGGAACCTTGTGTTTTCATTTTCATTTGTTTCCATGTACTTTTTTATTTCTTCTTTTATTTCCTTATTGAACCCTTCATTGTTTAATAGCATGTTATTTAAGTTCCAATTATTTGTGGCCTTTCCAGATTTTTTCCTTGTGGTTGATTTCTAGTTTCCTAGCACTGTGTTTGGAAAAGATGCATGGTATGCCTTTGATCTTGAATATTTTTTGAGGTCTGCCTTGTGACCTAATATGTGATCTACTCTGGACAATGTTTTGTGTGCACTTGAAAAGAATATGTATTCTGCTGTTTTTGGAGAGAATGCTCTGAACATTTTTGTTAATCCATCTGTTTCAGTGTGTCATTCAAAGCCATTGTTTCCTTGTTGATTTTCTGTTTAGATGATCTGTCCATTGATGTTACTGGGGTGTTAAAGTCCCCTGCTATTATACTTTTATCATTTAGTAGTCTTATTTTTATTGTTAGCTATTTTATGTATTCGGGTTCTTCTATGTTGAGTGCACAAATATTAAAAATTGTTGTATCTTCTTGTTGGATTGTCCCCTTTATTATTATGTATTGTCCTATTTTGTTACTTGTTACACTCTTTTTTAAAGTTAGTTTGTCCAAGAGTACCTGACTGGCTCAGTAAGTAGTGAATGTGACTCTTGATCTCGGGGTTGTTAAGTTCCAGCCCCACATCGGGTGTAGAGATTATTTAAAAATACAATATAAAAAAATGAATTCTAGCTTCTCCAAAATAAGTATTGCTACTCTAGCCTTCATTTCACATCCATTTGCATTATAGATATTTCTCTATCCCTTCGTATTCAATCTGGAATTGTCTTTCAATGTAAAACGAGTATCTTGTAGGCAGCATATAGATTGGTCTTGTTTTTTAATCCATTCTGTCACCCTATATCTTTTGATTGGAGCTTTTAGTCTATCTACATTGATAGTAATTATTGACAGATAAATATTTATTACCATCTTGTAACTTGTTTTGCGACTTACATCGGAAGGTTTTCTCTGGACCTTTCTTGTCCTTCTCTCTTTTATTGTTCATTTTTTAACGGATATATGGATTTCTATCTCTTTATTCTTTGCATATTTATTACTATTTTTTCATTTATGGTTACAATTAGGTTTGTTTATACCCTGTTCTTCATACAGTAGTCTATATTTAGTTGGTGGTTGATTAAGTTTGAACCCATTCTTCACTCCTTATCCTCATGCATTTTACATATAAGTTGTCATACATTACATTTTTTTTTGTTTTGTGAGTTCCTGGATTATTTCTTATAGAAATATTCATTTTTACTGCTTTTGTGTTTCTTACTTTCCTACTGTCACTTTTGGTGTTTCTTTTCCACTAAAAGAATCCCCTTAATATTTCTCGTGGGCCTTGTTTAGTGCTCATGAACTCCTTTATATTTTGTTGTCTGGGAAACTCTTATTGTCTCTTTATGTTCTGAATGATAACACTACTAGATAGAGTATTCTTGGCTGCAGATTTTTTCCATTCAGTACTTTGAATATATCATGCCACTTCCTTCTAACTGAGAAAGATTCTGCTGCCAAATCTCCTGATAGGCTTATGTGGTTTCCCTTGTATGTTAATGTTTTTTGTCTTGCTGCTTTAATTGTTTATCAAAACATTTTGCCAATTTAATTATAATTTCTCTTGATGTGGGTCTGCTTTTGTTGATTGTTTTGGGGTTTTTATGTGCCTTTTGAATCGGTCATGTTTCCTTCTCCAGATTAGGGAAGTTCTCAGCTGTTATTTCCTCTGACCTCTTTCTCTCTTGTCTTTTTCTGGGACTCCTATAATATCAATGTTATTATGTTTGATCAAGTCACTTATCTCCTTAAATCTATTCTCGTTTTCTATAATTCTTTTTTCTTCTTTGTTCTTTTATATATATATATATATATGAAATTTATTGTCAAATTGGTTTCCATACAACACCCAGTGCTCATCCCAAAAGGTGCCCTCCTCAATACCCATCACCCACCCTCCCCTTCCTCCCACCCCCCATCAACCCTCAGTTTGTTCTCAGTTTTTAACAGTCTCTTATGCTTTGGCTCTCTCCCACTCTAACCTCTTTTTTTTTTTCCTTCCCCTCCCCCATGGGTTTCTGTTAAGTTTCTCAGGATCCACATAAGAGTGAAACCATATGGTATCTGTCTTTCTCTGAATGGCTTATTTCACTTAGCATCACACTCTCCAGTTCCATCCACGTTACTACAAAAGGCCATATTTCATTCTTTCTCATTACCATGTGGTACTCCATTGTGTATATAAACCACAATTTCTTTATCCATTCATCAGTTGATGGACATTTAGGCTCTTTCCATAGTTTGGCTATTGTTGAGAGTGCTGCTATAAACATTGGGGTACAAGTGCCCCTATGCATCAGTACTCCTGTATCCCTTGGATAAATTCCTAGCAGTGCTATTGCTGGGTCATAGGGTAGGTCTATTTTTAATTTTCTGACGGACCTCCACACTGCTTTCCAGAGCGGCTGCACCAATTTGCATTCTCACCAACAGTGCAAGAGGGTTCCCGTTTCTCCACATCCTCTCCAGCATCTATAGTTTCCTGGTTTGTTCATTTTGGCCACTCTGACTGGCATGAGGTGATATCTGAGTGTGGTTTTGATTTGTATTTCCCTGATAAGGAGCGACGTTGAACATCTTTTCATGTGCCTGTTGGCCATCTGGATGTCTTCTTTAGAGAAGTGTCTATTCATGTTTTCTGCCCATTTCTTCACTGGGTTATTTGTTTTTCGGGTGTGGAGTTTGGTGAGCTCTTTATAGATTTTGGATACTAGCCCTTTGTCCGATATGTCATTTGCAAATATCTTTTCCCATTCCGTTGGTTGCCTTTTAGTTTTGTTGGTTGTTTCCTTTGCTGTGCAGAAGCTTTTTATCTTCATAAGGTCCCAGTAATTCACTTTTGCTTTTAATTCCCTTGCCTTTGGGGATGTGTCGAGTAAGAGATTGCTACAGCTGAGGTCAGAGAGGTCTTTTCCTGCTTTCTCCTCTAAGGTTTTGATGGTTCTTGATATTTTCAAATACTCTGTCTTCTAGGTCATTAAGTTATTTTCCACTTCCTTTATCCTGCTGTTTATTGTTTCAAGTGTGTTGTTAATCTTGTTTATTGCTCTCTTCATCTCTTATTTGCTCTTTCTTATTTCTGTGTTAAGAGTTTCACTGATATTCTCACCTCTTTTCTCAAGTTCAGTGAATATCCTCATGATCAATGTTTTAAATATTCCATCAATCAGGTTACTTATGTCTGTTTCTATTTTCTTTCTAACCATGGCTTTGTCCTGTTCTTTCATTTGGGACAAATTTCTCTGTCTTCTCATTTTGTCTAAGTCTGTGTGATAAGAAAATAAGTTACATTGTGGCACCTGGATTGCTCAGTCAGTTGAATATCTGAGTCATGATTTCATCTCAGATCATGATCTTGTGGTTCAATGGTTTGAGCCGCACATCAGACTCTGTGCTGACAGTGAACAGGCTGCTTGGGATTCTCTTTCTCCTTCTATCAAAATAAATAAACTTTAAAAAAAAATTCAGCTACATCTCCTGTTCTTGAAGGTAATGGCCTCATAAAGGAGAGATCCTTTAGTGCCCTGATGTGTAGTGTGGCCTATTTCCTTGGACCTGGCACTTAAGGGGGTATCTCCAATGTGTATTGCATGTCCTCTGCTGTTGTGCCCTGGTTGCTGTATCTTTCCAGCCAGTCATCTACAGAGGATCTCTTTGTCTGTTGTGGGCAGTGTTTGGACCATGGCCTGAATGTAGTGAGTTTTCACTACATATTCTCTGGTCTGCTTTGGAAATGAGGTCTGTCACCACTTCTGCTGTAACTGAGACTCTGCAAAACTACCAAGTCAGGAAACAAGGTGTTGGAAGGGATTTTGGCAGGTCTTCTGGGCAAGAGGGCCCACTGCTCTAGGATTGATTCAAGAGTGACTGGGAATGGTAGTTCCACAAGAGGACAGGGGAGGCTTGGTGTAAGCAAATTAAGTAGGGGGTGTCAGTACTGAGCTGTTTCCCATAAGTGGCCCTGTGTTTATGCTAAAGGACAGGGGATGGAAATGGTGCCTACCAGTTCCATTGTTCCCAGAGTGATCTCTACATGAATGTTGCCTGTCTGGGACACATTCTGAGATGAGCAAATAACCTCCCCACTATGTGCCCCAGCACTTTTCAGGTCAGTTTCCACACCATATACGTCCGGGTTATTTGCCCTGCCTTCTCTCCAAGAGCAGCGCAAATTCCCTCTGAGCTTTAGGCACCCAAACCTGCTGACTTTTAAAACATTGGGCTTAAGCCCTTTTGTTTGCAAAAACTCACGAAATCTGGCCCCTCTCACTTTCCAATTGGTATGGAGATTTGTCTTCCCATGTGGTATTCTCTGTTGCTAATCTGACTCTTGCCCTTCTGTGCCACAGGGACTCCCTCCCTACCACAGCAGCCAGGATCCATTTCTCTCCCAAGCCACATTTCTGCACTTTTTACCTTTTATGATGTGGTCTATTCTCTACCTTTAATTGTGGAGTTTATTCTTCAGTCTTCAGAACAATTTCTGGGGGTAGCTAGGATGATTTGAGTGTCAGGGATAAGGCAAGCTTAAGGTCCTCCTACTCTGTTGCCATCTTCCCCCAGGTCTCATATTTGACTTTTTAATGTATAATTTAATGTTACTAGACTGATGATAATTCATAAAACAGGGAAATTTTATGAATAGAAGTACTGCAGATATATTAGAGGCAAAATAATTTGATTAAAAGTAAATAACACATGAGTACATATTCAGAATACACTGAATACAACAAAAGATTAAACAAAAGATGATGTGTAGCATGATACAAGGGATAAATGATGATTATAGTTTGGAAGTGAGACAAGAGTTTAAAAGGAGGGAGAATAGCATTGCAAATGTAGATGTATAAACTTTGAACAAGTTGTCTTTTGGTTGAAGTTTATCACATTTTTTTTCTATTAGAATTTGACAAACACAAATGTATACATTGTGTTTATACATACACTAACTCATTTTAATCTCACTATACTAGAATAACTTAAAAATCAAATTAAAATAATTTTTCCTCTAGACACACAATTAGGTACACAATTAGGTACACATTGGTATGTCTATCTTTCAATTATCACACCTAAAAGTCCTTAATTTTACATTCCTGTTTATTTCTATTGATGGTGTGTCTTTTGAAATAAATGTGTGTATAGACCTATATACAGCTAAAATATATATATGTAAAGTTTAATTGTATCTCTTTGTGGAATTTTGTTATTAAATGCCATTAACCTTAATTCAGATAATTATAACTTTATATATAATGTCAAATTATTTGATCTTATGTAAAATGGAAAAATTATATTTTTCTGTAGTATTAGATAAAGTCTCTGTCTTTATGAAGTTAAACAATTTTGTCACTTATACAATAGGTTCCCAAATTTAAATTCTAATTCGCATCCAGATGTTTTGGTATCAGGTAAACAAAACCATGATATCTATCTAGAAGAGAACTGTGTGTCCTCTCTTGAATAACTGTATTTATGTAAAAAATGTTACTATTTATTATGAACAGTACAAATAATGTATACAGTTTTCTACAAAAAGTACTGAATACCTACTTCAGAAGAAAAAAATTAATAATGAAATATAATCTCTAATTTAGGAGCTTATATGTTAATTTTCCAGAGTACATGCAATTCAATTATTTCTGTTTTTTCCCCACTTTAAATATGAGACTAGCTCTGTGTTTACATACCAAAAGATTTGTTTAAAATTTAATTACCTCGGCCCTGAGGAGGAAGATGGCGGCGTAGAGGACGCTAGGTTCACCACGCTCTGCTGTTCACTTAGATTCCACCCATATCTGCCTACATAACCCAGAAAACCACTAGAAGACTAGCAGGATGGACTCTCTGGAGCCAAGCATAGACAAGAGACCCGCGGAAGAGGGTAGGAACGGTGGAAAGGTGGTGCATGCTACATGGACTGGCGGGAGGGAAACGGGTGGTGGAGGGGCAGCCCACCTGGCATGGCAGAGCCCCCGAGTCTGACTTGCAAAAGCTGAGGGGCTAGTTGGAGTGTGTTCTGACAGCCAGCAGGACTTAACATCTGGAATGTTGGAATGAATATGTCAACAGCTCTGCTCGGAGAGCGGGAGGGTGAGAAGACAATGGGAGGGAGAGGTGTTGAGCCCGGAGGACAGAGCTCAGCTCGGCGGGGAACAAAGGCACTGGGAAGCACCATATCCCTTGCCCAACCACCAGCCAAAATCCTAAAGGGAGCCAGTTTCTGTCAGGGAACTTGCTTGCACCATGCAAACACCCAACACTGTGCTTCTGTGGATCCATCCCTGAGACTGGTCAGCCTGCCTCCCTCCCGGTGTTGCAGGGTCCCTCCTGCAGGGGACTACCAACCACAAAGCGAGTTAAGCCTGCCCCTTATACCCCTGTGCACCTTGCAGATCCACCCTAGCTAATACGCCAGATCCCATTGAAGCAGCACCACAAGCCTGGCAGTGTGAAAGTAGCCCAGACAGGGGCCACACCACTCTCCTGCCCCTAGGAGATGGGAAGATAAGGTACACACCAGTCTGACTGTGGCCCTAGCGGTGGGCTGGGGGCAGATATCAGGTCTGACTGCAGACCCGCCCACCAACACAAGTTACTCCAGACAGCACAGGGGAAGAGCCCTGCAGTTCTGTGCCACTCCAGGGACTATCCAAAATGACAACAGAATTCTCCTCAAAAGAAACTCCAGGAAGCAGCTACAGCTAACGAACAGATCAAAAATGATTTAAGCAATGTAACAGAAAATGAATTTAAAATAATAGTCATAATTAATCGCTGGGCTTGAAAAAAGTATAGAGGACAGCAGAGAATCTCTTGCTAAAGAGATCAAGGGACTAAGAAACAGAAGAGCTAAAAAATGCTATAAATGAGCTGCAAAATAAAATGGAGGTGACCACAGCTCGGATTGAAGAAGCAGAGGAGAGAATAGGTGAATTAGAAGATAAAATTATGGAAAAAGAGGAAGCTGAGAAAGAGAGAGATAAAAAAAAAATCCAGGATTATGAGGGGAGAATCATAGAACATAGTGATGCAGTCTAACGGAGCAAGACATGTATCATAGGAATGCCAGAAGACGAAGAGAGAGAGAGAGAGTGTGGCTGAAGGTGTACTTGAACAAATCATAGCTGAGAACTTCCCTGATCTGGGGAAGGAAAAAGTCACTGAAATCCAAGAGGCACAGAGAACTCCCTTCAGACATAACTTGAATAGATATTCCGCATGACATATCATAGTGAAACCAGCAAAATACAAGGATAAAGAGAAAATTCTGAAAGCAGCTAGGGATAAACATGCTCTAACTTATAAAGGGAGACCAATAAGACTAGTGACGAATCTCTCTACTGAAAGTTGGCAGGCCAGAAAGGAATGGCAGGAAATCTTCAATGTGATGAAGAGAAAAAATATACAGCTGAGAATCCTTTATCCAGCAAGTCTGTAATTTAGAATAGAAGGAAAGATAAAGGTCTTCCAGAACAAACAAAAATAAGGGAATTCATCACCATGAAACGAGACCAACAAGAGAACCTAAGGGGGATTCTGTGAGTGACATGTTGCAAGGACCACAAAGTACCAGAGAGATCACTACAAGCATGAAACCTACAGACATCACAATGACTCTAAACCCATATCTTTCTAGAATAACACTGAATGTAAATGGACTACAAGCTCCGACCAAAAGACATAGGGTATCACAATGGATAAAAAAACAAGACCCATCAATTTGCTGTCTACAAGAGACTCATTTTAGACCTGAGGACAACTTCAGGTTGAAAGTGAGAGGATGGAGAAATATCTATCATGCTACTGGAAGTCAAAAGAATGCTGGAGCAGCCATACTTATATAAGACAAACTAGACTTTCAATTAAAGGCTGTAACAAAAGATGAAGAAGGGCATTATATAATAATTACAGGGTCTATCCATCAGGAAGAGCTAACAAATATAAATGTCCATGAGCCAAATACAGGAGCCCCCAAATACATAAAACAATTACTCACAAACATAAGCAACCTTATTGATAAGAATGTGGTAATTGCAGGGGACTTTAATGCTCCACTTACAACAATGGATAGATCATCTAGACACACGGTCAATAAAGAAACAAGGGCAGTGAATGATACATTGGATCAGATGGACTTGAGAGATAGATTTCGAACTCTGCATCCCAAAACAACATCCCAATATTTTCTTCTCAAATGCACATGGAACATTCTCCAAGATAGATCACATACTGGGTCACAAAACAGCCCTTCATAAGTATACAAGAATTGAAATCATACCATGCATACTTTCAGACCACAATGCTATGAAGCTTGAAATCAACCACAGGAAAAAGTCTGGAAAACCTCCAAAAGCATGGAGGTTAAAGAACACCCCACTAAAGAATGAATCAGTCAAACAGACAATTAGAGAAGAAATTAAGAAATATATGGAAACAAATGAAAATGAAAATACAACAATCCAAACGCTTTGGGATGCAGCGGAGGCAGTCCTGAGAGGAAAATACATTGCAATCCAGGCCTATCTCAAGAAACAAGAAAAATCCCAAATACAAAATCTAACAGCCCACCTAAAGGAACTAGAAGCAGAACAGCAAAGACAGCCTAAAACCAGCAGAAGAAAAGAAATAATAAAGATCAGAGCAGAAATAAAAAATATAAAATCTAAAAAAACCTGCAGAGCTGATCAATGAAACCAAGAGTTGGTTTTTTGAAAAAAATAAACAAAATTGACAAACCTCTAGCTAGGCTTCTCAAAAAAAAAAAAAGGGAGATGTCACTAATAGATAAAATCATGAATGAAAATGAATTATGACAACCAATCCCTCAGAATTACAAGAAATTATCAGGGAATAGTATGAAAAATTATATGCCAATAAACTGGACAACCTGGAAGAAATGGACAAATCCTAAACACCCACACACTTCCAAAACTCAAACAGGAATAAATAGAAAGCTTGAGCAGACCCATAACCAGAAAAGAAATTGAGTCAGTTATCAAACATCTCCCAACAAAAAAGAGTCCAGGACCAGATGGCTTCCCAGGGGAATTCTACCAGATATTTAAAACAGAGATAGTATCTCTCCTTTTCACGCTGTCCAAAAAATAGAAAGGGAAGGAAAACTTCCAGACTCATTCGATGAAGCCAGCATTACCTTGATTCCTAAACCAGACAGAGACCCAGATAAAAAGAGAACTACAGGCCAATATCCCTGATGAATATGGAGCAAAAATTCTCAATAAGATACTAGCAAATCGAATTCAATAGCATATAAAAAGAATTATTCACCATGATCAAGTGGGATTCATACCTGGGCTGCAGTGCTGGTTCAACATTCACAAATCAATGTGATACATCACATTACCAAAGAAAAGATAAGAACCATATGATCCTGTCAATACATGCAGAAAAAGCATTTGACAGCATTCATCCTCCTTTCCTAATAAAAATCCTTGAGAAGTGGGGATAGAAGGAACATACTTAAAGATCGTAAAAGACAATTATGAAAAGCCCACAGCTAACATCATCCTCAATGGGGAAAAACTGAGAGCTTTTTCCCTGAGATCAGGAACACGACAGGGATGTCCACTCTCATAGCTGTTGTTTAACGTAGTGTTGGAAGTGCTAGCATCAGCAATCAGACAACAAAAGGAAATCAAAGGTATCAAGATTGGCAAAGATGAAGTTAAGCTTTCAATTTTTTGCAGATGACATGATATTATACATGGAAAATCCGATAGACTCCACCAAAAGTCTGCTAGAACTGAGACATGAATTCAGCAAAGTCGCAGGATACAAAATCAATGTACAGAAATCAGTTGCATTCTTATACACTAATAATGAAGCAACAGAAAGACAAATAAAGAAACTGATCCCATTCACAATTGCACCAAGAAGCATAAAATACCTAGGAATAAGCCTAACCAAAGATGGAAAAGATCTGTATGCTGAAAACTACAGAAAGTTTACGATGGAAATTGAAGAAGATATAAAGCAACTGAAAAACATTCTCTGCTCATTGGAAGAATAAATATTGTTAAAATGTCAATACTGCCTAAAGCTACATACACATTCAATGCAATCTCAATCAAAATTGCACCAGCATACTTCTCGAAGCTAGAACAAGCAATCCTAAAATTTGTATGGAACCACAAAAGGCCCCGAAAAGCCAAAGAAATTTTTAAGAAGACCAAAGCAGGAGACATCACAATCCCAGACTTTAGCCTCTACTACAAAGCTATAATCATCAAGACAGCATGGTATTGGCACAAAAACAGACACATATTCCAATGGAATAGAATAGAAACCCCAGAACTAGACCCACAAAAGTATGGCCAACTAATCTTTGACAAAGCAGGAAAGAACATCCAATGGAAAAAAGACAGTCTCTTTAACAAATGGTGCTGGGAGAACTGGACAGCAACATGCAGAAGAATGAAACTAGACCACTTTCTTACACCATTCACAAAAATAAACTCAAAATGCATAAAGGACCTTAATGTGAGACAGGAAACCATCAAAACCCTGGAGGAGAAAGCAGGAAAAAACCTCTCTGACCTCAGCAGCAACAATTTCTTACTTGACACATCTCCAAAAGCAAGGGAATTAAAAGCAAAAATGAACTATTGGGACCTTATGAAGATAAAAAGCTTCTGCACTGCAAAGGAAACAGTCAACAAAACTAAAAGGCAACCAACGGAATGGGAAAAGATATTTGCAAATGACATATCAGACAAAGGGCTAATATCCAAAATCTATAAAGAGCTCATCAATCTCCACACCTGAAAACAGATAATCCAGTGAAGAAATGGGAAGAAAACATGAATAGACATTTCTCTAATGAAGACATCCAGGTGGCCAACAGGCACATGAAAAGATGCTCGTCGCTCCTCCTCATCAGGGAAATACAAATCAAAACCACACTCAGATATCACCTCACGCCAGTCAGAGTGGCTAAAATGAACAAATCAGGAGACTATAGATGCTGGAGAGGATGTGGAGAAACGGAACACTCTTGCAGTGTTGGTGGGAATGCAAACTGGTGCAGCCACTCTGGAAAACAGTGTGGAGGTTCCTCAAAAAATTAAAAATAGACCTACCCTATGACCCAGCAATAGCACTGCTAGGAATTTACCCAAGGGATACAGGAGTGCTGATGCATAGGAGCACTTTTACCCCAATGTTTATAGCAGCAGTTTCAACAATAACCAAATTATGGAAAGAGCCTAAATGTCTTTCAACTGACAAATGGGGAAAGAAATTGTGGTTTATATACACAATGGAATACTACATGGCAATGAGAGTGAATGAAATTTGGCCTTTTGTAGCAACGTGGGTGGAATTCAAGAGTGTCATGCTAAGTGAAATAAGTCATGTAGAGAAAGACAGATACCATATGTTTTCACTCTTATGTGGATCCTGAGAAACTTAACAGAAGACCCTGGGGGAGGGTCAGAAAAAAAAAAAGCGTTTAGAGAGGGAGAGAGCCAAAGCATAAGAGACTCTTAAAAACTGAGAACAACCTGAGGGTTGATGGGGTGTGGGTGATGGCTATTGAGGAGGGCGCCTTTTGGGATGAGCACCGGGTGTTGTATGGAAACCAATTTGACAATAAATTTCATATTTAAAAAAAAAGAAAAATTTTAATTACCTCAAATTTGTGACACTGAACTACTCTTTGAGCTGCATGTTTTAATTACAGAAATATTTTTGTGTAAGGAGACAGTGTTTTTAATTAATTCTGTTTATTTTTAATGTATTCTTATAATGGTAGTCTCCATTAATTTTTAAATGGAGGTTAGAATTGACATGTAATAAAACAAGTAAATACACTCTAAAATCCATTTTTTTGATTGTGGAAAATGATATTTTTCACCATAGTTGCATATTCCTTGACTTCTACCTACCACCAAATAGAGTAAAATAGTATTACTTAACCTTTTTATCTAATTGTGTAACTACTGAAAGCATTATTTTATGATCTCCTGTTTCATTCCAAGTATTAAGACAAAAATGTGGAAGTCTTTTTTTATTAATTGTATTTCAAAAAGAATAGCATTTCTATGAAGTACATCAACGAATAATAAATACAATGCTCCAGAATAAGGGTAAGAGTGCAAATAACTCTAAAATGTCCACTGAAATACTTATTTTTCATTATTATGTCATTTTGAATATCTGAAACCTAATGCAATGTTATTTTTTCACTTGACAACAAAAATTTTACTCCCACATGGATAGTACCTGTGTATATGTGTATAATAGAATATAATTAATCACTTAAAAATGGTAGTTTAAAACAATTTTAATCAATGGTCTCTAGAATATGAAAAAGGTAAGAGCTGATTATGTTGATAATTTTTGCAAGTGATTAAATAACTTGGTTAATTGTTCTAAGGGAACTTTTCGCAGAAATTTAGATGGCATTATTTTTAACTAAACTGCTTTTTCATCAAACTGAGTATTTTCAGTGAGGGGAGGTATGTCTTGTGGTGGAGATATGTAGTATGCTCTGTATTACACTATCAACTAACCAAATTGAACTAGTACGTAAATTTGTCCAGTGATGCATTTATAAAAATAAATAATATACATAATAAATAAGTCAACTGCTACTATATGTAAAAAAATCCTGCATGTATAGTTTATAATAAAAAATAAAATGACATTTATAAGATGGCGGCGTAGGAGGACGCAGGGCTCACAGCGCGTCCTGCCGATCACTTAGATTCCACCTACACCTGCCTAAAGAACCCAGAAAACCGCCAGAGGATTAGCAGAAGGGAGTCTCCGGAGTCAAGCACAGACTAGAGGCCCACGGAAAAGGGTAGGAAGGGCGGCGAGGCGGTGCGTGCTCCACGGACTGGCGGGAGGGAGCCGGGGCGGAGGGGCGGCTCGCCGGCCAAGCAGAGCCCCCGAGTCGGGCTGGCAAAAGCGGAGGGGCCGGACAGACTGTGTTCCGACAGCAAGCGCGACTTAGCGTCTGGGAGGTCATAAGTTAACAGCTCTGCGCGGAAAGCGGGAAGGCTGGAGGACAAAGGGAGGGAGAGCTGCTGAGCCCCCGGACAGCAGAGCTCAGCTTGGCGGGGAACAAAGGCGCCAGCGCCATCTCCCCCGCCCATCCCCCAGCCAAAATCCCAAAGGGAACCAGTTCCTGCCAGGGAACTTGCTCGCTCCGCGCAAACACCCAACTCTGTGCTTCTGTGGAGCCAAACCTCCGGCAGCGGATCTGACTCCCTCCTGCTGCCACAGGGCTCCTCCTGAAGTCGATCACCTAAGGAGAAGCGAGCTAAGCCTGCCCCTCCACCCCCCGTGCACCTTGCCTACCCACCCCAGCTAATACGCCAGATCCCCAGCAACACAAGCCTGGCAGTGTGCAAGTAGCCCAGATGGGACACGCCACCCCACAGTGAATCCAGCCCCTAGGAGAGGGGAAGAGAAGGCACACACCAGTCTGACTGTGGCCCCAGCAGTGGGCTGGGGGCAGACATCGGGTCGGACTGCGGCCCCGCCCACTAACTCCAGTTATACACCACAGCACAGGGGAAGTGCACTGCAGGTCCTCACCACGCAAGGGACTCTCCAAAATGACCAAACGGAAGAATTCCCCTCAGAAGAATCTCCAGGAAATAACAACAGCTAATGAACTGATCAAAAAGGATTTAAATAATATAACAGAAAGTGAATTTAGAATAATAGTCATAAAATTAATCGCTGGGCTTGAAAACAGTATACAGGACAGCAGAGAATCTCTTGCCACAAAGATCGAGGGACTAAGGAACAGTCACGAGGAGTTGAAAAACGCTTTAAACGAAATGCAAAACAAAATGGAAACCACGATGGCTCGGCTTGAAGAGGCAGAGGAGAGAATAGGTGAACTAGAAGATAAAGTTATGGAGAAAGAGGAAGCTGAAAGAAAGAGAGATAAAAAAATCCAGGAGTATGAGGGGAAAATTAGAGAACTAAGTGATACACTAAAAAAAAATAATATACGCATAATTGGTATCCCAGAGGAGGAAGAGAGAGGGAAAGGTGCTGAAGGGGTACTTGAACAAATTATAGCTGAGAACTTCCCTGACCTGGGGAAGGAAAAAGGCATTGAAATCCAAGAGGCACAGAGAACTCCCTTCAGACGTAACTTGAATCGATCTTCTGCACGACATATCATAGTGAAACTGGCAAAATACAAGGATAAAGAGAGAATTCTGAAAGCAGCAAGGGATAAACGTGCCCTCACATATAAAGGGAGACCTATAAGACTCGTGACTGATCTCTCCTTTGAAACTTGGCAGGCCAGAAAGTCTTGGCACGATATCTACAGTGTGCTAAACAGAAAAAATATGCAGCCGAGAATCCTTTATCCAGCAAGTCTGTCATTTAGAATAGAAGGAGAGATAAAGGTCTTCCCAAACAAACAAAAACTGAAGGAATTTGTCACCACGAAACCAGCCCTACAAGAGATCCTAAGGGGGATCCTGTGAGACAAAGTACCAGAGACATCACTACAAGCATAAAACATACAGACATCACAATGACTCTAAACCCATATCTTTCTATAATAACACTGAATGTAAATGGATTAAATGCGCCAACTAAAAGACATAGGGTATCAGAATGGATAAAAAAACAAGACCCATCTATTTGCTGTCTACAAGAGACTCATTTTAGATCTGAGGACACCTTTAGATTGAGAGTGAGGGGATGGAGAACTATTTATCATGCTCCTGGAAGCCAAAAGAAAGCTGGAGTAGCCATACTTATATCAGACAAACTAGACTTTAAATTAAAGGCTGTAACAAGAGATGAAGAAGGGCATTATATAATAATCACAGGGTCTATCCACCAGGAAGAGCTAACTATTATAAATGTCTATGCGCCAAATACCCGAGCCCCCAGATATATAAAACAATTACTCATAAACATAAGCAACCTTATTGATAAGAATGTGGTCATTGCAGGGGACTTTAACACCCCACTTACAGAAATGGATAGATCATCTAGACACACAGTCAATAAAGAAACAAGGGCCCTGAATGATACATTGGATCAGATGGACTTGACAGATATATTTAGAACTCTGCATCCCAAAGCAACAGAATATACTTTCTTCTCGAGTGCACATGGAACATTCTCCAAGATAGATCATATACTGGGTCACAAAACAGCCCTTCATAAGTTTACAAGAATTGAAATTATACCATGCATACTTTCAGACCACAATGCTATGAAGCTTGAAATCAACCACAGGAAAAAGTCTGGAAAACCTCCAAAAGCATGGAGGTTAAAGAACACCCTACTAACGAATGAGTGGGTCAACCAGGCAATTAGAGAAGAAATTAAAACATATATGGAAACAAACGAAAATGAAAATACAACAATCCAAACGCTTTGGGATGCAGCGAAGGCAGTCCTGAGAGGAAAATACATTGCAATCCAGGCCTATCTCAAGAAACAAGAAAAATCCCAAATACAAAATCTAACAGCACACCTAAAGGAAATAGAAGCAGAACAGCAAAGGCAGCCTAAACCCAGCAGAAGAAGAGAAATAATAAAGATCAGAGCAGAAATAAACAATATAGAATCTAAAAAAACTGTAGAGCAGATCAACGAAACCAAGAGTTGGTTTTTTGAAAAAATAAACAAAATTGACAAACCTCTAGCCAGGCTTCTCAAAAAGAAAAGGGAGATGACCCAAATAGATAAAATCATGAATGAAAATGGAATGATTACAACCAATCCCTCAGAGATACAAACAATTATCAGGGAATACTATGAAAAATTATATGCCAGCAAATTGGACAACCTGGAAAAAATGGACAAATTTCTAAACACCCACACTCTTCCAAAACTCAATCAGGAGGAAATAGAAAGCTTGAACAGACCCATAACCAGCGAAGAAATTGAATCGGTTATCAAAAATAAGAGTCCAGGACCAGATGGCTTCCCAGGGGAGTTCTACCAGACATTTAAAGCAGAGATAATACCTATCCTTCTCAAGCTATTCCAAGAAATAGAAAGGGAAGGAAAACTTCCAGACTCATTCTATGAAGCCAGTATTACTTTGATTCCTAAACCAGACAGAGACCCAGTAAAAAAAGAGAACTACAGGCCAATATCCCTGATGAATATGGATGCAAAAATTCTTAATAAGATACTAGCAAATCGAATTCAACAGCATATAAAAAGAATTATTCACCATGATCAAGTGGGATTCATTCCTGGGATGCAGGGCTGGTTCAACATTCGCAAATCGATCAACGTGATACATCACATTAACAAAAAAAAAGAGAAGAACCATATGATCCTGTCAATCGATGCAGAAAAGGCCTTTGACAAAATCCAGCACCCTTTCTTAATAAAAACCCTTGAGAAAGTCGGGATAGAAGGAACATACTTAAAGATCATAAAGGCCATTTATGAAAAGCCCACAGCTAACATCATCCTCAACGGGGAAAAACTGAGAGCTTTTTCCCTGAGATCAGGAACACGACAGGGATGCCCACTGTCACCGCTGCTGTTTAATATAGTGCTGGAAGTTCTAGCATCAGCAATCAGACAACAAAAGGAAATCAAAGGCATCAAAATTGGCAAAGATGAAGTCAAGCTTTCGCTTTTTGCAGATGACATGATATTATACATGGAAAATCCGATAGACTCCACCAAAAGTCTGCTAGAACTGATACATGAATTCAGCAAAGTTGCAGGATACAAAATCAATGTGCAGAAATCAGTTGCATTCTTATACACTAACAATGAAGCAACAGAAAGACAAATGAAGAAACTGATCCCATTCACAATTGCACCAAGAAGCATAAAATACCTAGGAATAAATCTAACCAAAGATGTAAAAGATCTGTATGCTGAAAACTATAGAAGGCTTATGCAGGTAATTGAAGAAGATATAAAGAAATGGAAAGACATTCCCTGCTCATGGATTGGAAGAATAAATATTGTCAAAATGTCAATACTACCCAAAGCTATCTACACATTCAATGCAATCCCAATCAAAATTGCACCAGCATTCTTCTCGAAACTAGAACAAGCAATCCTAAAATTCATATGGAACCACAAAAGGCCCCGAATAGCCAAAGTAATTTTGAAGAAGAAGACCAAAGCAGGAGGCATCACAATCCCAGACTTTAGCCTCTACTACAAAGCTGTCATCATCAAGACAGCATGGTATTGGCATAAAAACAGACACATAGACCAATGGAATAGAATAGAAACCCCAGAACTAGACCCACAAACGTATGGCCAACTCATCTTTGACAAAGCAGGAAAGAACATCCAATGGAAAAAAGACAGTCTCTTTAACAAATGGTGCTGGGAGAACTGGACAGCAACATGCAGAACGTTGAAACTAGACCACTTTCTCACACCATTCACAAAAATAAACTCAAAATGGATAAAGGACCTGAATGTGAGACAGGAAACCATCAAAACCTTAGAGGAGAAAGCAGGAAAAGACCTCTCTGACCTCAGCCGTAGCAATCTCTTACTCGGCACATCCCCAAAGGCAAGGGAATTAAAAGCAAAAGTGAATTACTGGGACCTTATGAAGATAAAAAGCTTCTGCACAGCAAAGGAAACAACCAACAAAACTAAAAGGCAACCAACGGAATGGGAAAAGATATTTGCAAATGACACATCGGACAAAGGGCTAGTATCCAAAATCTATAAAGAGCTCATCAAACTCCACACCCGAAAAACAAATAACCCAGTGAAGAAATGGGCAGAAAACATGAATAGACACTTCTCTAAAGAAGACATCCGGATGGCCAACAGGCACATGAAAAGATGTTCAACGTCGCTCCTTATCAGGGAAATACAAATCAAAACCACACTCAGATACCACCTCACGCCAGTCAGAGTGGCCAAAATGAAGAAATCAGGAGACTATAGATGCTGGAGAGGATGTGGAGAAACAGGAACCCTCTTGCACTGTTGGTGGGAATGCAAATTGGTGCAGCCGCTCTGGAAAGCAGTGTGGAGGTTCCTCAGAAAATTAAAAATAGACCTACCCTATGACCCAGCAATAGCACTGCTAGGAATTTATCCAAGGGATACAGGAGTACTGATGCATAGGGGCACCTGTACCCCAATGTTTATAGCGGCACTCTCAACAATAGCCAAATTATGGAAAGAGCCTAAATGTCCATCAACTGATGAATGGATAAAGAAATTGTGGTTTATATACACAATGGAATACTACGTGGCAATGAGAAAAAATGAAATATGGCCTTTTGTAGCAACATGGATGGAACTGGAGAGTGTGATGCTAAGTGAAATAAGCCATACAGAGAAAGACAGATACCATATGGTTTCACTCTTATGTGGATCCTGAGAAACATAACAGAAACCCATGGGGGAGGGAAAAAAAAAAAAAAAAGGTTAGAGTGGGAGAGAGCCAAAGCATAAGAGACTCTTAAAAACTGAGAACAAACTGAGGGTTGATGGGGGGTGGGAGGGAGGGCAGGGTGGGAGGGAGGGCAGGGTGGGTGATGGGTATTGAGGAGGGCACCTTTTGGGATGAGCACTGGGTGTTGTATGGAAACCAATTTGACAGTAAATTTCATATATTAAAAAATAAAAAAAAATAAAAAATAAAAAAAAAGAAATTTACATTTATATATATTAGAAAAAACAAAGGCTATTAATCAATGATGTAAATATTCATCTTGTGAAGCTATGGGAAAAGAAGCAAATAAAACCTAAGGTTTATGGAAAACAAGAAATAATGAATCAAGTAGCAGAAATTAATAGAGTAGAAATATTTAAAAGTTACAAATAGAGCTAGAAATTGGTTTGTTGAAAAAATTATTAACGCTAATAACTCTCTGGTGGGTTGGTAAAATAACGAAGTGAGAAGGTGCAAATAAATTAAATATAATAAAAGGAATTTTGAACACACACAAAAAAAAATAAATAAAAAAAAATAAAATAAAATAATTCTGTAATTTTAAAGTGCACCACTTCCAAAGGTTATAGATCCTTTAAACAAAATTACTAAGTAAGTTATAAAGAAAAACTTATTAATATAGCTTCAAATAAAAGAAATAATTAAAAAATTATTCACTTAAACCCATCTACAATTTTCTTTTTCTATGATGAATGTGTACTCTATGTGCAATAAAAATAAAAGCTTTTGACTAACCTAGAATTTTATAAGTCTATTCCTAATTCTAAATACCACATGAAACCACAGGAATAATGTGGAAACAACGTTAATACATGAACAAATAAATTGCACAATACTTCTTTTCTAAATATTAATTATATACAACATATACAGCTTTATATTATCACAGCACCTTTGAATATGTTAGAAACTTAAATCTAAATAATTTTTAAAATATACAAAAAATAAGCTACAAAAAATATAAGACAACTTGTCTATTACAGATGACCATCTATGTGAAGCATTTAGTGTGGGGATTAATTTAATATTATATTTCTTAATATCTATTCGTCCTGTATCATTTCTGTGGAGATCAGGCTTCATATCACACTTAGGTAGATACACAATTACAAAATCTAATTAAAATGTGTTGATTGCAGGCAACAAAATAATAAAAGGAGGCAGTATTATTTCGTATTGAAACAAAAATATTAATAGTGTACAAAATAGTGGTTTACTGGTTGACTGAATTGACATTTAGTTTTTAGAAATTATTCTGCAGTATGTACATTCACATTAATAATGTGCACAGAGCAGTCAACAGAGTAAACAAAAGATGCGTACATAAGAGATTAATTAGTTAATAGAATCTCATTATTTTCTATTTTTTAACATTTAAATCACTTAAATAAAAATAATCTAATCAATGTAGAGGCTTGAATATACTACTTATAAAAACTTATCTTTTTTATTTTTATTTTTTACTTTTAGAAAGAAAGGGTATGAGGCAAGGAGGGGCAGAGGGAGAAAGAGAGAGAATCCTAAGAAGGCTCCATGCTCAGTGTGGAATGTGACTGGGACTCAATCCCATGACCCTGGGATTATGACCTGAGCTGAAATCAAGAGTTCGATACTCAACTGAACATCCCAGGTACCCCCAAAACTTCTACATTCAAAGTAAAATGGAATGTATTTTACCATATTTTTCAATTTATCCACTATGAATTCTAATCAAAAGAAAACGATGGAGGTCAGGAAGATGGTGGTGGAGTAGGAGAACCCTAGCTTCTTCTTGTCCCGCAAACACAAATGGATATCTAAACACTCTAGAAATCGACCTGAAGGCTGACAGAACAAACTGCACAACTAGAGAGAGAAGGCCATATTGAGGAAGGCAGAGACTTAGACAAAATGCAAAGATAGGAAATTTATGCAAAATAAAAGAACAAGATATGGCCACAGCCAGAGATCTAAGCAAAACAGATATAAGTAACATGTCTCATGGAGAATTTAAAGAAACACCATAAGGATACTCACTGGACTTGAGAAAACAATAGAAAACATCAGTGAGACCCTTACCAGAGATGAGTTAAAAAAAGAATCAATCAGAGATGAAGAATGCAATAAATGAGATTGGGAACAGACTTGATGCAATGAAAAGCAGGCTGGAAGAGGAAGAGGAATTAATTAGTGACCTAGAAGAAAAAAAAATAATGGAACAACATGAAGCTGAACAAAACACAGAAAGAATTATGTAACATGAGAATAGACTTAGGTAACAGTGACTCAATCAAGGTAACAACATTTGTATTGTAGGAGACCCAGAAGAAGAAGAGAGAGAAAAGGGGAAGAAAATTTATTTAAAGAAGTAATGGCTCAAAACTCCCATAATCTGGAGAAGGAAACTGACATCCAGATCCGGAGAACTCTCATAAAAATCAACAAAAACAGTCAAACACTAAGATATATTGTAATTAAAAAAGTAAAATATAGTGATAAAGAAAAAAATCTTAAGAGTAGCAAGATAAAAGTAGTTGTTAACGTACAAAGGAAAACCCATAAGGCTTGCTGGAGATTTCTCAATAGAAACTTGTCAAGCAGAGGAAGTGGCATGATATATTCCAAATGCTGAATGGAAAAAAAAAAAAAAAGCTGCCGCAAAAAATACGCTATCCAGCAAGGCTATCATTCATAATAGAAGGAGAGATACAGAGTTTCCCAAAGAAACACAAACTACAGAAATTCATGACCACTAAAACAGCCCTACAAGAAATATCAAAGAGGCTATTTGAAAGTAAGGATGTGACCAAAATAACAAAGAGAAGAAAGGATCAGAGGAAATACCCAGAAACAATGACAAAGCAAGTGATAAAATTGCACTAAATACATTATCAGTAATTACTTTGAATGTGAATGGATTAAATACTCCAATAAAAAGATAGAATGTCAGAATGGATAAAAGATGACCCATCTATACAGTCTAGCAGAGACTCATTTTACAACTAAAGACACTTGCAGATAAAAGTGAGTGGATGTCACAAGAAATCTAGAGTAACAATAATTGTATTGGACAAATAGGCTTTATTTATTTTTGAGAGAGAAAGAGAAAGCACAAGCAGGAGCAAGGCAGGGGTGGGGAGACAGAGGATCTGAAGTAGGCTCTGTGCTGACAGCAGACTATATTGGGCAAAATAGGCTTTAAAAGAAAGACTAACAAAAGACAAAGAAGGAACTATATCATAATAAAGGGGGTAATTCAAAAAGAAGATGTAACAATTGTAAGATTTATGCACCCAATATGGAGGCAACCAAATATATAAACCATTTAATAACAAACATAAATAAACATATTGATAATAATATAATAATAACAGGAGACTTTAATACCCCACTTACATCAATGGACAGATAATCTAAACAGAAAATCAGCATGAAAACAATGGCTTTGAATGACACACTGAACCAGATGGACTTAACAGATATATTCAGAACATTTCTCCCTAAAACAGCAGAACACACATTCTTTTCAAGTGCACAGGAGACAATCTCCAGAACAAATCACATACTAGGTTACAAATTAGGACTCAACAAATACAAAAAGACTGAAGTCATACCATGCACCTTTTGTAACCACAATGCTATGACAGTATAAGCCAACCACAAGAAAACATCTAGAAAGACCATGCATACCTGGAGGGTAAACAATATGTTACTAAACAATGAATGGGTCAACCAGGAAATAAAAGAAGAAATTTAAAAGTACATGAAAAGAATTAAAATGAAAACATAAGAGTCCCAAACCTTTGGGATACAACAAAAGTTGCCCTAAGAGGGAAGATTATACAAATACAAGGCTAACTCAAGAAGCAAGAAAAATCTCACATATATCCTACACATAAAAGAGTTAGGAAAACAACAGCAAACAAACCCAAAACCAAGAGAAGGAAGGAAATAATAAAGTTTAGAGCTGAAATAAGTGACATAGAAATAAACAAAAAAACAATAGGACAGATCAATGAAACCAGGAGTTGGTTTTTGAAAAAAATTAATAAAATTGATAAACCCTTATCCAGACTTATCAGAAAGAAAAAAAGGACACAAATAAATAAAATCACAAATTAGAGGAGAAATAACATTGAACCACAGAAATAAGAAGGATTATAAGAGAATATTTTGAAAAACTACATGCCAACAAATTTGACAAACTGAATAAAATGGACCAATTCCTAGAAACATAAACTTCCAAAACTTCCTAATTCAGAAATAAATAGAATACTTTAATAGATTGATAATCAGGAAAGAAATTGAATCAGTATTCAAAAAAAAAAAACAAAAAACTCTCAAGAAACAAAAGTCTAGGGCCAGAGGGCTTCTCAAGCGAATTCTGCCAAACATTTAAAGAATTAATGCCTTTTTTACTCAAATGATTTCAAAAACAGAAAAGGAAGTAAACTTCCAAATTCATTCTATGAGGCCAGCATTACCCTGATAACAAAACCAGATAAAGACTCCACTAATAAAGAGAACTGCAGGCCAATATCCCTGAGGAACATGGATGTAAAAGTTCTCAATAAAATACAGCAAACTGAATCCAACTTTACATTGTAAAAAATCACTCACCATGATCAAGTCAGATTCTGGGTTTGTAAGGGTGGATCAATTTTTCAAATCAACCAACATGAAAGACATGAATGAAAGAATGAATAAAAGAATGAATGAAAGAAAAAGCATTTGACAAAGTACAACATTTATTCATGTTAAAAACCCTCAACAATGTAAGTTTAGAGGGAACAAACCTGAACATAATAAAGACCATATATGAAAAACCTGTATTTAATATCATCCTGAATGGGGAAAAACTGAGAACTTTTCCTCTATGGTCAAGAAAAAGGCAGGAATGTTCACTCTCAACACTGTATTTAACAAAGCTATTGGAAGTCCTAGCCACAATAATTAGTGAACAATAAGAAAGGGCATCCAAATTGGTATGGAAAAAGTATAACTTTCACTATTCACAGATGACATAATACTCTATATAGAAAACCCGAAAGTCTCCACCACAAAAATGCTAGAACTAATAAATGATTCAGGAAAGTTGAAGGATACAAAATCAATGTACAGAAATATGTTGTATTTCTACACACCAACAATGAAGCAGTAGGAGAAATTAGTGAATCAATCCCATTTGCATTTGCACCCAAAACAATAAAATACGTAGGAATAAACCTATCCAAAGAGGTGAAAGATCTGCACTCTGAAAAATACAACACAGTCATGAAAGAAATTGAAGATAACACACACACACACACACACACACACACACACACACACAACCTGGAAAGACATTCCATGCTCATGGATAGGTAGAACACATTAAAATGCCTATACTCATCTGGTGGCTCAGCTGGTTAAGCGTTTGACTTCGGCTCAGGTCATGATCTCACAGTGGGC
This sequence comes from Panthera tigris, assembly GCF_018350195.1. Classification (NCBI taxonomy): domain Eukaryota; kingdom Metazoa; phylum Chordata; class Mammalia; order Carnivora; family Felidae; genus Panthera; species Panthera tigris. Next base: position 74,331,578 of record NC_056677.1, on the reverse strand, counting down.
GAGTTCAAGCCCCACGTTAGGTTCTGTACTAACAGCTCAGAGCCTGGAGACTGATTCAGATTCTGTGTCTCCCTCTCTCTCTGCCCCATCTCTGCTCATGCTCTCTCTCTCTCTCTCTCTCTCTCGCTCTCGCTCTCGCTCTCTCTGTCTCTCAAAACTAAATAAACATTAAAAAAATTTTTAAAAATGCCTATACTACCCAAAACAATCCACACATTTAATGCAATCCCTATCAAAATACCAACAGCATTTTTCACAGAAATAGAAAAAAACAATCCTAAAATTTCCATGGAAACACAAAAGACTCTGAATATCCAGAGGAACCTTCAAAAATACAAACAAAACTGGAGGCATCATAATTCTTGGCTTCAAGTTATATTACAAAACTCTAGTGATCATAACAGTTTTGTATTGGTACAAAAACAAACACATAGGTCAATAGAACACAATAGAAAACCCAGAAATGAATCCACAACTATATGGTCAACTAGTCTTCAAGAAAGCAGGAAAGAATATCTAAGGGGAAAGACAGTGTCTTCAGCAAATTGTGTTGGGAAAACTGGGCAGCAAGATTCAAAATAATGAACCTTGACCACTTTCTTACACCATTCACAAAAATAAATTCAAAAATGGATTAAAGACCTAAATGTGTGACCTGACACAATAAAAATGCTAGAGGAGAACACAGGCAATAACCCTTTTGACTTTGGCTCTAACAACTTTTTCTAGATATGTCTCCTGAGGCAAGGGAAACAAAAGCAAAAACAAACTATTTGGAATTCATCAAAAAAAACCAACAAACTTCTGCATAACAGTGGAAACAATAAACAAAACTGAAAGACAACCTATGTAATGGGGGAAGATATTTTCAAATGACATATCTGATAAAGGTTAGTATCCAAAATATATAAAGAACTTATACAACTCAACCCCCCAAAACCAAATAATCCAATTAAAAAATGGGAAGAAGACATGAATAGACATATTTCCAAAGAAGACATACACATGGCCAATAGATACATGAAAAGATGCTCGACATCATGGATCATCAGGGAAATACAAATTAAAAATACAATGAGATATCACCTCATACCTGTCAGAATGGCTAACATTAACAACATAAAAATCAACAGGTGTTGGCAAGGTTGTGGAGAAAAAGGAAACTTTCTTGCACTTTTGGTGGGATGTAAACTGGTGCAGCTACTCTGGAAAACAGTATGGGGAAACCTCAGAAAGTTAAAAATACAACTACCCTATGATCCAGCAATTCCCTACAAGGTATTTATCCAAATAATGCAAAAATACTAATTCAAAAGGATACATGCACCCATTGTTTATATAGCAGCATTATCTACAATAGCCAAACTATGGAAACAGGCCAAGTGTCCATTGACTGATGAATAGATAAAAAAGAGGGGATGTATACACAACACATACACACACACACACACATACACACACACATACACACCACACACTGGAATATTACTCAGCCATAAAGAAGAATTAAATCTTACCAGTGCAATAGCATGGATAGAGCTAGAGATTATTATTCTAACCTAAATAAGTCAGTCAGGATATCATTAATATGTAGAATTTAAGAGACAAAACAAGGATTAAAGAGGAAAAAATAGTGGGATAGAGAGGCAAACAAATATACACACTCCTATCTATAGAGAACAAACTGATGGTTACCATATGAGAGGTTGGTGAAGGGATGAATTAAATAGGTGATGGGAGTTAAAGAGTGAACTTATCCTAATGATCACTGGGGGTTTTATGGACATGTTTAATCAATATATTGTACACCTGAGACTAATATTACACTGTATGTTAACTAAATGGAATTTAAATAATTTAAGGAAAATAATTATTTTTGAGTGCTTGTAGGAGTGAAGGTACATAGTACATTGTAGTCCATCAATTAGACAGTCTACTGATGATTCAATATACTAAGTTCACTAGACGTTTCTTTATGATGACCAGTCTTAAGATTTGCTTTCCTTCTTTCTCTATTTAGTGACAAAAATAAAAACCAGAAAGATCAACAAGGACATTTCACTGGGAATATTCCAAGAGTCAATTAATGCAAACCCAAGAAATGGGAAGTATCTTAGACATGATAAGCTAAAAATATAATCATAACAATAATTAAATTAAAAATGCCACCAAATCAACTGATAAAAAAAGAACCAAAATAAGGAAATACATGTTTTTGTTCTCTCTGGCTTTTGTGGAAAACTAGTTTCAATGCTGTGCATATTGTTCTAAAATGTTAATATTTTCTCAAGTATATACAAAGAGCAGGTCAAGTATAGTTAATAGTCAAAAGGAGAATTCATAATCATCTATGGCCCATGTATAAATATGGTTATGCCTCAAACATCTGGTATATATATGTTAATGTTTAAGCCTCAAAGAATAAGAAAATCAATTTAGAGTTCTTTTTTCACAAAAGTTATGTTATGAAAGTGTCAAATCACTGTATTGTACACATGAAACCAATATCACACTATGTTAACTATGTGGAATTTGAATAAAAATTTTTTAAAAAGTTGTATTCTGAGAAATGAAGTTACTTACAGCTTTAAAAATAAAATTTCTATTTTTATATTCTGCAAAGATGACATCCATAAAACTATTGAAGTAGTCTTATAGAGATTCTGGGTAACTATTTCAAGACATTTTCATCTTTGTATATACAAACGTGTGATAAAGAGTATTTCTAATTACAGTCATGAAAGAAAGGATCACTGGAGCTGAAGAAAAATGAGGTATTCTTACTTAGCTCCTTCCTTAGGTAAGACCAGGTGGTCTTGACAGAAGCATTTAAAATGTATTTATATAATAAGTACATGTGCCAATGGTCATAAAGCCACAGTTATTTATTATAGAACACTTGAAGTACTGATTCATTTTTTGGGGCACCATCGTTTTATTCAAAATTAAATCAAGACTATGAATTTTTGAAGCTCTTAATTTTAGTACACCTTGGTACCTGCAAGGCACTGACTCTAGTGCTATAAGTTGGTTCAATTTTGAAATTCTTTGAAATGATTTGAATTATATGTTTTTGTTTGCCTATTTGTATGTTTTTTAGAGAGAGAGAAAGAGAATGGGGGAGACAAGTGGGGGAGGAGAGAGAGAGAGAGAGAGAGGGAGAAAATCTTAAGTAGGCTCCATGCTCAGTGGGGACTCGACATGGGGCTCAATACCATGACCCTGGGATCATGACCTGATCCAAAATCAAGAGTCAGGCACTCAACTGACTGAGCCACCCAGACACCCCTGAATTAAATGTTTCATTCATCAGGAAGAAATGAGAGCAGAATTATAAAATGATTATATATGAATAACTTTCACAAAGGTAAGTTTTAATTTTAAGTATTTTTCTACAAGAGTTATTGATAAGTATGGAATACAATATTGTAATTTACATGACATTTTCATTACCAGTAAAATAGTTACATTCACAGTCATAAGTAATGTTTAAAAATTTAGATACTAATTATGTCAATGAGATTGACATCATTGGAGGTATAAAAGATTCTGTATTGAGTAAATAGGAACACTAGATTTTAACAGAAGCTTGTTTAAAATATTACCTATATATCAAATATCTAAGAATTGTACTAACATTAAATGCTAAATAGAGCACAAACCTCTTCTAAATGTGTTTACATCAAAAAACACTTCAAATAATACATTAATTTAATGTACATACATAATAAACCAAATCCTACTCACACTTTGCAAGGTAAAATGACACACAAGGAAGCATTTGAATGAAAATCCAGGAAGCATCTGCTGTGTTATGATTATAAAGATCCTTTATACTCCCTTTTGTCCCAAGAAATCACTTAAAAATATGTTAAGAGCATCAGTATGTCGTAAGTAACTTAAAGAATATCACAGAAAATTGGGACATGTCATTCTTTCTTCAATAAAATTTAAGATACCCCCAATTCAAAGCAGTTAGTCCTTTGTGTAGTAAACGAATTAATTGACATACTGAGAAAAACTGGTTAATTTTAAAGGACAAATTATTCAAAGCTATGAAATGTATTCAGTAATTTAATGCCGGAGAAATAAAATAAATGTCATTGTTTAGGTGTGACTCGTGTGCCTTATATTTTCCTAGGTAGTTTAACAATTGAGATAAAAACTTTTTAAATATCCTATCTAAATCTTTGTTTCTACTCTCATATGACTAGAGTTATATCAGGGAGTATAAAAAAGTTTACATTCTACTTTCAAAATATCAAGAATTAAAAATAAATTCTCCTTTTAATAAATACAAACAGAAAAAAAAATTTTTCAGTATTTAAAGAAAAAGGAAACATAATTACAACAAAATAATTTTGTAATAATTAAAGTGGAACAACATGATTGCAATCAACCTAAAAACCCAATAAGATTATTTAATATCATCCAAATTTTAAGCAGAGTGATAGGTAGGTAATTATAATTATTTTTCAGCAACACTATATTAGAGAATTTTTTTAGAAAAAGTAAAGTTTTTTCTTGTTTGTTTTTGGTCTTTAAAAATTCTCTTTCCCTGGATACCTTTCCTTTCAGATAGGGCAAGTAATTCCATGTTTCATGATACATTAGCCATCAGTTTCTACAAAACAGCATTGTATTACATTATTGCTGTTGACATTTAGAGTAAGTAAATGGAAAAACACCTTGATAAAACTTTTATTACACTGCACTGTTGCTTCCACAAATTTTAAATTTTTATGACAAGATTACAGTTAAAGTAAGCATAAGGTTCATTGGAACATCATTTTTAAGATATCTTTGTTTTGCTTGCCTTTAATAATGGGAAATTCAGATTACAAAATCAATGATCTTGGCCAATTTTGAAACCATAAATTATTGGAGTTTTTTGGAAGAGGAATGGAATTATGTTGTTCCAATAAAGTTATATCTCACTGCAGATTTCAATAGTTGATATCCTGGAATCAGTCTAGGACAAGAAAAATAACAAGTTATCAAAATCAGATGGCTATGTTCTAGGAGCCTTAGTTGCCAAGCATGCTAAATACTTAAAATTCACATTAATAAAATATAGATGCATAAAATCAAAGTTATTAAATTAACAAATAGCACCAATTCTATTCCAAGCTAACTTAGACTCTTGCTATCATTTTGAATCCATGTCTAATACCTACAAGTGGTTACATCCATGAATTATCTTATAACTATCTAAATCTTCCACCATTCTTTTTACATCATTCCTAAAACAGAAATTGGTTAGAATTTGTTTAATAAAGTACCTCAAGTACATGTCTAAGACAGTGACTTAAAAAATGGTATTTTAATTTTTATTCTCCTCTATTTTTCAAGTGTATATTGTCTTCACGATATTTTAATGTAATAAGTATTCTAAGCAAGGATTTCTTTTATATGACAATTATCAAAATTTATTCTAAATTGGTTATATTTAATGTTTTCTAGTCATACCAATGAAATGCTATCTGTATGCTCTGAAAGATGTTAGTTGAAGGTAAACTGTAAAATGATCTTTTAAATTTCATGTTTTTCATTTCTGCTACAATATATACAAAAATGCCTTTCAGAATATATGTAAATATTTATACTAAAGAAGAGTATCATATTTCAAAGTAATAAATGGTTTTATAAAAAAGATACATTTCTTATGAATGTTCTATAATTTTTCAGAACATCTGAGTGGAAAAATTATAGAAAATATTTTATTCCTTTTTGAAAACATGAAATTTCTGGTAAATCTCCTTATATTTTACAGTCTACTACAACCATCTCATTTCTTTACTTTCATTTTCTACTAGGGAAATAGCTAAATGTGAATATCACCCTAAAGTCTCCTTTTGAAAATATATTTTCCACTTTGTTTAAAATTAATTGGAACATTTTTGCCTTCTGCTAACAATATTTTATTTCATTGTCATAATTTCCTTAAGGAAATTGAATGAGTTCTTGTTCTTTTGGTTGACACTTTTCCCCACTTTATGTGATGTTTCTTTAAAAAGAAGACATCTATTGTACTTGAAGTTTTAAATATATTAGTTCTTTTTCAGTACTTATTTAGCATTCTGCAACATCAGTAAATGCCTAACTTGGCATTAATCAGAAATTGAAGAATGTATATAGAAAGAATGAAAATTATTGCAAATTTAGCACAAAAATATAAGAATTCAAAAAGTTTTAATATCATATTACTCTGCCTAAGTTCGTCAGTTAATGTCCAGCAGATATTTAGTAATTTAGTAATGTCAACCAAAGACAGAAAATATATAATTTGTCTATTTTTTAAGATGTGAAAAAATAGAATAAGCCATCAGATAATTCATTGATTGTAAGATGGTCCATTTAGTTAATAAAATCTAGTGATAAACAGGAATTAGCATTTACTTTTTGTATTTTGCCTATCTCATGAAGTTATTTGTCCTGTTAAGATCTCTTAACTAAATAAAAGAAAATGGCATTTTGGAAAAAGTTATTAATTTAACTTTTTAAGAATTACAAAATATCAAAAAATAAAAATAAAATAAAGATGATATTTGGAAAATATTTAAATTTTTTCTTCATCAATCATCTATCCCATTGCTTACTGCATGTTCGTATTCTCAAATAAAATAAGTCTAGCTCATAAAACATCTCTAGGCCTTCAAAAACCATTGAAACAAGAATTCACTCTTTTAACAAACTTCATGAGACAATCTATTAAAAGTGATAATCTGCAAATGTAATTCAAAAACCCCACCCTCTGTATTTACACATTTTTAAATGAGTCACAAATTTAGTTCTGGGAAAAGTGCTATTAATATACACAATACACACACACACACACACACACACACACAAGATACACAACACACAATGTGTTCTTCATAAAAGATAATTTTCTGTTATTTTTGTTGAGGAGAATGTTTATAAAATACAATAATAGCAATAAAATTATAAAACAATAGCACTTTTATGCATGATTAAATAGAAACCAAAGTATACTCTGAGGAGATGTTGGGCGTCTGTTGTGTTTTTCAGTCATCTAAAATTCACCTAGGTAGGAAAAGATGGGGCTCATTTGAACTGTAGAAGTAAACACTACCAGTAAAACCAAAGCATAACAAACTCTGCACACAGAGAATAGGGTACTATTTTACTGTCTTAATATCATAATTATGGACCTATTGTAACAAAAATGCACCCACAACTGGATTAGTATCTTAGCTTCACTGTGTGATAAAGAAAGATTAATGTTATTGTGTAATTTAACTATCTGTATTCTTGAAAGACCTCGATTCTTAAAAACATTTCCTAAAGTATGGTGAATTATTATTATCTTTGTTATTTTGAATTCTGATAGTCTTCTTTATTATCTCAAACTTTGGTGAAAAGAAACCCATTTTGACTTTCAAATTACAAACATTTTATCAAGACTGAATAGGTTTTCAAAAGCCTTTATTTACTGAAACTGAGACAAAGACCTTTTTAAATGTAGCACATAGAAGACAATAAAATCAACATGTGACATGATTTCCAAAGTAAAAAGTGTAAATTCTATGGCTTGAATTTATTAAGGAAGTAACCATACTTAAATCATTCAATTTACTTATGAATTTCTAGATACATTAGTAGTCATTTCTCACAGAGTACAGATAACTCACTGTGTAAGCTCTTGTTTTCTTAAGTTTATTGGATTTTAAATTATTATACATACTCCAATTATTATATATATGCCATTGTCTTAATAGGCCAATACTTTCCTTCAGGCCCATTAAAGAAAGCAGACATATTTCATTTTCCAAAAGTAATTATCTTTTAAGAATGTCTCCTGAAGGGCTTTCAATACCTTGTACAAATATGCAAATACTTAAATGGATATCCAAGATAGAGATCTCATATATATTCCATTTTCTGGCTTGAATATGAGAACGAGTAGCACGTCTTTATCTAATCCCATTCTTGTTACATAGTGTAAAGATTTTATGAAACAACATAATGTTTGTTTCCTAATCTAAACATAACATCCTCTTTTCATTGTGGGAGTTTGGGAGCATAGTGAATAGGGAGAATATATTGATGCTATTTTAGTATCTTGAGCACATTTTCCCAAGTGAAGCTAGGATTCCAAATACCATTAAGTACTAAGACCTTCTTATCAGATTCTAAAAAGCTTTACTGTGATGTGTCTAACACTGATTGTTCTGATCCTCATACACAAAATAGTACAGAAGACAGTGCCAGGATCCTTTATTTTAGAGTCTTTCTAGTATATTCTCTAGCATGAAGTGTCATACTCCCATTTGCAAACAATATTGTCTCTGTTATAATCATCATTCTGCCCCCACTTTCTTTTTTTAATTTTATTTTTTATCTTTTTAAAATTTACATCAAATTAGTTAGCATATAGTGAAACAATGATTTCAGGAGTAGATTCCTTAATGCCTTTTACTCATTTAGCCCATCTCCCCTCTCACAACTCCTCCAGCAACCCTCAGTTTGTTCTCCAGATTTAGGAGTCTCTTCTGTTTTGTCCCCTTCCCTGTTTTTATATTGTTTTTGTTTCCCTTCCCTTATGTTCATCTGTTTTGTCTCTTAAAGTCCTCATATTAGTGGAGTCATATGATTTTTGTCTTTGTCTGACTAATTTCACTTAGCATAATACCCTCCAGTTCCATCCATGTAGTTGCAAATGGCAAGATTTCATTCTTTTTGATTGCTGAGTAATACTCCATTGTGTGTGTGTGTGTGTGTGTGTGTGTGTGTGTGTGTGTATACACACACACACACACCACATTTTCTTTATCTGCCCCCACTTTATTACTATCAGGAGTCATTTTATCTGATTTTCTACCAAGCATAAAATGAAACTATATATCTATTTGGATACTTCTGCCAAATAATATCATTTTGACTGTTGGAATCAATATATTCTATTTCAACTGAAAATAATTTTAAAAATTTAAATAAAGTTAGAAAAGTTAGTTAGAAACTTGGATTAACTACCGGTCTGGTGTGTATAGACGCAGGAGTCTTGAAAGTTGTCACTGAATAGCTGTATTCAGAAACACTGTAAGGATCAGAACTGCTGGAGGAACACTTGGAGATGGAATCACAAGCCACAAAAGTGTTATCAAGAGGCAGTTCATGGATGATGTGGTGCTTCAAATTCAGGGGAGTTTCAGGCTGGATCTGGAAGGCAGGCTGTGGAGAGGCAGATTTGTAATGCCAGGCCAAATCAGGGATGTCAGGCTTGAAGGTAGTAGGTATAGTGCCCCAATTGTACTTGCCCATGGTTTGTTCTTCCAGTTGAATGGGAACGTCTAGTGTGGCACTGTTTCCATCATTCTCAGCATCATCTGCCTTAGTTTCTTCAATAGTGACAAAGTTAAGCAGCAAGTTATTAGGGGCATGCTTCCTCTTCTTCTTTTTCTTCTTCTTCTTCCTCTTCTTCTTCATCATCATCATTATCATCTGCTTGTTTTCTGGGTTTGGAGTAACCCATTCAGAATTCTGCTTGTTTTTCTGAGCAGTCTTAAGGTGTGGTGATTGGCAGCATCTTACTATAGCAGTAATGAAAATAACAATGATGACAGTTATGGTGCCAGCAATAATAGCAACCGTGATCTTGACATAGTCACTGGTTGGTGAGGATGCATCTGTTGTCTTAGTATTTGGGGTCACTGGTGTTTCAATGTTTTTGTGTACCAGTTCATGAATCAGTGTAGCATTGGTCACTGACTCATTCACAAATAGATTAACAATTACAACATTGAAGAGAGAATCAGGTTGTCCTAAGTCCTTAGCTTTGACTACCAGTCTGTGTAAACCAAGGTCTGTAACAACACATTTCTCCTTCAGTGTTATGTTGCCTGTTGTTTGGTCAATTATAAATAGACCTTTTGTGTTTCCTCCTACAATGTTGTAATGAAGCTCTGCATTCATGCCAGTGTCATTGTCAATAGCAACTACTGTGAAGACCACTGTGCCTGGATTAGTGGATGGTAGAACCAATTCATAGGAGTTGTTGGAAGAAGGGACAACAAAAACTGGTTTGTTGTCATTGACATCAATCACATTTATTGTCACTTTGGCAGTTGAAGAATGTGATACCTTACCACCATCCTCAGCCTTTACATAGAAAGTATAAGATTCTTGCTTTTCTCTGTCAAATGAAATATTTGGTCGGATAACACCAGTTTGTGGATCAATGGTGAAGTCATCATTCACATCTAAAATAGAGAGGGTGACTGCAGAATTTTCTCCATAATCAGGATCAGTTACAGTGATTAGTCCTACTGTGCCATGTCTTGGAAGGTTTTCTGGGACATAGAAGTTGTACTCATTGTGAGTAAAAATTGGACTGTTATCATTCTGATCAAGAATGGTCACTAAGACTGTGGCATTGGTCATGAAGGATGGTATCCCATTATCTTTTGCCAGAACTGTGAAGGAATATTTTTCTTGTTTCTCTCTATCTAGTTTCTTCCCTGCAGTTAGAATGCCTGTACGATGATCCAGGTTGAATTCAGATGGAGCATCAACACCTAGCAGATAATTGATTTCAGCATTGTGCCCACTGTCTGCATCCACTGCACTTATTTTTGTCAACTTGGTGCCAGGAGAGTTATTCTCAGCAACAGAAAGACTTATAAAAGGCTGGATGAAAACTGGAGCATTGTCATTTTCATCTTTGACT